>NC_060271.1:38921206-39246001 GCF_021613505.1 Equus quagga
ACCCGGAACCGCGCGGGCCCCGACGCCTGGCCGCCGCAGGGCCCCGACCTCGCTTCTCGCGGGCCCCGACGACCCCGGACCGTGCGGGCCCTGACGCCTGGCCCCTCGGGCCCCGACCCGGAACCGCGCGGGCCCCGACGCCTGGCCGCCGCAGGGCCCCGACCTCGCTTCTCACGGGCCCCAACGACCCCGGAACCGCGCGGGCCCCGACCTCGCTTCTCACGGGCCCCGACGACCCCGGACCGCGCGGGCCCCGACGCCTGGCCGCCGGAATGCCTCGCGCTGTCGGGCCGGTCCTCGCAGGGACACGGCGGACCCCACGGGCGGCGCCTCTGAAGGCAAAGCCCAGCGGCCGGTGCCCCAGCTCCCCGCATCCAAACCGACCGCCGTAAGGGCTGGGATTCCGCGCTACTGAAAGTTCCTACGAGAATCCCCAGCCTTTATTGAAAGGAAGGACAGAGGGGTCACCACTAAGACCCTGTCGGATGAATAAACATAGACCCCATTCGTCGCTGCTCTCCGAAAGACTCGTCTTCCTTCACCCAAAGACATCAAACTGTAAGAGGGCCGATGCAGCCAGGTTTATTTGCTCCTTGGTTGCAAGCGATTGGTTTCTGCCCGCCAGCCGTGTGCCTAGCGCGGTGCTTTAGGGGCTGCGGCCAAGGCACAGAACACAACGTTGGCCTTGTCCTTATGGAACTTACTATTTGCAGATGAGGACGCAGTAGACCGCCTGGGTGATGACGACGAGTACGTGCTCTCGTGGAGATGACCTGGGTTGAACTGGACGCGTCTAATAGCCATTCAAGGAGAGATGGCTAGCAGGCAGTTGGAAAGGAGTCTGGAGCTGGGGGGAGAGATGCAGGCTGGAGGCGAGATAGAAAGGTGGGAGTTGCCGCATATGGATGGTATTTAAAGCCAAGACCACCTCAAGATAAAGCCCTGAGAATGGAATGAGGAAGGGTCTAAATGTAATGGGCGACTTTAGGCCTCTGGAAAGGACCCACCTTAAAGAATAGACACCAAGTTAGATGCAGGTGTGCTCTGGAAACTTTTTTTTTTCTGAGCAAGATTAGCCCTGAGCTAACTGCTGCCAGTCTTCCTCTTTTTGCTGAGGAAGACTGGCCTGAGCTAATATCCGAGCCCATCTTCCTCTATTTTCTATGTGGGACGCCTACCACAGCATGGCATGGCAAGCAGTGCCATGTCCGCACCCAGGATCTGAACCAGCAAACCCCGGGCCACTGAAGCAGAACATGCAGCCGGAACCGCTGCACCACCAGGCCAGCCCCTGGAAACTTTTGAAGGAGCACACAAGCCCATTTATGTAACTAGGGTTTAAGAAAACATGATGTATCATCTTAGAATCTTATTGTAAAGGGATGATGCTGTTGCTAAAGACGTAGTGAGATATTGTGAACAAATGAAGATAACCTCATCAGAGTAAATTTTATCAAGGTATTAAAAAGTAACAAGGCCAGCACAGTGCCTAAGAAAAAAAGCAATCAAACCTCAAGAGTTTGGTTATTTCTTCCACTACTTAAAGGAAAGAGACCCTAGATCTGGGAGATCCTTGCATGCATGTCACTAAAATAGTGTACTCTGCTGGGAGTCAAGCTGACATCAGACTTTTCCATTCCTTACCCAGATGGATGCCTTCCAATGTGATCCATGCATCAAAATCATCTGGAATAGCTCCAAAGAGTCAGACTCCATCATTTCATCCACAATCAAAACGCTGACGTACAAAACAAAGATTTAAAGGAACAGCTGTATGGCATCTGGTATTCAATAGGATGTGAAAGAAAATTTTAAAACATGAAGTTAGACGTGATGCAGTGAACCAGAACATAGGCTAGATAGCATCATAGCAAGAGAGGGCTGACAGAGTAATCAGTGGTTGTCCTCCTTGTCATTAATCTAAAATGGCAGGGTATGTTAGTTTCCTGTGACACTTGTAACAAATTACTGCAAAAGGGGGGGCTTAAAACACCAGAAATCTATTCTCTCACAGTTCTAGGAGCCAGAAGCCCAAAGTCAGTCTCCCTGGGCCAAAATCAAGACCTCAGCAGGGCCACGCTCCCTCTGGAGGCTGTAGGGGAGAATTGTTCCTTTTCTTTTTCGGTTTCTGGTGACTGCCAGCATTCCTAGGCTTGTGGCCACATCAGTCTTCAAGGCCAGCATCTTTAAATCTCTCTTTGCTTCAAGTTCGTATCACCTTCTTCTCGCTATGTGGTCAAGTTTCCCTCTGCCTTCCTCTTTTAGGGGTACATGAGATTGCATTTGGGACCCACCCAGATAATACAGGATAACCTCCCCAACTCAAGATCCATCACTTAATCACATCTGCAAAGACTTGCCCTATGGGGATTAGGACATAGACATATCTTTGGGGATGATTTTTTAGGCTGCCACACTGGGTATATTCTCAGCACTGCTGAATTCCCCCCTTAATCAGCGATTGTGTATTTTTCGTCTGCGTATTTCTCCTGGACATGTTTCTATTTTTCAACCTGTGCCACTTCTCAGGATGAATATATATATATATATATATATATATATACATATTATCAATTTAATCCAAAAAGATATGAATTATTGAGGATACAATGTAATTTCATGAGTGTTTATTATCTGTCTGAGATGCTAAATAATAATCTTGCCTCTTTGAAAAGGTGACATATATTGCTAAAGGATGAGGGAAAGAGTTTGAGACATTTCGTCACATCTCATGGACCATTTCTATATTATGGGCTGGAAGTAGAAAATGCACTCTTTGTCTAGATCTAGAACATCAATGAAACTCCGCTCTGCATGGGTACATCTAGTACAGGTCCTGGCTGGTTTTGTACCTTGGCATGCAATTCCATTACAGAGGACAATAATCATCATTCACCACAGCATCCCAGTACCCAGAACAGTATCTGGCACATAGTGAACACTAGATAGATATTTTTAATGGGAAAAAAGTCTTATCCCTGGCTCTTCTGATGTGGCTGGATTAGAGCAAATGTGTGTGGACCGAAGACACTGTGCCTCAGCATGGCAGCCAGCAGACCTACAGCATTGCTCCTAAAAGATGAAAGATTTGACAACGAAGATGAAAGAATTTACAACACATCACCAATGGAAATGTAAGTGGACTTCAAATTCCCCGAATAATAACAGTGTTGTTCTCCACTGGCTTCTCTTCTGGGTATCTTACATGTACCATCTCATCCGCATAGCAACCCCAGGTGATAAACACTATCCTCATTTTACAGCCGAGGAGGCTGAGACCAGGCAGGGTTAAAGAACTTGCCTAGTTAGTAACAGAACCAGATTTTGAACCTAGACTATTTAGCTCCCTAGTAAGCTGCAGGCATGGCAAGTAATCTATACTACACACACACACACACACACACGCACATGCGTGGAAAAGCCTGAGAGCTGGTATAGGCAACTCCACCACTACTTGCTCTCAACCAGTCATTCCTCAACTGAGATACTGGGGGTAGGAACTGAGAAGTATTTTTTTTAATATCTGCATAAAGAGACCATTCTCAAGACTCTCCCTGGACTGTCAGACAAGAGCATCTCATGGTCAGGAGAAAGGGGATTGGGTGTCTAAGGGCAGCTGCACCAAATGAATGCATACTTTGCTCAAATAACACATCGCTTACTTAAAAAAAAAAAAACTGCCAAGTCCCCTTTCCTCGTGACTGAAAATTGTTCTCAACGAGATCCAGAGTCTCTTCGCCCAGTTTCTTCACCTCACCCTCCCCACTCGCCATCCCTCTGCCACATGATGTACCTGAGCAAGGAATGACATCTGAGCAAGCAGAGCAGCAACCAGTAGATTTGGAACTTGGATTCTGGGTTCTGATTAGAAATGAACAAATGAAGTTCAAAGATAGAAATTCTGGGGGCTAAAGATACATCTCATTGCATAATGGACACTTTGGGCAGTGTAATTTCAGTGCCAAAACTTCTGCAGCATCCGGGTGTACAAGGGAATCTTAGCGGCGGTGAGATTGAACTGTGAGCAGGGGAACTGTACTGAGTGCCAGTCTGCAGTGGCACTTCATGTCACCTTCTCATGTGATCCTCACCACAGCAACAGCAGCAGCTTCTGTTTTACAGAAGAGGTTGAAGCAGATTGTAAAGGGGCACAGCTGGTGAGTGCCAGAGCCAGGATTCGAGGACTTGACCGCTGTCAAAGTTCATGGTCTGTCTGCTGGCCACACTGCTCCCCAGTCATCGAGGGGCTCTTAGCGCTGCCCTCTCTAGGCACTAGGGAGAACACAAAGGGACAAAGACACCACCCATGCCCTCCAAGAACTTAGGATCTCATGGAGCAGATTGGACTTGCTCCAAAGCACAGCAGAGCACAGTACATGGCGAACAGCATCCTTCTGCTCCCTACAGCTCCACGAGCACGTGCTCCCATTCCATTGTTTTCAGTGTTGCTTTAAGGCAACCTACGGAATGGGAGAAGATATTTGAAAACCATTTATCTGATAAGGGGTTAATTTCCAAAATTAGAACGAACTCATATAACTCAATAGCAAAATAACAAGCAATCAAATTAAAGGGCAGAGGATCTGAATAGACATTTTTCCAAAGAAGGTGTACAGATGGCCAACAGGTACTTGAAAGATGCTCAACATCATTAATAATTAGGGAAATAGAAATCAAAACCACAATGAGATGTCACCTCTCCTGTTAGAATGAGTATTATCAAAAAGACAAAAAATAACAAGTGTTGGAGAGGATGTGGAGAAAAGGGAACTCTCATACACTGCTGGTGGGAGTGCAAACTGGTGCAGCCACTATGGAAAATGGTATGGAGATTCCTCAAATAATTAAAAATAGACCTACCTTACAATCAAGCAATTCCAGTTCTAAGTATTTATCTGAAGAAAGTGAAAACATTAACTCAGAAAGATAACTGCACCCCTTTGATCATTGCACTGTTATTCACAATAGCCAAGATATGAGAAAAGCCTAAGTGTCCGTTGATGGATGAGGGATAAAGAAAATGTGTGTATCTGTATATAATGGAATATTATTCAGCCATAAAAAGGAATGAAATCTTGCCATTTGCAACAGCATGGATGGACCTTGATGGCATTATGCTAAGTGAAATAAGTCCAACAGAAAGGCAAATACTGTGCAATCTTGCTTATATGTGGAATAAAAAAAAATCACCACCAAACTCATAGATACAGAGAACAGAGTGGAGGTTGCCAGAGGTGGGGGTTGGGGTTGGCAAAATGGATGAAGGATGTCAAAAGGTACAAACTTCCAGTTATAAAATAAGTGTCATGATGATGTAATGTACAGCATGGCAATTATAGCTAATAATACTGTAATGCATATTTGAACGTTGTTAAGAGTAAATCTTAAAAGTTCTCATCAGAAGAAAAAAATTCAGTAACTATGTATGGTGACAGGGGTTAATTAGACTTATTGTGGTGATCATTTCACAGCCTGTACAAATACTGAATCATTAAAAAAAGAAGGAAGGGCATCAGGGAGCAGCTGGACGAAAGTGAATGAATTGGCATTTTATACAGTTGTGGTTTGTCTAGTAACCTTTTCTGGATTGGAACAGCAACAAATATAAGAATCATGTAGAAAGAAAAGAAAAGAAGAGAAAGAAAACCAATTCCAAGATGCTAACGTTTTAACCAGTTCAAATTCATGACTCCCAAAATAAATGTATTCCCCTCTATAAGAAAATTCAGAGCACTGTTTCTAGGTTTTTCCATCACACTTCTTATAGTACATTTTTAGAACCAAACATGTTAATAAATCAGTTAAAAAGTTCAGAATTTCCCACATAGGGGTCCCTAAATAGCAGCATTCATTCCTATTTCAGAACATCTGGTGTAACAAGCCCAAAGGCCACTGTAGTTTTGTTCCAGAGACTACAAAGGGAAGTTTATTAAAGTCTTCATCTTCCTCGAAGGCAGAATTAATTCACTAATACACCACCATGAAAGCATGAATAAAGCATGTAGGTTGGCAACAAAGACATAAACTGAAAATATTTTTCAGCAGGAAATAGCAAGCAAAGTGAGAAGGAGTCGAAGATAAATCAGGTACAGGAACGTGCAGCTAGCGCTGAGCTGGTAAAGCCCCGAGCCTGCGTTTGTTTCCCAGATTGGAAGCTCCTGGGTGTCCCTTTGCAGGGGTGTCTGCTGACAGGATGGCCCGTCCCACCTATGCAGACAGCACTCAATCATCATCATCATGAACCGCATGTTCCCGAGTCCACACTTCTCACCGCCCCACTGTGTTCTGGAAATGCTCTGTCTCTGTTTTTCTTCACTTGCTTTTCATCTAGAATTTGCTCATCACTCCTTCTCTCCTCCCTCCAAATTTCGCCTCTCTTCAGAAGCCAGCATTTCCATGAAATCTTCTCTTAGGAGTTATATTAGATTCCTAGGGCAGCCTTAAGAAAGCACCACAAACTGAGTGGCTTAGAACAACAGAAATTTAATTCTCTCACAGTTCTGGAGGCTAGAAGCCCAAAATCAAAGTGTTGGCAGAGTTGGTTCCTTCTGGAAGAAGAAAAAAATTAAAAACTCCAAATCTGTCTCCATCTTCACATGGCTGTCTTCCCTGTGTCTCTCTGTATCTGCACATGGCCTTCTTATGAGAATACCGGTCACTGGATTTGAGGCTCACCCTAGTCTAGTATGACCTCATCTTAACTAATTACATCTGCAAAGACGATGTTTCCAAATAAGGCCACATTCTGAGGTTTCAGGTGGACATGAGTTTTGAGGGGGACACTATTCAGCTCAGTACAGGAGGAGACCCCACATCGATCACTTCCTCTCTTTATAAATCCCTACATATGCCCCATCAGCGATTGTGCGTATGCTCTGCCCCACAGTAGTCTAATTACTGCGATGCATGGCCTAAGTTCCAAACAGTCTATGCCCCTTGAGAGTGGAAACAGAGTCGCACTTGCCTCCATCATCGAAGCAATGGTAGGCACGAGTCTTCCCTCCATCAATATTGCCGATTGATGAAGACTCGTGCACTGTTTTGTGATTTAAATACGATCTGTGAAACAGAAACACTTCAGCCATAGCTTAGCAAGAACTCTGAGCCTGCACTTTGGGTTCACTTTTCTTCCTATTTAATTCAACTGTGTGTCCCTCCACCACCGCTCCCCCAGAATTTAAGCTCTGTTGTCATCCCAAGATTCTTTGCTAACAATAGAAATAATGATGCCTTTCCAAAGCTTCATAAACAGAGTCAGAAGGCATGGCATTCCTTTGTCACAGAGGTCATCCTTCCAACAATGTAAGGCAGTCATACAAAGGTCACAGCCAAGATGGCACCTGCCAATACCTGCCAGGGCTGAGACACCTGAGCTGGGTTCATAAGCGTTGTAATCAACCTGTCTGAGCCTCTGCTTGTAACCTACCCGTTGTCCAAGTTATGATTAACTTTAACGAGCTGTACAGCAGTCGTTCTCAACAGGGTGAGTTGTGCCCTCAGGGGGGCATTTCACAATGTCTGGAGACAGTTTGTTGTCCTCGCCAGGCTGGAGTTGCTAGTGGCCTCTAGTGGTGAGGCCAGAGAGGCTGCTAAACATTCTGTGATGCACAGGAAAGTCCCCTCCACCGCAAAGAATGATTTGGCCCGAAGTGTCATAATGTTGCGAAACCCTACTGTAGATTATTCTGCCTCTATTTCCCAGTCTCACCTTTAGACATTCGTCTGCTCAGTTGGAGTATGGGGCAGGAACTTGACGCGGAAAAGGAGTATTTCTCAACCTTTCTTTTTCGTTAACCTCCCCCACCCCAGAAGTCATTTTAGACATTTTTCCCTAATTGCCCCTTCCCCGCCATGAAATTTTAATATCATAGACAAAACGTCTATCTGTTTATGAAATGTATGTTTATCTACACTATATGAACTTGGGTGAAATACTATGGCTAGAGTGACTGAGGGCAAACAAATATTTTAGCAGGAAACAAACTGATGTTTTATGTAAGATTATGAACAGCTGTTTAAAAAAGTTGTGGTAAAATATACATAACGTAAAATTTGCCAGCTAAACCATTTTTTAAGGTGTTTTCTTTCTCCACTACATTTTTTTTAAAAGGTTGGCACCTGAGCTAACATCTGTTGCCAATCTTCTTTATTTTCGTCTTCGTCTTCTCCCCAAAGCCCCCCAGTACATAGTTGAATATTCTAGTTGTGGGTCCTTCTGGTTGTGCTGTGTGGGACACCACTTCAGCATGGCCAGATGAGCGGTGCCACGTCCACACCCAGGATCCGAACCAGAGAAACCCTGGGCCACTGCAGCAGAGTGGACAAACTTAACCACTTGACCACGGGGCCGGCCCCCGAAACCATTTTTAAGCGTAATGTTCAGTAGTGTTAAGTACATGCACATTGTTGTGCAGTGTGAATGTGCAATGTGCATCGCCACCACCCATCTCCAGAACTCTTCATCTTGCACAACTGAAACGCCGCACTAACTTTAATTAAAATATAACTTCCTATTCCTCTCCCCAACCCAGCCCCTGGTAACCACCATTCCACTTTCTGTCTCTATGAATTTGACTACTCTAAGTACCTCATATAAGTGGAATCATACTGTATTTGTCTTTTTTGTGATTGGCTTATTTCAGTTAATGTCATCAAGATTCACTCATGTTGTAGCATGTGACAAGATTTTCTTTTTTTTTTTTTTTTGAGGAAGATCAGCCCTGAGCTAACTACTGCCAATCTTACTCTTTTTGCTGAGGAAGACGGGCCCTAGGCTAACATCCGTGCCCATCTTCCTCTACTTTATATGTGGAATGCCTACCACAGCATGGCATGCCAAGTGGTGCCATGTCCGCACCCGGGATCCGAACCAGTGAACCCCAGGCCACCAAGAAGCAGAATGTACGACGAACTTAACCGCTGCGCCACCGGGCCGGCCGCTTCTTCTTTCTTAAGGTCAACCAATATCCCATTGTATGTATATACCACATTTTGTTTATTCATTAACCTGTCAGTAGATGCTTGGGTTGCTTCCACCTTTTGGCTGTTGTAAATAATGCTACCCTGAACATGGGTGTACAAATATCTAAGATCCTGCTTTCAATTCTTTTGCATGTATACCCAGAAGTGTGATTGCTGGATTGCTTGGTAATTCTATTTTAATTTTTTGAGGAACTGCTGTCCTGTTTTCCATAATGGCTGCACCATTTTACGTTCCCACCAGCAGTGCAGGAAACAGGAACAGGGGTTCCAATTGCCCACATCCTAGCCAACACTTAGTGTTTTCTCTTTCTTTGGTAGTAGACATCCTAATGGGTGTGAGGTGGGATCTCGTCGTGGTTTTGATTTGCGTTTCTCTAATAATTAGTGATGTTGAGCAGTTTTCATGTGCTGATTGGCCATGTACATATCTTCTTTGGAGAGATGTCTGTTCAAGTTCATTGTTCATTTTTTAACTGTGTTGGTTGTTTTGTTGTTGTTGAATTGTAAGAGGTTTTTTTAATATATATTCTGGATATAAACCCCTTATCAGATATATGATTTGCAAATATTTTTTCCCATTCTTGGGTTGCCTTTTGACTCTGTTGATTGTGTCCTTTGATGCACAGAAGGTTTTAATTTTGATGTAGTCCAATTTATCTATTTTTACTTTTATTGCCTGTGCTTTATTGTTATATGCAAAAGATCATTGCCAAATCCAATGTCTTAGAGCTTTTCCTCCATGTTTTCTTCTAAGAGTTTTATAGTTTTAGCTCTTATGTTTAGGTATTTGATCCATTTTGAGTTAATTTTTGTATATGGTGTAAGATAAAGATTCACCTTCATTTTTCCGCATGTAGGTAACCAGTTTTCCTAACACCATTTGTCGAAAAGACTATCTTTTCCCTATTGAATGATTTTGGCACCCTTATTGAAAATCATTTGACCCTATATGTGAGAGTTTATTTCTGGGCTTATAAATGGCTTTTAAATGTAAATTTAGCTCCCACGTTTCTTCTCCAAATATCTGTTTCAGCCTTTGAAAACATTTTGGCATTTTGTTTTTAAGAATTTGTGGCCGAGAGTTTTTAAATGTTTTATGGCTAAGATTTTGTGTCCCCCAAGAACCAATCTTTGCTCCCATTGAGAATGCATGAACTCTAAACAGGAGCATTCTGATTGAGGGAGAAAAAGTTGATTAGTACAAAGGTTGAATACATTGATCAAAAGAGGGATGTTGTATTCATAATATGTCATTCCCTCAATTATTTTTAACAACAAACACTGTTCATGCTGAATGACTCTCCATTATAAGATCAGGACTACGCTTAGCAGAGCCAAAGAGGCAGGCAGCATGCCCAACAACCCACAAAACCTCCCCTCCATGGGAAGCCCGAAGCTTTGCTTCCCTGTGCTGTAGTCCCTGAGCTAAAAATATCCACAAGCTCAGGCTCCATTTGGATCAGAGCGGGACCTTGCCTCTTTCTAGATGTATTTCATGCTGCAGTGCACAAAGATGGCAATATGGAAAGCTTACTATTAATAATACTCTTTTTAGGTATTCTGCTCTGAGAACAAATGTCAAAAAAATTTACTAGCAAGACTGAAGCCTCATTAACATCCTCTATGCCAGTCAGGATGATGTCTGCTTTCAGAGAAAGACAAAAGCAAGAGGGAGCCACACGCCCTGGGCAATGTTTTCCCAACTTCCTCTTCTTCTGATATGGTTAAAATGAGCAATAGGTATTCCTGCGAATTGTTTCTTATTTACCCAGGTGGCATCCCAAATCACAATACCCCAACCACTCTTCATAGTTGACTGTGATGAAATATTATGACTATAGTTACAGGAGAACAAACATTTTAGCAGAGAGTAAACTAATCTTTTATGTGAGATTGGAAATGGCTCTTAAATGTAAAATGGGCTCCTGTGTTTCTTTTTAAAATGTTTGTTTCAGCCTTGGAAAACTATGTTGGTGTTTTGTTTTGGTTTTTAAGAATTATTTTAAGAACTCATGTGACCTTCATTACGACACCCAATATCTCTGGGCCTAATTTTTCCATCTGTAAAATTAAAGAGCTAGATGAAACCCCGAGATCCCTCCCAGTTCTAAAATCTATTATTCTGATTTCATTTTCTTTATTTAGCTTCTGTGTTTATATAACAAACTACTGCAGGAAAGCTTCATAATAGGAAACTGAAACCAGTAATATTTGACAAGGGGAGATATTTTGAGTTAAAAATAAGCTAGTTGGGATATCCCTTATTTTGTGAGAGACACTCAAAAAAATAAATTTTATAAACATCAGTTTTTAAACTTTTGACATTTTTTCAACAATAGCAACTATGTAGGTAAAAATCATGTGCAATTCAGCTTTTACTAGAGGTGACATATGGGAAAAACGCAAGACAAAGCTGTAATGTCATGTAACTGGAGGCTTCGTGTTGTATCCTCTTGAAACGTCGCTATGGAATCTTGACATTTGCAGTTAAATAGGGATGTTCTTTCAGTGACAAAAAACCAAACTCGTTACTTTATAACCTAAGTATGGGAATATATAAAAATGTGTATAACTATATATGATATAAAACATATAAATATATAACATGACATCTTTAATATGAAATCAACAAATATATTTATATGATATAAAATATATATTATATATATATAAAAGTCATTATTTTGAATCAGAGAACCAAAGGACTACCACTTGTAATATCTTTTTTTATAGCAATAATTATTATTATTATTTTTTTTTTGGTGAGGAAGATTGTCCCTGAGCTAACATCCATGCCAATCTTCCTCTATTTTGTATGTGGGATGCTGCCACAGCATGGGTTGATGAGTGGTATGTCAATCCAAGCCTGGGATCCAAATCTGCAAACCCAAGCTACCAAAAAGGAATGTGCAAACTTAACCACTATGCCACTGGGCTGGCCCCCCATCTTTATTATTTTTTATTGAGATATAATTGACATATAACATTGTATTCGTTTTAGAGGTACGACATAACGTAATATCTTTTTTTAGTTAAAAAATTTTTACATGCTCTCTCCCTGAGTCGGAAGATTACTAAATAATAGAACAAAAGTTAACTTGAAAATAGCAAGAGAAAAAATCGTCTCTAAGTCTGTAATGTATATTTTAACAAGTGGCTACAATTCTAAAAGCATAAGTGTAAGATGGTGTGTATGAGACTAATAAATTTTTTAGTCGTGTTTTAATCCTTTCTGGCTTCACTGACTTTTTTCTGCTAAGATTTCTAAGCAAAATACAAAGGAAAAGTTGTTAATATAGTAATTTGTTTATTTCTGTGCCACCTCATTCTTAAAATAATGAGTGGCTGATACACATGTATAGAGTATGGTAGGGTAAAAATAGGTGTTTCATGCCTGATTCTTATAATATCCCCAAGCTGGAGCATAGCAACAAAGTATAAATCAGAGAAAGAAATTCTGTAAAGGGCTAAGATTAAAGTAACATCAAGATTGTATTAGCGTTCTCCAGAGAAACAGAACCAAAGGGAGATATAGATAGATAGATAGATAGATAATGTTCCTTCAACTGATTGGATGAGGCCCACCAACATTATGGATGGCAATCTGCTTTACCCAAAGTTTACCGATTTAAATGTTTATCTCATCCAAAAGCACCCTCCAAGTTGGTACGTACAATTAACCATCACAAAGATGTAGTGATACTATAAAATGGCATCTGATGCACACCTAATATGAATGGAAATATAACACTGGTCCTTCAGTATTTTGTAGTAATATTAATTTAGATAACAGCACATTCAGATGGAATTCTTTTTCCTATCCATGATTTCTGTGTGGAGGCCATGCTTGTGGATAGACTTGGTTTTCCACAGATCTACAGTATTTCTCCTCAAAGGGCAGCCCTAAGTCCTTGCTGCAGAATCTTCTGCACTTGGTTGCACTTTCTTCTTTTTTCTGTGCCCGTGAACTGCTAAGCAAAGATCATTCCTATGGAAGGGAAAAAAATGTACTGAAGCAAAGAAAAGACAAGCTCAATCATGTTTCTAGATCTTTTCAAATTTCCATGCCTTTAGCTGCAGGTTAACGTGTGGCATTCAGACATGTCCTGACACGAGAGTGGGAGAATTCCTGTTACTGCTTCAGGACTGTTTCATAACATCCATTGTTTGTTTCTAATATAAACATCTTTAAAAAACATTCTCAACCAACAGATAAAATATATTTCCACTCAAGCACTTCCAAATTCCTAGAGGAAAGTACGTTTTTGTTCCAGCTTGCACGTGCACACACATGTGCACACAAACACACGCTCAGCAGTTATTGGGGAAAAAAGTAAAATGAGATTACATCTAAAAGCAAAAATAAGAGCGCAAATATAACATCAGTGTAAAAATGGTTTTCCCCCTCAAATAACCCTTTTCTCTTGAGACTTCTGTAGGAACAGACCTGCCGGACATATTTTCCTTTTGCCTCACTTTCTTATCTTTACCCCGTTGTTCATGTTTGGGTTAATTGAGTCAGAGTTGTGACAAAAGTGCCATCTGTATCACTAAGTTGACCAGGTATCAGAGTGCGGTTTGGTTAGGCCACATTCACTCATTCACTCAGCGCAGATTTACTGAGCCCCGGGCAAGGGTCGGGAGATTCAGCGTGAGCAAGACAGACCTTGGCCTGGCCCCGCACTGAGATTGACAGTCTGCCGACCAAGGCACGGTCTATCCCGTCTGAAAGTCAAGGCCTCGAGTGCCATTGCATTCGCTTACCCGTCAGCCTCCACTCCCTTCACCCCCTTCGCTCAGCCTGGCCCGTCCTGCTGGCCTCCTTCCTGACTTCTCCTCCCCGGGGAAGCCCTCCTCCCACAGGTCCACGTGGCCACATCCTGTTCACTCTCCTCCTGCCTCTTTGTGAGCCATTTCCTGGTCCTTCTTCACCCCCGGGTGGGGAGAAACCCTGCCCGTCTCTAAACCCCCTGTATTCATTTCCTAGAGCTCATCGTCTTCTTTCATCACATTTAGAACTTTCTACCCTGTAATTCCCCTTATTTGCCTACACGTCTTATCTCTCCCACAAGACTGTTAGTTACCTCAGGACAGGGTCCAAGGCTGTTTGTCCTGTCACAACACCCTGCATACAACGGATGCTGCTTACGGGATGAATAAAGTAATGAAGTGATGATTTGTTTGGGAAAATTGCATACCCTCATTCTGTCTGATTTGAAAAGTGAGTTGGGATGCAAACACCGACATTCCAGTTCTGGAAATGTTTGCCATGACAACTTTCATCCTGTTTTCCAGTAAATCTTCAAGGGTCTGATGAACCACATCTCAATCCAAACGGAAGTCTGGGTCCATTACCTTGAACTGAAAGGCTGCGGAGTAAGCTTTTCCGGCCCTTGGTCCCTGCCTTCTCCAGACCCAGCCGACCTTCGGGGGACAGTAGTGAAGTGACAATCAGCCGGGACAATCATCTTCTTCTTCCGTTCCCCTTCCCTCGCGTCTCAAACTGCCCCCTTCTCTGAGGCCCTGCTGACGGCTCCGTGCCCTCTCCACGGCTCTGCTCCCACCTCCCTGTCAGCCTTAGCATCCCGCACCCCAGACAGACAGAGTTACAGTTCCTGCTTTTCCTCAAATCCATCATGTACTTGCAGGACTTTGACCTTATCGCTCTTCAGGACGTCCTTCCCTCTCTCCCTACTTTGTCATAAGGTCCCCAGGCATCAAGATTCAACCTCCTGCCCTCTCCTTCTTTTTCGAGAACACTTTCCTGACCTCAGCTGGAAGCCCTTCTCGGGTCCCCCCGAATGTGTATCTCTTAAAGCACCTCCCCATTAGCACTCCACTCGTAGGCTAGTTACTTGGCATACGCCATCGGCCCCCGGGAGGCCGTCAGTTGCCTGTGGGTGGGGACTGTGTCTTACTCACCTCTGTAAACCTGAGAGGGCATTCAGCTTCTTGGGTCAGTTTTGGACTCTGCGCTTAGTTAGTCCTGGGTTTGAATCCTCTGTTACTCACTAGCTGTGTGACCTCAGACAAGTCACTACACCTTTCTAGGCCTCAGTGAGTAACAGAACTATTACCAAAGGTATAATAATAATGATGATGATACTTGCCTCAGTGGGGGGTCGTGAAGCTAGAGATAATGCATACAAAACACGACGTACCACGGTGTCTGTCACGTGCTAGCCAGACGCTCATTAAACAGGGATGTCATTTCTATCTCCTCTATATCTGTCACAGCGCTTTACCCATGGCGGGTGCTCCAACATGTTTGTGGAATGAATAAGTGAGAGGTGGGATTATGAGTTCAGTGTATTGTAAAATTTGCATCTCTTTGCATATGAACCTGAAGACCATCCCTCACTCTGGCCCACAGCAAGAAGCCAGATAAGGTTGAAGCCGAAATGGAGCTTGCCAAGGTAATAAAAATAGGTCAGAGTATTTCATGTTTATCACTTCTGTCAGCATTTCAGACAGAAAACTATTTTAAGATAAAATTCTTTTAAAAAAAATCTTAAGAATCAAAATCAAACTGCCAATTATATTCTTGATATGCTGACTTTCCTTTCCGTTTAGAAACCGGGCAGAATAATCCCACGCCACACTGGCAATTTTTGAAGATCAATTCGAACAGAACAGAAAGTGGGGTTTCGTGTTTTCAGGGATCGAGTTATAGCCAAGACTTCTCAGGTATAGAAGCTGGTAGAGAGCAAGAAGAGAGGTCCAGGCCCTCTGCAATTCCAGCAAACCTCTAGGAAGGATGCAGGAAAATGAAGCTGATGCTGTCCTCGGCTGAGAAAATGATTTCTGCGGAAATGGCTCTTCTACTTAGAAGACATTGAGTTAATCCTATGCACTTTGGCAATAAAGTTGGGAAGAAAGCAGTCACAGAACAGGGCTGTGGGTTAGAAAGGGAGTCAGCCTACGGGGAGAAGCAGTGTCACGTGCCAGCCCAACGAACTAGAGATGGAGAAGTTGGGTACGGAAGCCAGACTGCGCCTAAACCTCAGAAAGATCTAGAAAGCAAATGGTCCCTGCCTTCCACCTTTTGCCACAGAACCAGGGTCTCTACGAACTTACAGCTGAGTGATTTAACTGTGAAACCACAGGTCCAGAGAGAAACACCAAATAAGATACCGAGGAGGCCATTTCAAATTCAGCCCTGGCTTCTTGATTCCACTTTCTTGTCGGCATCAGGTGTTAAATTCCACAGCAAACGCTGTAGGGACCCTCAGAGAGAGTCGGGTTTTCAGGACCTATGGCACTGACTGTTTAGATAGTTTGGGTTTTTCTGAAGGAAGGCTATCCCTGCCTGTGTGGGTCAAAGCCACATTTTTAATCATCTCTTATTTGTCAGTCTTATAAATAACTAGCATTGTGCAGGTTCATACTGATGTTTGTTTTTATTGTACGATACTCATATTCATTAGTTATTATTTTTCATGTCTTTACATTAGATACATTAAAAGAGTAGTGTAATATTTTAATTTTAGTTTAAAAATCAGTTTTGGTCTGTTTAAACAGTTTTGATAATTCAGTTTCTAGTTTGACGCATGGCTTTTAAAAACCCCTTAAACTGTAATTGAATTCACGTGCTGCGCTGGAGACTTCAAGCTGTTCAGACCCGTTCGCCACAGGCCCTGCCTTCAGGAGGTTTATTATCCTAAGTATATATATTTAGAATAATAATGATGATAATCATAATTTTAAATATAGAAACACATTTAAAATAGCAGTAATACTTGCAATGATAGCAGCAAGAAGAGGAATACTTGATAGCGTTTTTGAGCATTTTCTGTGTGTTGTAAACGTTGTCTTATTTAATCTGCATGGCTGAGAATGGGGAAAGAATACATTCCCCAAAGCAAACCACAAAAGCCTCCTAGAATAGTTCCTGTTTATAACAGGATTTTATTTTATTTTATTTATTTTTATTTATTTATTTTTTGAGGAAGATTAGCCCCGAGCTAACATCTTCTGCCAATCCTCCTCTTTTTGCTGAGGAAGAGTGGGCCTGAGCTAACACCTGTGCCCATCTTCCTCTATTTTTTTTTAAAGATTGGCACCTGAGCTAACATCTGTTGCCAATCTTTTTTTCCTTCTTCTTCTCCCCAAAGCCCCTAGTACATAGTTGTATATTCTAGTTGTAGGTCCCTCTGGTTGTGCCATGTGGGACGCTGCCTCAGCATGACCTGATGAGTGGTGCCATGTCCACACCCGGGATCTGAACCAGTGAAGCCCTGGGTTGCTGAAGCGGAGTGCATGAACTTAACCACTCGGCCATGGGGCTGGCCCCTCCCTCTATTTTTTTTATATGTGGGATGCTGCCACAGCATGGCTTGATGAGCAGTGTGTAGGTCGGTGCCCGGGATTCAAACCCCCGAAGCAGAGTACATGAACTTAACTGCTAAGCCACTGGGCCGGCCCTGTTTTTTATATTTTAAAGCTCATTGCAGTTGTTACTTTAGGGAGCTCTGGCATCATGGTTCTCCCTGTTCTGTTGATGACAGAAGCTGAAGAGCATGCAGTGTGCTGTTTGAGGACATCGCTCTGGGTTGGAAGACTTATGTCCTGGCTTCTTATTGACAATTATGTGACCCCAAGTAAACTACACGTTGTCTCTAAGCCTCAATTCCTTTAGCTGTAAATCAGGGATAGGATTAAATGAGATATTATATGCAAATCGCTTGATTTACAGAAATGTTAGCTATTATCATCATTTATCTTATGGTAGCCAACCTGGCATTTCACTGAGACACCCTAGGTTACCATTTCTCTCCCAACACAGGTTTCTGCTCTCAAATATCAAAAGTCTCATGGAGATTCTGACATGGAAACCAACAAGGAGACAGGAATTCCTGCTGGCACTAATGGCTACAATTTAAAAATCAGAATGTGAAAAAGGAGGGACGTGTCAGTGTGGCAAGTGCCAGGTGGACGAAGGCCCCTTCCATTTCTACCCAGCGCATTAGGTTTGCAAGTTTCCAGAGGGCTCTGTGAAACTACCCATCCTAACACCTGGCTTTCCCATAGGACCCTACCACCTACACAAAAAGAGAAATTATGAGCCATTTATATGAGATCCACCTGTTGTCCTTAGGAACCCCAAAACTCATTTTTGAAACTTTGTCACCAGCCGATTCAGATGACCTTTGCCATTAATTCAGTGGTCAAGCATCCATTAATTCACGTCTCACCATCAGCAGTTCTGTCCTGGTCAATAGAGACATGAAGATGAAATGAATGAATAACTTTGTCTTCCAAAGTAGAGAAAGACCAACAGAGAGAAAGAAGTTTAAAGTTTGCTGGAATAAACTGTTATTTGCCTACCCAGGGTCTGTTCGTCTTTTTCTCTTTCCTAACAGAAGCCAGATTTTGTTCAGGCAGCCTCCCCAAACGTATGTTCAGTCCTGGAGGTGGAGCCAGATTTGGCAAATCCAATCATGATAATCCCACTTATTTTTCTATAATTGGTAGAGAAACCAGAATTAAGCCAATCAGCGTGTGTTATTCTCGTGGAAACTGTTATTGGAATCGACTGGGCATATGATCATTTACGGAAGCAACTGGAGTGAAGACCTAAGCCCCATCGCTGATGGAATATCATCTATGGAACATCAACGATCCCATAGTTATCCCATGGTCTCTTCCTTCTCTCCCCTACCCTCTTCCTCTCTCCTGCTAGACATGAATGAAAAACCATATCACCCCAATTTTGCCTGGCAGTCCCTTGTGACCTAAATGAAAACAGCTTGTACATAACACTTACATAAAAAGAAGGAATTACCAAGGGAATTACCAAGGAGCCCAGGTCTGACGCTCCATGTCACGAACAGGCCCCACCTCACATCAGCACTGTCCAATAAAGATACAATGAAGCTGGATATATAATTTAGGAATTTCTAATAGCTACTTTAAAAAGAGTTAAAAGAAACATATCATTGTAACTCATGCTGTTTGCATAAAATATTCAGATAAACACATAACAATCTTGAAAAAGAAAAACAAAGTTAGGTTCATGCTTCTCGATTTCAAAACTCGCTACAAAGCTACAGCAATCAAGAGTGTGGTACTGGCATCAGGACAGACATAGATCAATAGAATAGAATTGAAAGTCCAGAAATAAACCCATATATTTATGGTCAATTGACTTTTGACAAGGGTACCCGGCAATTCAACCGGGAAAGAGTAGTCTTTCCAACAAATGGTGCTGGGACGACTGGAGAGCCACAGGCAAAAGAGGGAAGTTGGACCCCCATGTCTCCCACTATACACAAAAATTAACTCAAAATGGGTCAAAGACCTAAATGAAAGAGCTAAAACTGTGAAACTCTTAGAAGAAAACATAAGAGTAAATCTTCACGACTTTGAGTAAGCAATGGTTTCTTAGACGTGACAACAAAAGCAAAAGCAACTAAAGGAAAAAATGGATACCTTGGACTTGACCAAAATTTAAAACTTTTGTGCATCAAAGGACATTGTCACGAAAGTGCAAGGCAACTCAGACAAGGGGAGAAAATATTTGCAAGTCATCTCTCTGATAAGGCTCTAGTATCCAGAACATATAAAGAACGCTTACAACTCAATAATAAAAAAGAAAAAATAGTCCAATTTTTTAAAAAGTCAAAGGATTTGAATAGACTTTTCTCCAAACAATACACAAAAATGGCCAATAAGCACACGAAAAGATACTCTACATCATTAGTCATAGGGAAATGCAAGTCAAAACCACAGCGAGTTACCACTTCGTATCCACAAGGATGGCTAGCATCAAAAACGCAGACAACGACAGGTGTTGGCAAAGAAAAATTAGAACAGTTGGAAGCCTCAAGCTTTGCTGGTGGGGATGCAAAAGGGTGCAGCAAAACAGTCTGACAGTTCCTCAAAAAGGTAAACATAGAGCTACCCTGGGACCCAGCAATTCCACTCCTAGATATCTATGCAAGAGAACTGAAAACATATTTGCTCACAAATAGTCAATACAGCGTTCTTTATAGTACCCCAAAGTGCAAACAACCCATCAACTGATGAATGGGTACATGAGGTGTGGTATATCCATACAATGGATTGGTATTCGGTCATAAAACAGAAGGCAGCACCAAGACACACTTCAACAAGAATGAACCTTCAAAACATTACGCTAGGTGAAAGAAGCCAGACACAAAAGACCACACATTGGGTGATTTCATTTATAATAAATAGCCAGGATAGGTGCATCAAACCCAGACGACAGAAAGCAGATTAGTGGTTGCCAAGGCTGGGGGAGAGAGGGATGGAGAGTGACTGCAAATGAGTATAGGGTTTCTTTTGGGGGTGACGAGAATTTTCTGGAATTCAGTAGTGGTGAAGGTTGCACAACTTTGTAAATGTGCTAAAAATCACTGAACTGTACACTTTAAAAAAGTGAGTTTTATGGTATATGGCTTATACTTTAATTTTAAAAACTGCAAAGACAATCAAATCTTTATCGCGGTATGACATCCTTTGAGCATCCTGTGCACTGAAAAGAGCAGCAAGTACCCTGAAATATACTGACCGTGACGGGGACAGTTTCAGACGACTCTGAAAGGAAAGCTAAGGGAACACATTTCTTTGGTCTGAGGAGTGACTCCTGATTTCTGTCAAAATAGCAAACCAGTACAGGTTGCTGTTTCTTTCTCCCCAAAATCAGCCTTGGAGAAACTATTGAAAAAAAAAAAAGTGGCTTCCATAGACTAAATGACACAACAAAAGTTAGAAACTCCAGCTGAAGGCGGTGTTGACGATCTGGGTTGAATATTGGTGATTCTAGCCTGGGAAGAGACAGCTAGAAGCTGCAAAGAGAGGTCAGCTTGGAGAAGAGACCTTCAGTTCTGTTCTTGCTTCTTCCCCAAATTGCCCTGCAACAATTATTATCTCCCCCTTCACCACGGAAGCCCCTAGTGTCTGGGGCACCACCAGTCCCTGCTGGGCTGAGGAGGTGATGAAATGGGTGTAGACCAACTGGCTGCCTGTGGCCATCTCCACTCCACCCTCTGTCTCCAAACTCCTTGGTCTGGCGAGTCTCTGCCCACAGAAACTGCCTCCTCTCCACTCTATTTCTCCCCAAGAGTTTCCGTTGTAAGTATAAATGCTGCTAACCCCGATGGCCTCAACGTTTATCAAGCAACAAGTGATGATATTGAAAAAACGAGAAATCGAGACGTATCGTTAGAGATTTTAACAAACTTTCATAGAAACTGAAAGGACAAGTAGATTAAAAATACAGACAGCAAAGACCTGAAAAGTACAATTAATAAATTCAAGCTATATAAATATATGTGTATATATACAAGCATCTGTATATATGTATATATGTTATATATGTGTGTACATGCATAGATAATCTGTTTACACATATAGATTATAGTACATACACATGTATATATACACGTATATATTTATATAGCTTGAGTTTTTTAATTGTACTTTTCAGATCTTTGCTATGTATAATGTATTTAACGAGAGGAAGGAAACGCAATATACCAAAAAACAGAACACATTATCTTTTCTGGATATTTTCTGTGCATTTTTTAGCACATATGGAAAAAATATTTAAAAAGCAGACCATGAATTAGGCCATAAAAGAAACGTTAGCAAATTCCAAAAGAACAGGATCACATACACCATATTGACCATATTGTTCAGCTATTGCAATAAAATTAGAATTTTTAACAAAGGATGACCTTTTCCATATGTCTGGAAAACTAAATAATATTAAGAAACAACCTGTAGGTCACAGAGGACATAAAAATTCTTAAAACTGGTAGAAATTCTTAGAACTGATGATAATGAAAACATTTCTCCGTAATGTTGACAATCCAGGAAAGACCGCTTCTATCATGAGTGGTACGTGCTTAACCGGCGTATCCCAGGCTGGAACCTCTTACTGAGGATGAAACTGCGTGGATTTTAACATTGAGGCTTAAAGAATTCAGATTTTTAAGGAGACCACACTGTGGTGCACATAGTCCAACTGTTGAGTTTGCTTTTTTCCCCTGAAAATCAATAATTTTCTATGCTTAAGAAGGAAAGAACTCAGTGATGCATTGTTGAGAGTAATCTTAATACCACATCCAACTGCTTAACACAACAAGAAGAAATGCTTTCCAGGCCAACAGCAACCAAAGAGGAGACAAGAATTCATACTAGGCTTCTTCCCGAGCAGAAACGGAATCTTCCGGAATGAGAGTGAGATGCTGGTTGGGTTAGCCTAGGGTGGAGCACTGGAAAGAGACTTCCATGGGAGACCTGCCCACCATTTCTGGTCCTTGTTCTAGCTGCATATTCATAACTATCTGAGAGATGCACCAACTGTTTGCCGCATTCTCAATGACACAAACTGTTAGTGAGGAATTTCTAATTTAGTGTATGAAGCAGACAAGTGTTGTTTTTTCCTGCCAGACATCATGCCCTGCTTCTTTTGATCACAGCATCCAAGAGTTTCTTTGGGAAATGACCCCTCCCTGCTCCCTGGCCATGTGACCCAGGTGGATGCCATCCCAAGCTTGAAGGACGGGTAGAAATCTAGGCCTGTCCAATGGGCCCAGCATTTCCTGGGTGCAATGATTGGTTTAGATCTGGGGAGATGAATCTGTAATTAATCTGTTGGGAAATTTTTGCAGGGGTTTTAGTGAGAGAGACACTCTCTGTCCTTTTGAAAGCATAGGCAATAAGATATGCAAGTCCGGAGCAGCTTGGGGTCAACTTTGCTGCCACATGGACAGAGGGCCTATGGGGAAAAAAAAGAAGGGAGCCAAGAGTTGAAGAGGGACACATTCTTTTTTTAATTTTATTTTGTTACTTTATTTTTTTTTATTGAGTTCATAATAGTTTATAGCATTGTGAAATTTCAGTTGTACATTATTCCCTGTCTGTCACCACACAAGGAAGAGGGACACATACTTGATGAAATTGTTTGGGTACCTAGACCCAGCCATGCCTGAAGTTAGAAGTATCCTTGAACTTTCTATTATTCAATCGACTAAGTTCTTTTTTAAAATTAAATAAAAATAAAATTAAGCTAATTTGAGATTTATCACCTGCGAGAGAAAGGGCACTGGCCAATATAGCAACTAATAAAAAATTAAAAAGCAAAACCAACTGGATTTAGAACCAGACTTTTGGCTCAACCAAACTATCATCAACAAACTATAGACACCTTCTTAACGGCGTCACCCTGTTCACTAATATAAACAATCATTACTCTTAATTTTAAAATGTGTTTTATTTTGTCTATATAGCAAAGAACTATAACAAATTTTAAAATACTTTGAATCTTGAAATAAATTTGGAGAGCTGTCTGTAAGCCAAAACCCCATTAAATACTCTCCAGACACTGCAGTTGGAGAAACCCTGATTGAGGTTTTCCCTTGGGTCCCCATCCTTCCTCTCCCAGTGGATTTACACCATGCCAGTTCTGTATGGAGGTCTGTCTTTTGGACTTCTTTTGCAGAAGCCTGTTGAAAACATTTTACCCAGACAGGGAAATGACGACACCTTTACTTATGTAAACAGTAGGCTCTTTCACTGGTTTACGGGCAGATTTGTTGGGTGCGCTTCAGTGGCGCCATCTTGAAATTGGCCATAAGTCACACTCTCTGCTCTTCTGAGAAGGACATTATAAAGAAAAGAATACAGGACTTAGGAAAGGAACAGAGAACACGTGTATTAAATTCTGAGCAAAGGTGTATGCATGAGTGATTTTTGACAGGGCAAAACCAGATTACATATCAATATTTACATTAAAAGAGCAAAAGTACCCTCCAACTTAATGAGGATTTTAAACCTCTTCTCGCTGCCGCTCTCATTTCCACTCGAAAAGAGCTGTCTGTCAAGCGGTTTTCTTTTTTGGTTACTGGAGAGATGATTCTCTTGGAAGGCTATGGTTTTCTTTTTTAGGCTACAACATGCTTCACAACTTAGAAGTGCTCATCTTCTTGAAATCACGTGGGCTTCATTTGTCAAGCCTTGAATTAGAGGGACATTGCCCTGGGTAAAAATATATCCACGGGGAGAGGCTTATTTGCAATTCAGAAATGTTAGCCTAGTTCATTTGGTGGCAGCCAAGTAAGCTGGGCCCGATATAGTCACCTAATTTATAGTTTTAAAAAACCATAATTGTTTGGGTTAAAGTAATGCAAAGATGAGTCCTTTCCCTGACAGCTCAGCAGGTCTCCCAAGCTGTGATTGTCAAAATGGTAGAGACTGACAAAAAAGTCAATTTGATGTCATAGTGAAACCTATCGCTGAGGTTTTTCATTAAAAAAGAAAGAGCAAGTGAACCTCAGGACTCATGTCTGTAAGGTATGAAAAACCAGCAGAGGCATCTAAATCAAACTGAATTTAACATTTCTCTTCTAAGAGAAGCCCCCCCAACCACCTTAACCCTTCCTAGAACATTGTGTGGCTTCTGCACTGACGGCAGGATTAAGACACTGAACAACTCATCAGAATTGCCACGCTCTTCCTTTTCTCTGTTTTAACGACCACCACCAGATGCTTTTTTCCTATGGGTATTCTTGGGATTTCAGTTCTGAATTTAGTTTGGGTTGGCTGTGCCAGTTCCTTTTGGCAGGCGGCAGTCCCAGGTGGCTGCGCGCCCGAGGCCCTGCAGTCCCACCTGGCCCTTCTCCCCGTTTTCCATTAAGGACTCCCTGGTTCCTTCTTGTGCTGAATGGCCTGGAACTCTGGGCCTGAATCACGTTTGCTTCGTTCTCTGAGCACCCGAACAAAGTGCAGCAGTGACAGCCTCGGCTCTCAGCTGTCTTGGCGATGGAACGGACGAGGGTTGGGAACCCCTGCCTCCCCATCACTCTGGGGCCCGTGTGTTCCCATTCCCCACCCAGCCTCGGGTTGCTGTCCGCGCTGCGCATGGATGCCCTACGCCCCCACCCCTGCTCCCACGATGGGCGTGGGCCAAGGTCTCCCTTGGGCATCCTCCACATCGCCTTGCCTTGCCCCTCCTCCCCCCAGCCTTAAGCCAAGGGAGCAGTTTGTAACTCTCCCCTTTCACAGTTCTTTAAAATACTATGGTGATGTGGTATAGCGGACAGAGGGTGGTCTTTAAAGTTTGACCCAATTTTGTGACTTTAGGCTACCTAACCGCGGTTCCCACTTTGCAAGGTCATTGTGAGGGCCGGGGATTGGGGACACAAGCCTCTTGGAACATGGCGGTACGTAGAACGAAGCTCCATTTTATTAGCACTGGGTTGTTTTTTGTTTTTGTTTTTTTAAGGGGCAGAAATGACATTGACTTGGCCGTTTTTTACAAATTTCTACCCCTCAGGCAGTGAGTGACTGCTCAGCCATTTTAACTTGATCACTGCCAACCCCGAACGTTCCTTCTTTACCGGCGGGACGGAACACGTGGGAGGACACGCCCCCTGGTGGCCGGCCGGAGAGTTGCAGTTAATTTCCGTTTCTCTCATTCAAACTTTTTTAAGATGCAAAATCACTTCTCAACTTAGAGGCTGGGAAGAGCGTGAGGAGAGGGTTGAAGTCACAGGAGAGGCCCCCTTTAAGGAGTCAGGGAACCAACCGTCCCGGTTTGCCCGGACTAAAAGATGGTCTGGGACCGACCTGGACTTTCAGGGCTAAAATCCTGCAAGTCCTGGACAAACTGAGACAAACTGGTCCCCCAACGTTTATCCCGTTCACTCTGTTGCTATATAGAGACCAGACCTCTACAGGGGTTTAAATAAAAGTCTGGTGGTTTAAACAGGAACAAAGATTGAGAGAAGTCTGAGGAATGGCGCAATTTCCTGAAAGAAAGCAGGTGTAAGTAGGGTATCAGATCAGAGACTGGGGCGGGGTGGGGCAAGTCAGGGGATGTTGTTAACATAAGGACCTGAGGTCCTTAAACTGTGTCTAAACGGCAAAGTGCTGGACACTGTGATCTGACTTCGTCTCCATTCCTCCAGGATGGTCTTCATCAACGAAAGCCCTATGCAGATTTCTGAACCGTTGGATAATTTTTCTCTTTTGGTAAGAACATTTCAAGGAGGTTTCCCTAACCACTGTTCCATCCCACAGGGCCAAATGGGAAATTCAAGTTGTCCTTTTTATCCCCCAGTGCTTTGCCAACTCAAACACTATAAACAAATCACAAATTAATACCCCTAACTAATCGCTAGAGGCTAAGAGAATAATTACGGTTGAGTCACGCAGTGTAAAACAGGGGTAAAGAAGGGCCTCGTGTGCAACGGAAATTGGCAGGAAAACTAAGAAAGGTAGACTGCCATCACCTGGGCTGGAAATGAGCCAGGACCACACAGTTAAGTCTCAGCACCAAGGTGCAGGTGTTAAAGGAGTGAAGCAGAGCGGCCTTCCAACCTTTTCAATTGCTCTTCAAATTACCCAGCAGCTGTTGGTCCTTGGTGTTGACTTTGCAAAGACTTGCCCCTTTCGGTCCTGCCCAGAGAATCAAAGCTGATCAGATTACATGGGAAAAGGGCCAGGCTGTTTACTCCCAGCTTTCCGAGTCCCCTCTCTGTGGTAAAGCTGCAAATGGAAATCTCTCCGGTCATTAGTTTAACACAGTAGTTTCCAACCGGGGGTCATTTTGCTCCTCCGCCTCTCCCCCAGGGGGGACATTTGACAATGTCTGCAGACATTTTGGTTGTTACAATTTGATGAGTGCTACTGACATCTAGTGGGTCGGGCCAGGGATGCTGCTAAACATCCTGCAATGATGAGGACAGCCCCCACAACAAGGAAGTACCCAGCCACAAAGCTCAGTAGGTCGGAGGGTGAGAAACCCTGTAAGATGGCATACAGCTGTCAGGTTCTTCCAGTCTCATTGTTGTGCAACCCAGAGGAAGAACAACTGGTTTTTATTTTCATGATGTTACAATGGAACGGCAGCCACACTTTTCCAGAAAGGTTCAACAAAAGCAGAACACACAATATAGTAAGCGTGATGTTAAGAGACTGATAATTCCATCAATTTATTAGGCACAATGGAAAGAACGGAGCCAACTCCATTATTGTAAATTGGTGCAGCTCAGGGAGTGGGTCAAGGGTTCAAATCCAGGATCATAGGTTTGGGATCAAAGCTAGAGGACTGCCAACTCCATCCACAAAGAAAGTAGAAATATAGAAATAAAGGACTGTGAAAATGCGTAGCTGCAAATCCGTGCTAATTTGTGCACAGTGGCTTATACCTCATCTGACCAAATTAATAGTATTTAGTTTTTAAACACGGCCAACAGGGAAATTTGCAAGATGAGACTGGAGCATCTTACAGTGCCAGAAAGTAAGAAAGTGCTCAAATAAATAAAAAATGCAAGGATGAGGGTATGTCAAGGGGACATATGAGCCAAAGGCAAGATCTCTCAATGGCCAAAGCTGGAACTAGGTGAACAAGAAAATAAATAAGCTAGAATTGGATTATAAACCAAAGTGTAACATGGCTGTCCATGAGTCCATACTAATATAAATAAATGGGGAAGAATAAATAAGTCTACTCTGGGTGAGAGGATGAGAAAGCTCTTTTGCTTTGTTTTTTAAAAAATGCCTGTTAGAGACACGTTAACGCAGACTGAAATCAGAGTGGCTTCCTCTCTTATCTCCGCCACTTCTAGCTTTGTCATCTTGAGCGAATTGCTCTTCTCTCTGAAGCCTCAATTTTTTGCATATGTAAAGTAAAGGTAATAATGGCATCCATCTCATTGTTTTGTGAGGATTAAATGAGACAATCCCTATAAATCTCTTAGCATGGTGCTAGCACAATTTAGGAATATAATAACTTTTATTTCCCACTCTGTATCATTTCTCAGTTGGCATCTCTTTCTCGTCACCAAACTGTGAAGTCAGAAAGGGCAGGAGCCGGGTACCTTCTCTCTGAAACGTCAGCATCCACCACAAAGTATTTTAAATAAGCGGGTGATGAATAAGTGAATGAACCAATGAATGAATGTGATCAGAACTGTTGCTCTGCTGGGGGCAGACAACGATGTCAATGAACTGGGAGTCCTGGCTTTGAGCATCGGGGTTGAGGAAGACGGGGAGGCCGCAGCCGGTGTAGGACCCTGTCATTGGAGAGAGTGCTGGGTGTGGGTCTGACTGCGTTTAGCAATTCTCTTGACCATTTCCGTCTTGCAGGGAGCCATGTGGGTTGCCAAGGCCCTACGAGTCTGGCTCTTGGAGACTGGAGTCTGTGAGCTGCTTCTTTCCACTGTGCATAGCAGGGGACCTGCAGAAGAGCTCCTGGTCACAAAGAAACTCAACAAGAAGCCGGACGTTAACATCTGTAGGTCATATAAGCCATAGTCATGAAAGGACATTGTTTAGAAAGTACTGCAATATGCTTTGAGCCAGTTACCTTTCAGCAGCCAAAAGCACAGCAATAGGAACTCCACTGTGTGTGTGGACTTTATCAATATATCCATATGTACACATATATAATTTCTTAATATAAACACATTACACTGTGGGTTTGTGTCTCTTTTTTGGGAATATACGTTAGATCCTAGCACCACTGTAGAGAAAAATGCTGTACCAGTGATGTTTTATTCTTGATAATCATGTTTTGAATGTGTTTTAACTTCAACAGGATAATTCTTATTCCTGGGGTTTCGGGTCTAAAGAAAACTACCTTGGATAACACAGGTACATTTTTCCAGTTCTTTTCTTTATAGCCACAGAAGACAGCTCTTGCATCTGGTTTAATCCTGCCTCACAATCATCGTGAATTAATACTTTGTGTACTTGTGTGGACTCATTAGATTTTCTGGGTGTGTAAACAATAACAAAAGTGGGCTTTGTTGACAATGGCAAAGCAGGCTAGCCACCAATGTCAAATTTGCCATGGGAGTCCTTAATTTGCTGTCTGCATAGACCCAGCCAGACAGCGTCAGAGCTGGCTCCGTGCTTGGTGAGTTTGTTTGAAATTCCAGATTTTCCGTCACATTGGATGTGATGAATGGGCTGGGGTCTGGTGGTTCATCACTGCTCTCAAGGACAGCCAGAGGATCCTTCAGGCTGAGTTAGGGTGACATGCCGAGAAACTGCCACGGATTCACAAGCTCTGCGAAGGCTATATATTCAAGGGTAGTTTTTTCCGAATAAAAAGGTTTTTCATTCTCTTCTTCACCCACCCCCATCCTCGACCCTCCTCCCAGGATTCTGACAACCATGTCGTGCAAGTTGCTCCTCAGTTTTCCAGCTAAACAGTCCCCTTCGGCATTTTATATAAAGAGGTCTATGTTATTTAGTCAAGAGGGAAAATTATGTACTGTGGAAGCCGCCTAAAAAGTGGCTGAGAAATTGAAATGTAAGATTTCCTTATGACAAATGTTCTATTTTCCCTGGCAAATAATGTCTTCATTAATCTTGCCACTAGCTGGTGCTCAGATACCATTTAGTAAGCATGCGATTACACTGAATCAGCCACGATCAGTCACCCGAAGTGGGTCGTTCCTCTTTGTTTGACATCATGCCCGTATGTCATTTCCACTGTCTGGCTCATCATCGTAGGGAAAGCAGTTCTCCGGGTCCTGACCAGGGTGTCTGCCACCCCACAGTGGCGCTTACAAACATCCAAGAGATTTCCTTCCAATAAGATTATCTTGAAAGGCTCTTTACACTAGAATTCTCTGATTTTATTGTGACTTTCAACACATAAACTTATTTTTTTTGGTTATTCTTGAGTCATATTATAAAATAATATAATATAATGTAATTGATGCATTTTGGGGACTAGAGATTTTAAAGACAAAGATACCCTAGTAAAAATCCTAATCCCCAAATTTGTGTTGTTAAAATCCTCCTTGAAGGAAGCAACAGAGTTAGACAGGTAGCCAGAACTCTGTTTTTATTTTACAGTTGGAACATTTATATATAATTGTGGCGTTTATACATTTCCTTATGAATTCACCATTATGCCCTCAAGCCACCATACAAAGCTCTTCTCTTGCTCTGTTCCATATTTATCTTTTCCTGATTCACTAGTTTTTTTCCTTTTCTTGTCTTCCTGTGTTTTCCTGGCCTCCCTTACAGTGTTGAGTGGCGATGGTGACGGCAGATATTCTTGTCTTGCTCCTGAGAGCAAAGAAAGAGCTTCTACCATTGATGTATTTGCGGCAGGTTTTTAGTTTGCTGAGCCTTATTGTAAATATGTATTGCATTTTATCAAAAGGGTTTTTTTTTTTGCATCTGTTGAACTAATCATATGGTGTTTCTCCTTAGCTTTCTGAATGTTGTGAATGCGTTAATTTTTTTTAAGAATAAACCAGCCTGGCATTCCTAGTATAGACCCAACTTAGTCACTAGAGTTTATCTATTTCATATAATGTAGATTTGGTTGCTAATGTTTTTTATAGGATTTTTGCCTGCATGTTCACGAGTGAGGTTGGCTGGGATTTTTTTTGTCTTGGCTATCTTTGCTGGGTGTAGTATTGAAATTATGCCAACCTCACAAAACAGACTTGAAGAATCTCCTTTCTTCTGTGAAACAGTGTGTGTGAAATTAGAACAACGTCTTGTATGACTGTTTGGTGAAGGGCACGAGGAAAGCCATCTGAGTCTGGAATTTTTAACGCAAAAATATTTACTACCAATTCAATTTCTTCAACAGTTGTAGAAATTTTCCAGTGCTTTGTTTCTTCATCAATCTCTTTTGCTGTTATTTTTTCTAAGAATTTTTCCATTTTGAAAATTTTCAAACTTATGGCCATACAATTGTTTATCATATCTATTTTCTATTTAATATCTATGACACCTACAGCATGTCCCTTTTTCATTTCTGGTATTGGTTATTTGTGAATTCTGTCTTGGTCTCTCTCTTTTTTTTTTTACATCACAGAGATTTGTCAATGTTATAATTTTTTCAAAGAACTAACTTTTGGCTTTATCGATTCTCTCTATTATATATTTGTTTCTAATTAATTCTGTTCTTTATTATGACTTCCTTCCTTTTGATATCTTGTGGGGTTATCTTTCTACCCCATCACTAAAGTCTACTCATAAATTGGTTGCCATTTTTAAATAGTGATCAGCTTATTGGTAATAAGTAACAGTTGCTTAGCTTGAATTCCGGAGTTGGTTTGGTTGACTAGAGGACAGCGTGAATGAGGCTGAGGTTGAAATTTTATTCCTCCCTGGGCTGATGAACTTTCTTCAACTCCTTGGCTATGGTTCAGCCACCTGACACAGGTCACCAAAATTCTCTCTGTAAGGGTGGGGTCTTTGACCATGACTGGTGAAACGTTACTGGAAAAACAATACAGAAATTCATGTCCTACTATCTGTTGGTTACTTCTGTTATCCTCAACTAGTGAAGAGTAACAGATTTTATGACAAAAAAAGCACGAAGGAAAGGTTCATCTGTTGGTAAAAATATGCTGGCGATTCCATTTCTGCCTGAGTTTGATGTATATGTCACCCTTTAAAATACATAAGAAATTTTCACAAATTGAGTTTCATTTTATTATACTATCATCGTGATAAATTCCCCTTTAAAAATCTTTGAAATAAGTCAGAAATATCATTGTTTGCAACACTCTGAATTAATGTGTCTAAAAGTCAGCTCTGGCATATCTAAAAGCAACTTAGAGCCATTCCCTGTGATGGGGATCAAGGAGAGGGAGTGTTCTCATGGGAATGTTTTGTGACGCGTGTGAGCCATTGTGTTTGTCAACAACAGGTGTTCGAGTCCCTTATCCCCAATTATATCTGGTACGTTACGTTGCATGGGGGTTCGCTGGTTCAGAACCTGGGTGCAGACATGGCACCGCTTGGCAAGCCATGCTGTGGTAGGCGTCCCCGTATAAAGTAGAGGAAGATGGGCGTGGATGTTAGCTCAGGGCCAGTCTTCCTCAGCAAAAAGAAGAGGATTGGCAGTAGTTAGCTCAGGGCTGATCTTCCTCACAAAAAAAAAAAAAAGACTGATTTTCTAAAATGGATGAAAGTTACAAATAGTTCATAGAAAATGAAAAGTGAGTGGTCTTCGAAGATCTGAGAAGATGCTCAGCTTCACATACAATAGGAGAAGGGAGAAAACTACCCAGAGATAGTGTATCTTACCTGTCAGACTCACAAAAATTCAAAACAGGGTGTGGGGGAAACAGGAATTCTCATACGTTATTAGTAGGAATACAAAGTACAGTCCTGCGGGCTCAGTGACAGGGATATGTTCTGAGAAATGCGTCATCAGGCAACTTCGTCGTTGTGCGAACATCACAGAATGTACTTACAGGAACCTGGATGGTATGGCCTGCTACACGCCTAAGTTACGTGGTACTAATCTCATGGGACCACTGTCGTCTGTTGACCAAAATGTCGTTATGTGGTACACGACTGTAATATCAACCCTGTGGAGGAGAATTTGGCAATAACTAGCAAAATTCCGTATACATTTATTCTTTGATGCAGCGATCCCATTTCTAGGACTCTATCCCAGGGATGCTTTTGCAAACAAACACACAAAGTGACGTATTCATAGGTTATTCATCACAACATTATTTGTAATGGTAAAAGATTTGAAACAACCCAAATATCCATCCATAGGGAAATGGTTGACTCAAGTATGAAAAATCCACACAATGGAGCACAGTGCATCATAAAAGGAGTGGGGAAATGTCTCTCTCTGCTTATATGGAGTGATATCCAGGATATGTTGATAAAAGACAAGAAAATAGCGCCTGCAAAACAGTGTCTATAGTGTACCAGCTTTTAAGAAAAGAAAGGGAGGAAATACAAATACACACATTTTTCTCCTGTTTTCAAAAGGATACTGAAGAAGGATACACCAGTGGGAGAGAAGGAGAGACCGAAGCGGGAATGGGATGAGGCTTTCTGAACACATCTTGCTAGAAAGCTTTGACCTTGGAATCATGCGGTGTTTTACACATTCAAAACATTAAATCAAAGGCGAGGGGGGGAAGCATCTCCTAAAATTTAAAAAGAAATCAGAACAAATTCTAAATTATGTATCAAATAGATTGTCGTACGACAGAGATAAAAGAGCTATTTCAGGTTTCTTTTGGATGCGGCATTTGGATGGTACATCATTAGCGGAATATTCTGAGGTCGAAAAGAACTGCAAAGAAAATTGAAACTTCATTCAGTTGTCTTTTTGTTACTAGCAATATTGGGATTGTGATTTTGAAATGTTTGTACGTGTATTGTAGATTAATAAGTCGTTAGAGCAATAAAAATTATTGTTAGGAATCAAGATTTTTAGTATAACAGAAAAGACACACAAATATAAACTTGAAAAAGTCAAGTGAACATTAATGGAGCTAAATTTGAGGTGAAAATACCACTGTGAATATTTTAGGCCTTTTCTTTTTGAAAAATATGTGTTTTCTAAATCAATTAACAGAAGCGAAGGCAGCTCGACTGTAACGCCTACACCACCCTCGCTAAAGTGAACTGGGCTTCCTAGAGAAATAGCTAAGCCCAAACTGGAGGCAGAGAATAAATGAGTTGATCCTGCACTTCTTGTGCCAGAAAACAAGGACGCTGTCAAAGACGAATGGGGTCACGTCAAAAAGCCAACTTGGGCTTTTTGGGCCGTGGCCTAAGACGTGACAATTTGAGCATCCAAAGAATGAAGGCTGTGGCTATCGACACCAAACAGATTTGTGAGAATCAATGAGTTCATAATGATAATCAGAGTGATGGCAACAGGAAGAGAGAGAGGGGACGGGTAATAGCAGCTCAAAAAAATTCACTGGACACCGTTGAAGCTGCTACTGGTAGCTGGGGCACCAACTCTGTAGTGGACGGAGTGTCTGTATCCTCGCAAATTCCTATGTTGAAACCCTAACCCCCAGAGTGAAGTTATGTGGAGGTGGGACATTTGGGAGGAACTTGGGTTTAGATGAGGTCATCAGAGTGGGGCCCCAGGATAGGATTAGTGTCCTTGTATGAACAGGAAGAGACTAGAGCTCTCTCCACTCCCCATCACATGAGGATAAAGCAAGAAGCCAGGAAGAGGGTCCACACCAGCCCCCAAATCTGCTGCTGGCACTTTGATCATGGACTTCCCAGCTTCCAGAACTGTGACAAATCTATGCCTGTGGTTTAAGCCCCCTGTCTGTGGTGTGTTGTTATGGCAGCCTGAGCTGAGTAAGACAAACTCCTTTCTCTGAGAATTGGTAATTCAAGGGGAAAATTAAGTATTTATCTTGCTTCTTCCATGTGAACTCTATTTCTGGGTTACTAAATATCCCTAGTTGATGAGGAAAATTTCTTCTTTACAGGAAAAGTCAAGCTAATAAATTTAGACGAAATACTAGGACAAAAATGGTAGAAAAATCACCATTTTCAACTCCTAATTGAATAATTTATCCAGCGATTAAAATGATGCAAAACCTCATGGAGAATGATTGACAGGGAAATTTACAATGGAGGGATCAGACTGCCATCCCCCGAACCTAGTGACCAATCTCAGCACCAGTCAATGGAGGACAACCAGGTTATGCATCTTTGATGATGCGATAGAAAGTACACTTATAAATAGAACACATAGTAAGTACCACCATGACCTATTCTTGCTAAAGAATCTAATCAAGCCTTTAGCCCTAACTTAGAGTTTACAGGAGAAACTAGGGACAAACCAACAAGTTAAATGACTCCAGAAGAAAATTATGAAACAAATGCAGAATGTGGGACATCCTATAGAAAAACCGATCCAGTTTCCAAAACAAGTCAAGGGTACAAACGGGGTGGGAGAGGCGGGGTGACGTTCTAGATTATAAAGAGACTTAGGAGCCATAATAATCAAATGCAATGAGTAGAGACATTAGAGGATAAACGGACTCATCATTCTTTTAAAGGAATTCTTAATGTAAGTTAGATGAGGTGATGATATGTGGAAAATGGCCTTGTATTTTAGAAATATCTACACAAGTATTTCAAGATGAAAAGACATGGTGTTAAGGATATGCTTTAAATTACTGAAGGAAAAAAAGAGAGAGGGGAAGGAAGGAAGAGAGGAAAGACAGACATGGTTAGATAAAACGAGTGTGACAAAGTCCTAACGGATTTCCTAATGACATTGCGTTGGCATGCAAATCTATTAGCTGCTGACTGTCCCCACCAGAGCATGCAAGGTTGTAATTTTCCAGAGCAGCAGTTCAGTTGAAGAAATGATCAAGTTTCCATTTCCTGAGTGCACATTCAGAGGCAAGAAAACTCTGTGTGCTCTGAAGACAAATTAGTATCAATCCTAGGTTATGTTAAAAGTCATCTCACAAATTTAGGAAAGTTAATACATGCAAATATTTGTTTGGATTCTCAGGGCTCAGTGCAAGACTGGAGACACTTAGCCTTTATTCTGTAGGAGACTCTTTGAAATAATGATAGAGGGGCTGAATTTCATTCAAAGCTCAAACCCAGAGCAAGGCTGCCAGGCCACAGATTGCTTCTCCTGGACTCCTCCCTGTGTTAGTTCTGGAGGAGCCGTGGCGTTGGTAACTCAGAGCACACACTGATCTGGAACCAAAGGCGAACAGGCTTCCTTGGGCACCAGCTTCTACCATCGTCAACCAGTAATCCTCTCCTTCTAGGATTTGGCTAATGTCCCATGTGGATGTGGTACTTGGGTTGGGAAGAAAACACAAAAATGAATTGGACGATCAATACAATATCAATTGATATTAGTGGGATCCAATGGCAGAACCAGGACAATCAGGCTTCCCACTGACCCTAGAATAGAGACCCAAATCTTTAACGTGCCCATGAGGCTGGGCTTGGCCTGGCCGCACCCACTAAGCCAGCCTCGTCTGCTGCTTCTCTCCTGTTGTTCTCTGCACCTCAGCCACACGGGGTGGGTTCCTCAAACCTATCCTTCCTGCCTCAGGGCCTTCCTACACGCTGTTCCCTCTACTGGAATGCTGCTGTCTGCTGTCATTGCCTGACTAATCTTACTAGTCCCTCAGACTCAACTCAAACATTACTTCCTCAGGAAGGAAGTGATCCCCCCAAGCTAGTTTTCATGTCCCTGCCGTCTATTTTTATCTCCTTCTCCTTCAAGGTCCTTACCCACCGGCACTGCCTAGTTGTTGGTGGGACTGTTTGATCACTGTCTCCCCAGGCCCCATGACAGACATCCACGCAGACAGGAGCCAAGTCTGTGTAACGTACAGCTCAATTCCCAATACTTATCGTGGAACTTGACATGTAGTTGGTTCTCAATAAATATTTTTTGAATGAATGAATGAATGAATGAATCAATGAGGTCTGCTTCACAATTCTCCCGCCCTGCCCTGGAAAGCATTGATTATTTTCTTTTCAGAGATGGCTTATAAAGAAACTGGATCCTCACTGAGCTGTGCCAAGTGTTTCGTATGACAGCCAGAGTATGCCCTCTCCTCCACCTCCCCAGTGCACCTTTCATCCTGCTTTCTAGAACTCCTGCTGACTCGAGTTGGGGTTGGCACTCTTTCCAAAACACTGTTCATCTTTGTGTACCAGAAAACTCCCCTTTCAGGATCCCCTTATTCTCTCCCAGCTGCATCAATAAGCTAGTCTCCAAGATTGCAAAAATATTTCTTGTATGAGTTATCTGTTGCTGCATAACAAATGACTTCAAAGGTTAGCATCCTAAAAGAACAATAAAGACATATTATCTCATAGTTTCCATGGCTTGGGAATTTGGGAGCAGCTTAGCTGGGAAGTTCTGGCTCAGGGTCTCTCACGAGGCTGTGTTATGCAGTCAAGGTGTTGACCTGGGCTGTGGTCAGGCGAAGCATTGACTGGAGTTGGATGGTCCCCTTCCAAGATGACTCAGTCCCATGACTGACTAGCCAGTGCCGGTTGCTATAGGAGGACTCAGTTCTTTATCACACGGTCTTCTCCACTGGGCTGCTTGAGCATTCTCACAACATGGCGGCTGACTTTTCCCAGGAAGGTGTTACAAGAGCGAAAGCAAGAAGGAAGCCATACAGCCTCTTGTGAACTAGCCTCAAAGTCATACTCTTCCATCGCCACAATATTCTATTGGTTACACAGGTCAGACCTATTTAATGTTGAAGGGGTCTACACAGGGGTGTGACTGTCACAAGGTGAGGATCATTGGGAGCCAGTGCTATAGACTTAGTCAACTTTAACTGGACCTGGCCTCTTTTTTGCATGTCAAACTCACTTTCCTGCTCAAAACCCTTCAATAGCTTCCTTAACACACAGCATAAAATCTAAAGTTCCACCAAACTTCTCACAGGAGGCCGCACAGGATCCAGCCCCTCCCCACCTCTCCATCCTCATTTCTTATTTCCTCTGTCTTTCACTCACTCCACTGCAGCCACACTGACCTTCTTTTTCTCAAAAACACCAAACTCTTTCCCCTCCCAGGGCCTCTTTTCCATTTGCTGTTCTATCCAGAAACTTCTCCCAGAACCCTGCATGGCTCCCTCCTATGCTTCAGTTCATTTTTGGCTCAAATATTCACCTCTTCCATCTCCACGACCGCTGCGTTTCCGATTAGCACCCTTGCCACCTCTTTGCTCTCTATCCCTTTCCTCTGCTCTGTGTCTCTCAACAGCAAGTGTCACAGCCTGAAGTTACATTGCATATTTGCTTGCAATTTGTCTCCTCCACAACAATGGACGCAGATGCCTCCCTGGACTATAGTATTTGGGTGCAAAATTGTGTTTTCTCAAGTTGCCATTTAAAATGAGATTTTGCTGTGTATATGTTTTAAGCATAATTTTAAATTTTTTGAAGGCATCAAAGTGTCCACTTTCTATCTTGTAATCATTGGCTTGTATTGAATTTCTTCCATATGTAACTTAGGACTGGGCGGTCTTTATCCTTTCAGAAATCATCATCAATGTGAAACTGAGCTATTCGTGCGGGGGCTTCTTCCTGAAGTTCACAAAGCAGTGAATAGATTCTTTATGCATCCTCACGGCTGCTTCCTCGCCTTGTGGATGCTCAGTGCTCTGCTCCTTGCTTCTCTGTTCCCAAGTGTCCGGAGCCTTCAGGAACCCGAGTACTGTCACCCTTTGGGTGGGAGCCTAGCTCATAGCCTGGGGGTTTAGTTTCCATGGCAAGTCTTCACAGTGAACCACTGAAGCTTTACAGAAGGAAGTGCATTAGCCTGGAGGGTTTCATTGAAGGGATTGAGGAAGAGACGACATCTTCTTGATCCATTCATCAGTTGATGGACACTTGGGTCGCATCCACGTCTTGGCTGTCGTGAATGATGCTGCAGTGAATATAGGGGTGCATAAGTCTCTTTGGGTTGTTGATTTCAAGTTCTTTGGATAAATACCCAGTAGTGGGATAGCATGGTCATACAGTATTTCTATTTTTAATTTTTCAGGAAATCTCCATACTGTTTTCCATAGTGGCTGCACCAGTTTGCATTCTCATCAGCAGTGTGTGTGGGTTCCCTTTTCTCCACATCCTCTCCAACATTTGTTATTTTTTGTCTTGGTGACTGTGGCCATTCTAATGGGTATAAGATGATATCTCATTGTGGTTTTGATTTGCATTTCCCTGATGGTTAGTGACGTTGAACATCTTTTCATGTGCCTATTGGCCATCTGTATATCTTCTTTGGAAAAATGTCTCTTCATTTCCTCTGCCCTCAACCAATGAGAATTTTAATCCAGAAAAGGGCATGAGAGTCCATTTAGTCCAGACCCCATTTCTTCCTCTGCTTCCTTGTCTGAAACCGAGGTCCATGGTGGCAGCTGGTGGGGCTTCCCTCCAGTTACTGTGAAATGATCCTGGAGTTCAGAGGACACTGGGGCTTTCTTTTCAGAAGATTTTTGGTTTCCATAGCCTCTCTCAAGGACACATGCAATCTGATGAGATGTTTTGGTTTAAAGAACCGCAGGGAGTTGGGGTTCTAAATGTGTTACCTTTTTACTGAATGCAGAGGAGCCCGCTGATCAAACAGCAGCCCCCAGCTCCTCTCCCCGGTGCTCCTTCCCACCGCCTGGGACACTCAGTGGTCAGGACTGAGACCCTCCCGGCCAGAAGTGAGAGGAATAAATCCTCTGGACGTTGGATACTTATGCCAGAAAATGTATAAAATAGAGAGGGCCCAGCCTGTTAAAATGCCCCCAGATTTGATTTACATAGGGTTTTAAGCATTGCTCTCCTCGGCCCGGAGAAATTAACAAGCAAGGAGGTTGAATGGAGATCTTTGTACTTTTCCCCCAAGAGTTTGTTACTGAGGGGGTCTGTGGGTTTGGTCTGATGCCTAGATCTACAGATGCAGACTAAGAGACGCATAGCTGGTGCCACGCAGGGTTTATTTACTCGATGGGCTCTGGCCACGGCTGGAGGACAGCACAAGGCTGTGACTCAGACCTTTGTCACTGCCGGCACCTCCTCTGGGTGGTCCCCCAGGTTGCACATTCCCCATCTTGTTGCTCGCCATGGAGCCCTTCAGAATCCACAGGCTGATGACCCAGGCTGGGCTGGGATTAGCCAGGGCCAATTTCAGGCCCTGAGTCACTGAAGATGGCCTGACCCAGGTGAGCAAAGCTTTTCCCCATAAATGGTCATGTTCTGCTTGTGGGGCACTGGGGACAAGGGACAATAGGCTTCATTTAGAGGCTGGCATGTCATGCTAAGACGAGTGCATTTGGAGGGCCCTCCGGGGGATGGTTTGGGGTCTGTCCAAAGGTGGGTCTTTCCCCCACCAGTTTTACATGAACGCAGCATCAGCAGATAGCCCAGCACAGGGAGTGAAAGTGCATTTGCCTAATATATTCCTTTCCTGGGGCTGCTATAGCAAGGTACCACAAACTGGGGCGGCTCACAATGATAGAAGCGTCTCCCCTCACGGTTCTGGAGGCCAGAGTCCGAAATCAAGGTGCTGTAGGACTGCGCTGCCTCCAGAGGTTCTCGGGGAAAAGCCGCTCCTGCCCCTTCGAGCTTCTGGGGACTGCCGGGGTACCATGGCTGGGGCTGCATCACTCCAGTCTCTGCCTCCAAGGCCACGTGCCCCCTCCTCTTCTGTCTGTGTCTTTTCTTCTGTGTCTTATAAGGACGCTTATTGGATTTAGGGCCCAACTGGGTATCCAGGAGGATCTCACCTCAAGATCCTTAAATTGACTAGATCTGCAAAGACCCTTTTACCAAATAAGGTCACATTCACAGGTTCTAGGGGCTTGGACATGGATGTATGTTTTTGGGGGCCATCACTGGACCCACTACACCTAGACACAGATTCTCTTTCCAATGCCCTTTCTCCTTTAAAGAAGGTTAGAGAACACGATATGGGAAAGCAAACCTTGTTGCCATCTATCCTACAAGACGAAGTTTTCCGGAAAAGGTTAAAGATCTCATTGAGCTGAAGGAAAAGGCTCAGTCCTGGGCGTGTTTATGCTGGTGGGCTGGCTGGCTGGCCTGAGCGCATGGACAGGAGGGCCCCACCACCCCTCAACCCACAAGCCCCCGACAACTGGTGATTTGGTTGTACTGTTCTCCTCCTTAGGGAGATTCTTCACTGGACCCTCTGCCTCGGCAACTCCGACATTCCTCAGGCTCTGCTCGAATAGCCCTTCTTGCATGTCAGAGTGCCCACGGATTTCTGCATCCATAGTAGCGATCTCCAGAGCCGGGGGGCACACAACCATCCTTCGGCTTGCAAGAAGAAGATTTGAGAACTCTTTTTTCTATTTAGTCTGTATCTTCCAAAAAGGAAGAAATCAAGCCTTTCTAATATTCAATTGGCAAATTGGCAGAGATCCACATATATACATTATATAAAGATCTATTGGGTTGCACAATGTGAAATTGTCATTATTGGACTATTTTTTTTGTCCTACAACAATGGCAGTTTCACGTGGTTCAGCCTAATACTACATTTGGAGTGAGAGCTCACAGAATTTTTACTGCTAGGGAGCAAAAGTTTGGGGTCAGTTTAATCAAATCCGTGCCGCCTTCCCTTTTCATTTCTTCCCCGAACCAGCTCCTAAGGCCTGAAGGTGGGGAATCAAGCCCTTACTTTCTCTCGTCTCCCTCACAGCGCTGACCTGGAGCCCGGGTGAGGAGAGCCCTGGACAGCGCAGAAGCTTGGAAGTGTGCGTTTTGCTCCTTGCGTGCCGCTGGGAGCCTGGGGGATATGAGTGTCGTAATTTTGGGCGCTGAGCTGTGAAGTGTGAATGGAATCTGAGATGAGACCTAGCAGAGTGAGCTCCCCCCTCCAGAACCTCCCGCTCCTCTTCCTCTCCCGCCCCAGTTCCCTACCTCCTGCCTTCGCTGGAGGAGCCGTGCCGCAACCACCAAAGGAGGAGAGTGGGATCATGTCAGAGGCACTCGAAGCTCCACATGCCCTCCCGTCTGATCCCTGGGTGGCCCTGTGTGCTGGGGTGTGAGCGATGAGCCAGGCCCTGGGCTGGGCCCTCCTGCCACGGCACCCAAGTCTTCATGGCTGCTGAATTCACAACAGCAAGGCCTTGACCTCAGTAAACGGGAGGAGTGGCAGCGCGGTTTGGGCTGCAATGAACAGTACTACGGCATTGAACCGTCTCCCAGTTCTGTGGCATAGACATTGAAGTGCACGCAGGATGCTGAGCAGGGGCCACTTTCGGGGCATAATTTCAGGGCCCCAGCAGGGCTCCTTTTCAAAGGATCTTTCTACGTCTCCCAGCTCCTGAAACTCCACCATTGGTGATATTCCTTTGATTCTTGGATTTTTTACACAATGTATTTCTCTAGACAGACATAAAATTCCTCTTCGTGAACCTCTGCAGATGTAGCACCTTATATTTGGGGTACAGCGGCTTGGTGAAAGGGCCACGGATTTGGGTGTGCATCTCCTTCACCTCCTATTGGGTGGCCTTGGGAAATTCAACCACTCCAACTTTTGGCTTCCTCACCTGACAAAGAGCAGCAGCAACAGCCACGTTTCCGGGTTAGAAGGGTTAGATTCAATGCACGTAGAGAATCTAGCACATGCCCGGACGTGATTGTTGCCAAATAAACAGCAACTGCTCCAGCTGTTGTATATCGCTTTATCATTCATAAAATGCTTTCGCACATACTATCTGTTTGCTCCAGATGCAGTGTTGTGAGCCGGCTGGACTGGGTTATTATTTCTATTTTTGCAGAGGAGGAAACAGACAGGTAATCGCTGTAGGTGAACTGCAAGCCAGGTCTTCCCACCCTTGACTCGAAGCTCCTTCTTCTCCGTGGTGCTTGCCCCTTCGGTGGAGCAGGTGGCAGCCTGCTGAGGGCAGGCCCAGGGTGACGGGGCACAGACTAGGAGCCTGGGGGACAGGAGGGAACAAAGGAGAGGTGACAGGACGCCAAAGACGTTCTTAATTTTGCCACAAGCATCTCTGAAATTGTACCACTGCGTTTGGCTGTCTGACGGCAATCTGTAAACACGGTCGTTATTGGCAGTTGGTCCCGTTGGAAATGGAATCTATGACTGAAGAACGCTCCTCAAACCCCAGACAGTTTCTCCTTTCGCCACAAACCCAAAGGAATATTTATATTGGCACGCTTTATGAATTATTGACTAATGTGTCACTGTCGACAGCCATGGCAGCGCCTGACTCCCAGAGGCGCTCAGTGCGTCTCTGTTGAGCGCTCGCTCAGTTGACAGTGCGACTTTAGTCTCAATAGAGCATTTCCGACGGCTCAAGGCGAGTGCGCGGTGGGGGAGGCGTGTCAGGGTCAGTCACCACGATGGGGGAGGCATTAGTGCAGCTGGGCCCGCCTTTGTGTTCCACTCGTCGTGCCAGGGCTGGCTTTGTTTATTGTTCTAGGCCACATTTCTTTCATCATGGGTTCCTCCAACACGAGTGACAAATGGGAATGACAGCATGGAAGGTCTAGTAACATCTGTCTGTCACAAAGGAAGCTCGGTGGCTGCCAATCCATTGTTTGGAGGAATCAAGGGAATGACCCCAGGTCAGAGGGCGCGAGGTCAGTGATGCTTCCCCTCAGGGATGAGCTGGGCGGGGAGCGGGGAGCTGCCCCCCACAGACGAGTTACTCAGGGGCGTATGAGTTGCCCAGGGCAGCCATAACAAATTACCGCAAACTGGCTGGCTTAGAACAACAGAAATTTAATCTCTCGTGGTTCCAGAAGCCACGAGTCTGAACTCAAGGTGTGGGCAGGCGCTTCTCCCTCTGAGGGCTCCCCAGGAGCCTCCCAGCCTCTTCCAGCTTCTGGTGGTTCCCGGCGTTCGTTGGCTTGTGGCAGCACCGCTCCAAGCTCTGCCTCCATGTCCGCGTGGCCTCTCCTCTGTGTTTCTCCTTTTCTTATAAGAACATTTGTTATTGGATTTAGGGCCCACTCAGTTCACCCAGGATGATCTCATCTTGAGATACTTAATTACATCTGCAAAAACCCTTTGTCCAAATAAGGTCACCTTCACAGGGACCAGGAGTCAGAACTCGGACATCTCTTTTTGGGGGCCCACGGTCCAACCCACTACAGGTGGGCATGGCTCCAGTTGCTTTCTGAAAGTGATGCTGATAAAATAATATGTAGAGAAATTCCCAGTCAACGTCAAATGTATTTCTTATTTCTTATTTAGAAGAGGAAAACATTGAATTTAATTTTGTGTACCTAGGAATTCTTTTTCATTTCAGAGACGGTGCCTATTATGAAATGTTTTCATTTTTGACATCTTCCCATAAATATTTAGACTTCAGGTCATCGGAAGGATTTTTCTCAGGAGCCAATTTCACATCTTTAAATTATTTTTCTTGTACATATTATAAAATCTCTTCCAACATCAGGTACATCGCTTTGTACTTTTAAAAAATGCTGATTTTGAAATTCATTGAGTTGTATTTTTATTAGAAATAATTAACTAGCTTCAAAAAAGTTTTCATAGAATGTAGATGAGACATTTCTATCATTTTGAAAAAAATAATGAACATATTTTATTCAAATATTTTCAGATAGAAAAAAGATCAGGAGGTCATCCAAAGGGAAATAGATGGATAGAGACAAAGAATCATTGTGGAATTATTGGCCACTTAAATGCAATTAATTTAGACTTTCTATGAGCATCACACTTATAAGAAAGATGCCAAGTAATTCCCAGTCAAGTCTGGATATTTAAATATCCAAAAAATTAACTCACTTTTTCTTTTATTCTTCCTAGAGGACAAAATCCTACTCTCTAGAAAAATGGAAGTTCTCCCATTGTAACCCCATTTGTCACAACATCGTTTGGAATTCAAAAAGTTAGAAACCTCCTAAATATCCATCGACAGGAAAAGCGTAAGTCAGTAGTGGTATAGCCATAACTTAACACTCTACACCAGCCACAGAGATGCGTTAGTGCTCCGTGTAACAGCAAGGATCAATCTCACAAAAATAATGCAGATGGGGCCTGCCCCGTGAAGTAGTGGTTTAGTTCGCACGCTCCGCTTCACAACCCAGGTTCGCAGGTTTGGATCCGGGACGCGAACCTGGACACTCATCAGCCCTGCTATAGCAGCATCTCACATATACAAAGTAGAGGAAGATTGGCACAGATGTTAGCTCAGGGCTAATCTTCCAGAGGAAAAAAATAATAATAATGCGGATGGAGATAGCAAGTTGCAGAGAAAGATTCCATGCAAATCAAAGTTAAAACGTGCACAACAATGCTACATCTTGATTATAGATACAAACACACAAAATATGGCTAGTAGAAAATATACATGTTTCCAAATGAAATGCACCCAATTCAGAAGAATGGTCCCTCTGGAGAGGGGAGACGAAAGGAACTAATGTCAGGAGGGTACCCCAGAGACAATATATGCAAGCTTTTATATCTAAAAAAGAAATTATATATAAAATATGAGAAAATGTTAGGGTTTGCTGGAGCTGAATGGTGGATATATGGGGCTTTTTTATTACTCTCTGTATTTTTCTGTATGTTTAAAATATTTCATAATTTAAAAGATAAGTTCCCTATTTTCCACTGGCTGAAGAAGCTGTGTTTTAAAAATGTGCTACTGTTGAGCCAATAGGAAGAGAATTGATTTTAAAAGATGTCATGTGGACCAAACAAAGGGGGGTCAGAGAAGGAAGTAACACGCCTGCACCCCGGTTATGCTTCGGGCATTTCGTAACTCTGTAATTGCAGGCAACTGTTTGAACCTCAATTTCTTCATCTGTAAAATGGGTATAATCTCTGTCTTGCCTACTTCACAGGGATGTTGTGAGAGTAAATGAGGCTATGGTAATAGAAGTAAGAAGTGGTCGTTGGAGTAATTGCTGCTAATTATTGAGCAGTCACTGCTTTTGGGCGGCACTGAACATTCATTATTTACTTGAAGGCTCATAACAACTCTATGATGTAGGTATTATTTTCCACATTTTTTCACATAAGGAAGAGTAAGGCTCAGAAACAGATGGTTTTCCCATGCCCTTCCTTCCAGAACCGCTCTCTGCCAACAAGGAATGGGCAAGAGGTTGGGGACTGGGGACCTGCAGTGGTTGGTGACTGACATGGCCTGGCGTAGGAGCTTCTGACCAATATAGACAACGATGAAATAGCCAGACGAAGCAGATTCCCTTGGAGGTCAGAAGTCTTGGAAACACAGAGTGAATCAGCCCATTGATGGCAGAAGCCAAAGCTGAGAGAACAGAGAGAGAGGCCGCAGAGGCAGGCAGTGGGTGTGTTTAGGGGGACACTACTGGACCATGGGTGAGTTAGTGGAAGTTATAAATAAGCAGAAGCCAGGAAGCTGAGAACAGATGCTCAGAGTAGAGAATCTGTTGGTTGGTTGGTAGTGGCAGGAACCACAAAGGCAGGGAAAATGAGGAGTTGAGTCACCCTGATATTGGGCATCAACAAACATCCAAGTGGTTGGACCAGTCAAGGTCCCAGCACAAAATACATGGTACCCTCAAGAGTCATGGGGGAGAGTTGGCTGAAGGGACGATGCACTGAGAGCAATGTGGGATTAAGGAAACCAACAAGGGACAGTGGGATACTTGCGGCTAGCAACCGTGGGAGGCCCTTGACACGCATAGTCCTAAAGAGGCAGGAGCAGGGACTGGTTATGGAAACTGGCCAGGCCTAGGGCTGTGAGAAAGGGCCAGCCAACAGGACCTGTGGATTTTGGTAGAGAAACAGAACCACCGGCAACATGTTGGCCTGGCAGGGAAGGAGCTGGAGGAAGAAATACCCCAGTTTGTCTCTTCTGATCACCTCTCAGTGCCTCCCATTGGCCAAGCCCACCCAGGACCAGAGAGCAAGAGAACTCGGTTGATGTAGTCCACTCGTGTCTGCCTCCCAGGTCACAGAGCCAGGTGGGGAGAGCGGAGAAGAGGCCCAGAGGGACAAATGAAAACTGTCCAGCACACAGACAGAGGGGTCAAGATAATCCAGAGCCCAGTATTGCTTGGAGAACTCTCAATTCCTTGTGGCTGAGGCATGCTGCCTCTCGGGGGCTCCCAGGGGTTTGTCTCCCTTGTTTTCACACACATCCATGGAATACATAGCATTGCGCGAGGCCACCTGCATAAGTCTCTGTTTCTTGCAACCAAAAAAGCCTAATGACACAAAAATGTTAAATCATTTCCTCCACGTTGGAGGAGGGAGAGGCTGGAACCAAAGCCACAGCAATCTGGGTCTGGAGCCGTGCTCTTTCCACTCTCATACACCGGCTGTACGAATGTGACGTGGGTCTCACGATAAAGTCCAGAAGCCCTGAACATCAAGTTATTTTGTAGGAAGCTGTTGGGGCATTTTTTGAATGTGGTGGTAACTTGCACAGAAAGGTATTTTAGGAAGATCCCATTGGTAGAATATGGATCAGTTTGGAGTGAGGAGAGACGGCAAGTGGGTGTTTAACTCTGCAATAATGATGAGGTTTTGCTTGAGGATCTGAACCAGAAGGGTGTGGTGTATATGTAAAGGGTGAGAGAATTGCTCACTCCTCTGTGCCGGGCACTGCTCCAGCAGCTAAAGATGTAACGATGAACCCAACGGACTCCTGCCCTCCTGCAGCTCCTGCTTGTTGAGCTGTGAGAGTAGATGAGCTCCCCGAGGAGAGACTATAGAGAAGTGAAAAGTGAGCCTTAGGTGTGCCTCCCAGGAGAGAGGGTGAAGCGGAGACAAGAAAAGGGGCAGTGGAGCAGCAAGCAGAGCCAGGAGGGCGACCAGTGTGGTGGCCTGGCATGCAAGCCACGGGAGAGAAGATGGCTCCCAGAGGGGGTCAACGAGGCGGACTGCTGCTGATGATCACTGAGGACAAGACCAAAAGAGGCCACCGGCACTGGCAAGTGGGAGGTCATCTGGAAGCTTGGTCAGAGCAAGTCAACGGAGTGGGTGGAGGCTAGATTGTGGGAGGTCACGCAGGCCATTACAGTCCCCATTTGGGACTTATGACAAAAGTGCTGTGTAGGGAGGAGAGTCGGATGCCCAACATAGCAGTGGTTACTTGATGTGTTTATCATTCTCTCAAGATCTGGCCCTCAGATTTATACTTCTGAAATCATAATTGCATAAGAGTTGAATGGCTCTAGGGCCTAACTCACGCCAATCAAACTCATAAGAAATTGATTTATAACCCCACATGCCAGGTAGGTAATTATCAATGAATGAAATTCTTTTCTAGTGAGGGGAACATTTGTGTCCATTATCAAGGACACCCCCATCCCAGCATTAAGCCACTTGGAGAGCTTGAGAGACCTCAGATTATGTCTCCAGCCAGGTCTCTCACTTAAGCTCCAGACTCATATACCCAGTTGCTGGTTTGACGTCTCCACCTGGATTTCCAACAGACCTCTTAAATTCTACGTGTTCAGCACAGAATTCCCACTCTTCCTTCCCAAACCTGCAGCATCCACAGCCTGGCCTGGGGAGCTGACGGCAGCTCAATTTCCTAGCTGCTCAGGTCAAAATCCTTGGAGTCATCTTGACTTCTCTGTTTTTCTCATATCCCATGTCCAACCCATCAGACAATTCTGTTGACTTTATTCAAAATCTAACCAGAACCAGACCACCTCGTGCCAGCTCCACTGCCATCATCCCGGTCTGGTCCACCAGCATCTCTTGCTTGAATTACCACACTGGCTTTTTTTCTTTTGAGGAAGATTAGCCCTGAGCTAATATCTGCTGCCAATCCTTCTCTTTTTGCTGAGGAAGAATGACCCTGAGCTAACATCCATGCCCGTCTTCCTCTACTTTATATGTGGGACACCTACCACAGCATGGCTTGACAAGCAGTGCCATGTCTGCACCTGGGATCCGAACCTGCGAACCCCGGGCCACCGAAGTGGAACATGTGAACTCAAGCGCTGAGCCACTGGGCCGGCCCATCACACTGGCTTTTTAACTGACCAGTTCCCAACCAGAAGCCAAAGTGATTTTTTTTAAATGGAAGTCAGATTTTTTTCTGAAATGTCACTCTTCTGCTCAAAACCATCCAGCGGTCTCCATTCACAAGGACCCCCCACCCCTCTGGCCTCATCTCCTCCCTCTGCCCTGAGCTCCCCTGTGCTCCCGGGGACCACGCCACACGAGCTCCCGCCTCAGCCTTTGATGCTCTGGCTGCTGGAACGCTTCCCCCAGACGCCCACTCAGCTCACTCCGTCAGGGCCTCTTCAAGAACTTTGCTCAACCTCAGCGGGGCCTTCCCTGCCCACTCGATTTAATGCTGCAGGCCCTGCACCCCACGCTTCCTCTTCTGTGTCTTTCTCCATCACCCCTACTCCCCTCTAAATTTCCACACAGTCTACGATTTACTTATTTCTTTTGGGGACGGTCTGTCTCCCATGCTGGAATGTGGACAGGGATTTTGGTTGGTTTCATTCACCATGTACCCCCAGGACCTAGAACAGGATCTGACAATAAATGTTTGTTGAATGAATGAATGAACACACAGGTTATTCCTGTCTCCCGAGAGTCTCTCTCCAGCCACCCAAAATGCCTTGTTGCCCCATCAGTGTCTTTTGTCCCCAGGTCTTGCAGGACAAACATCGCACCACACGTTCCCTTTCCAGCTGGCCCTGTGCCCCCACAGCCCCATCCTCATTCACAGGTGGATGCTCCCTTCAGTTGGAACATGGACACCTGCGTGAGGTGACACATGGGTGTTCCGAGTGGTTTTGGCTGTTCGGGTACATATTTCAGACACCTTTTCAGTAGCATCCACGGGGTAGCCATCACTCAGAAACATCCCCTACGTGATCGTTTTCTGAACGATCTGCATGAGTGAGAAGGTGAGAGAAGGGAGAGGAAAGAAAAAATGGAGGAACAAGGTCTCAGGATCACGGACGGGACTGTCTGGCTTATGGCCGGGAGCCTTGGACGCAGAAGCAGATTGCACCGGGCTCTCCATCAGAGTCTGATAAACGATCCCCAGAGAGCGAAAGTGCTGAGGAATAATGTCCGAGAACCCAGGCTGGCACTTCACCTGGATCAGGCGGACACACGTCCACACGGCCCACGGGCAAAAGAACTCACCTTCAGCCCAGTGGGACAGTCTTCATTCCTCTACTCCCAGATTTTAAATTTATTCTGCAGTGTTGCCCGTTTACCGTGGTTACATAATTTATATTTACTGAATTTAAAAAGCTAGGCTCTACCATACGTTCTAACCTGATTTTAAGCTTCAGGAAGAGCAAACAGAAGCACGGTCTTTCAGGGACTGCTCAGTCCTGCGGTGCTCACAGTGGATTCCAAGCGTGTGTGTTAACACTCAGCTGTATTTCAGGGAAGTCTCCCACTTTCCCTGGACTTTTAATTAGCAAAAAAAAGTTTTAATGTCAATATGCGTTACTCCCCATGGAAGTATTTGTCACAAGCAACCCCATGCCCTGAATACCAAATAAGTAGGAATTAAAATAAAGATGGAGACAGCAAGGGATTAAGTGACTTGTTCTTTCCTTGTTCATTAAAGGTGGCACATGAAGCAGAACTAAGTCCTGGTTTTCAATTGGTTCTCTCAGGTTGAAAGAAAAAAAATCATCATAGGGGTTCAAACAGGGCTTTAATATGGTGCCAACAGTTAACTGCAGCGTCGCCTGCACCCCAGATGTTTCTGAGGGATGGCAGAGCGGATGGAGTCGTTTCCTTAAGCTTCTGGTACCCTTGGCAGCCCTGGTCTCCAGTCATCTCCTGTGCGTAGCGTGTGATAGAACAGAAATTTACACTTGACGGAGCTGAGGGCCCGTTCTCTTTCAGAGTCTGTGGGACTAGGTGGACGGGCTTAGATTTCTGCTAGAAAAGGCATGCTCTCCGAACTACCTCATGGAAGTTCTTAGAAGAAACTGGAGCCCAAAGAAGTTAAATGACTCATCCGAGAGATTATAGCTGAAAAAGTAGCAGAACAGGATTTGAATCCTGGGCTTTTCCACTATGTGTCACCCGTTACGACAGGGGCACCCAGGATCCCTGACATCTGGCAAATTCCACAATCCAGATTTAACAAAAACTGAGTATTATAGGAAAGCACAATGCTAACAGCTCTCCTGCTCCTGGCATTCAACCTTGGTGAGTGGAGACACGGCTGGCAGGGAGGGGACCCAGCGTGTGGCTCTGGAATCCATACAGAGTGGTGTAGGTGGGGATGCAGAGCAGATCGACCAACAGAGAGGGACAGAGGGACAGAAGCAGAGCCACCTGGCCACGGCAGTCTCCAGACCAGGCAGGGCATTTGCAGCTGAGGGCGAGAGAGCAGTGACTTGCCCCAGGAACGGGAATTCCGGAGCGGCATGCTGTCCAGGCCCACGGGCCGCTGGAACAACTCACAGGGGTTATTACCTCCTGTTCTTCGGTCGCCAAGCCCTACAGCCCTGAGGGCAGGTTCCCAGGGAAGAGGCAGGAGCAAGGGGTAACTGCTCTCTCATCTGGCTCCTCCCTTCAGTGCAGAGAAATCAGGAGCCAGGCCAAACCTTGTCAACGCTTTGTGACCAGAGGGCAGAAGTCCCAGGCGCTCCTCGACTTTTCATCCCATTCCTGGCTCGATCTTAACCTCTCTGCTCTGGCAGAGCCCTAGGTGAAAGGTGTAGTTACATGTCTTTCCCACGGACATACATCCTGTGACCTTTTATAATGCGCTCCCAATCAAGTCAAGAGGCAGATGTTTACATCTCTTATGATCTTATCCGGAGACGTTCTCAAGTGTGACCCAGACTTGATCGAGATTTCCAATCAAAGGTCTGACTCATTGTTACGCGCAATCATCTGTTTTATTTTAAAACATGTCCACACTGCATTGAGCACCAACACAGATGTGACCAAGAAACCCACAGTCCTGTCCCAGCAGGTCATGGGTCCAGTGTACGACTTGGGGTCGACTGCTATTTTTCACAGTGAGAGAAAAAAGGAAAGGATAAAAAGATGAAATGGACAGCATTCCCAACTCCTGTTCAGGAATCTGAGCAATGAAACGGAAGGATATTTAAGCTCCTAAAGTTCTTCTAAAGCCCTTCTCTCAATCAGTCGATGTTCGAATATGGACCCTGGGCTGGCGGACCAGCTGCATTTTGGGCAGCAGAAGGGCACACTGTTTCAAATAACATCCACATATTACTGCAAAAAATGGGAGGGATGGGCTGTGTTTTCCAACTGATCATTTACTTTTTCCTGATTTATGAACTCGTACATGTTTAGAGGATGTCAGAATTGCACAACCACAATCATGACAGAGCATCTGCTCAGTATAAAAACTTTTTGCTTAGGAAAAAGACTTCAACTGACTATGGGAAGAAATGTACTGAGCTGGATGGGGCCAAGACAGAATGGCAGCTTGGGCCCCTTTATTCTGAGCTTTTCAATTATGACCCCACAGAAATCTGTGGTGTCTCATGAAGACTGGGGATATCTTTCACTTTTAAATCAAGTCTTCAAATCCAGCTGCTTTTTAAAACTTAATATTTTACAACATTATTTTTGCTTCCCCATGTCTTTCCTCTGAGGTAGCAAATGAAAGTTAGAAACCTGGCAGCTTCCATTCCCCAGGCCAGAGGCACACACAGGGCTTCTTTCTGTTCGGGGACCATCATGCTTCGTGGTTCTGGGACTCTGGAGCCTCTGGCACCACTGGGCCTCCAGCAGCCTCCTCAGCATCCAGGGCTGAGATCTCCATATTTCAGAACAAAGCAGCCAATCGGAAGGACTTGCGTCATAGGAAAGAGAAAAGGCTGCCCCCTTAGCTCTGGTTCCCCCACATCTGAAGGAGCAGAGGGGGCAGGTGGGAGCGAACCTTTGAGTTGTCGAGTCATTGCTGGAGAAGGCGGAAAAGCAAGACTAGGGGCTGCCCAGTGGCCTTGTTGTGAGAAACAAAACACCTTCTCCAAAGTATGGATTCCTGTTTATGATCTAAAATGGATGCCTTTGAAATGACTTATCTGGACCAATGAAAGACAGTTGCTCATAACATATTATCAAGTTTAAATTTTCTACTTGATTATTCACACTCAATCGGGCTTTCAAAATAGACCCAACTAGACCGCAACGTGGCCATTTTAACAGATCAGAAATTGCAAAATGCTCATGCCATTTACTGACACAGCAGTAGACCCAAAGACTCCATTGGTATAAATATTTTCAGATTCTTTTGCATTTTAACAATAACAGAGAATGGTCAGTACGAAGTCATGATAACAGTTGCTAACATTGAATTATATTGTCCATCTTAATTACAAATCAGTTTACACAGTTTTGCTCTATTTTATATACATTTTGTTTTTTAAATCATCTTTTACAAAATCTATATTTAAAAAAATTTTCAAAAGACAAGTGCTTAGAGGAGGAAGTCTTGCGAATTCTCTGTCTTTCGGTTACTTTTGGCAAGCGGAGGGATCACCATGGATTTTGAGTGGGGTGGCCAAGCATTTCCATGGGTCATCTTCTCCCACATGCCCAGGGACGGGGGAATCGGAAACTCTCTTTTTAAACATGTTGGCAGAAGGGCACAGTTCTTTGGCTCTTTAGGGCCTGTGAAAACAAAGAGAAAGGTGACTATCACTTCTTTTACTGGCCCTGTGAATGGTAACCCGTGAGTCATCGTTCCTATTGTCCTTTGTGTAGGTCTTCCAATCCTGGAACCTGGCACTCTTCTCTCCCTGCTCATTTCTCCTCCATGCCTGGTCCTCATGCAGCCAGGGCCAGATTCCCAGGCATTTCCAAACACATAAGTCTGCAACTTAATTGTCAATCGTGTCCCTCAACCCCTCCGTCTTACAGCATTTCTCCTCTCCCTGTCCCCCCAGTCATATGTCATCTCCCCAACAGAAATAAGAAAAAGTTTTCCGCTGGCTATGAATTTGAATGTTCTGAACTCTTAAGGAATTTTAATAGAGAAAGAATTCCTTCCCCTTATCTGTAGTCAATGCTAGGCGTACACCAGGGTGTGGGGCTGCCTGCAGGGCAGGAGCGGAGGGAGGGACCCCATCACCAGTAGAATCCCTCAGTGGAATGGAGCCCTGGCTCTGGGACTCGTGCTCTTCCAGAAACCACCTCCCTCTGATGATGGTGAGCCGGTGATTAGGTATATCAAGTTGAAACTTGGTTTGGGCTTTCCTTCAAGTTCAGTTGGTTGAAAAATTAAGACAAGAGGTCAGATTTGATCAGATCTCAACAGAAGTCAACTCAAGAGCCATCTTTGGCTCTGACTCTTTTCTTGGAACCTTCTAAGGCCCAAGTAGACACCAGCTCCCCTGGGGAAACTTCAGATGGAGTACTGGGAAGGCGTGGGACTTCTGAACATGACCTTTATTTAGAAGTTTCTATTAGTTCAAAGGAGTCCTAGAAATGACCGCCCTCATTTACCTATCAGATGGGAGTAAGTTATTTACTTACGAGAACCTTCCCGACATTTTTCGCACGACCACCATGATGATCCCACCAACGAATCCAATGGCTACTAAGACCCCAACTACGATTCCAACCAGAGTCACTGTCGACAAACCATCTGAATGAGAGGGAGAAAAAGCTTGAGCCGCAGATAAATAATATACTTGTGATAAACAATGCCACCGCCCCACAGCACACAGAAAATAATACGTCATTTCCCCTCTGTCCAGAGGAAGTTGACTTAGAAGAGGAGAAACTTTGCACTATTCTGATCTCATCTTATGAATGGAATATTTCTGGGTTTCAGGATCTATCAAGCATACCATTCATACTGGGTGGCTTCACTGGTAATTACTGGGTAGTATTTGCGTATGACTATTAAATTAGCCCCTATTTTCATTCTTAGTCACAATAAATTGTGATATGATACCATTCTCCATAGCTGTCATTAAGTGAATAGACTCATTTGTGGTTGGTTTATTTTCAAATACAGGCAATTCCCTTTTCTCTCTTAAAAGAGGTTTGAAACCTGATCTCCGGAAGTTCTGCGCTCTGCGCTTGTTGACTACAATCCAGGAAAAAATGTAATTCATCACAAAGATTAGGTTCAAAGAAATATTTTTTTTTAGCTCCCATAAGAATATTTTGATACCAAAATCTAGCCTACCTTTCTCAACTGTTGCCTTTGTGTTTCCATCCGTTTTCTCTGTAAAGAGAGAGATGTAATGATATAGAATTATTAGGATTTAATAACTATAATTTAACAATTGGCAAAAGATGAATTTACCCTACGTGGAAGGGAGAAAACACAAACAGAGGATAATTTCTGAAATAAATTGGATCAGGGAATTTTTAAGCAAGCTCTGGCATGATCTGGCCTTCACAACTGTTATTATTGAATTTATGAACACTACTTCACACCTATGGGTCCGCAGTACTTTCGTGTACATTACTTTTTTCTCATCCACATTAGACAGCAGAGTCAAGGAAACTGACCCACAGAGATTGCAACTAAATGGTCGGGAAGTTTCAGAGGTCGGGTAACAAAAGAATCCAAGGCTGTTGATTCTTGGTCCGATGTCAAGATCACGGAAAACTCCCCCACTGCAATGAGGGCTATTTTGAGGGATTTTCATTTTGAGAGCAATCCTCTAGATTTGGAAGATGTGGCCACGACTGTGATGCGTCTTGTGATATCTTTTCTCTGCTTTCTCTTGTGTAGCAAAATCCAGATCTTAAAGGGCAGCAATATGCCCAGCTAAGTTTAATGAGAGAACACACCCTTTGTGTTTCTGCCTCTGATACCTTAGGATTTCTATCTGCAGCCAAACCTAGTCCAATAGCTACAGTGTGACTATTCTCATTTACCTACCACATGGGTGTAAGTTACTCACGAGTGCCTTCCCATAAGCAAGCAATAAAATTGTCAGTTTTTTTTCAGATAATTTTATACATTTCCTATTTAAAAATAAAGTGTTTTTGTTTTCTTTTGTTTCTCCCATCAGTCTCTTAAAGGAGTCCTTAACTTCTGTGGATGGTAGCTGTTTATCTAGTTTGCAGATGGAGAAAAAGTCAAGATGTCTTCCTTGATTAAATGACACAATGGAGAGAAGTGACTCAGTCACACCCGCCCCTAGAACCTTAGCTCACAACTTGCAAGTTACCACAGATGTCCAGCAGCTCTCCTGATCAAAGGTGGAACCAGCCAACCATCGTCTATGAGATGCTGGCTTTTTCTAATGGCTGGGTTTGAAAGAAGCCATCCTCTTTGTACCAAGGCTGTCTTCCCCGTTTCAAGATGGCCCCAGGATAGGAGTCCCTGCAGGAGCTGAACCCATGGCTCTGGAGCATTTAAATGGAGCTCCAGCTGACTGTGCTTTCCCACCATAAAGACGTAGTGGGGAGCCTGCTGGGTTGGAAGCCTGCCCGGAACAAAAGTGTCATTGAATCAGCTCCCAAAGTGTCATCCTTGGCCGCCAACTCCCAGCAGCGACAGGTCAATCATTTACTTACCATGTCTTAACATGGTGGCTGCCAATTCTGGCCTCCAAACACGCCATTATAACCACCGATGCACCATTGGTTAGAAAACGTATTACCAAAAATAAAGTTTGCGGAAGATCCCCTATTAAATTAGAGCTTATGAGTTGTATACTCCCCAGCTCCCTCCCGATGACACTGTCTGTAATCAGGAGAATGTGTCATAAACGTGAACATCATCGAACTTGGACGTTTCATGGGAAACACATCTGCTGCCCTAATAAAATTTCCTCTTAAAAAAAACCGAGTGCTTATAATTAAATTTTAACTCACATGTGAAAATTTCTTAGGACACTGATGTCTGAAGTGGGAATGTGCCCTAAGTCACACTCTCTGTGACAGGGTGGGAGGGGACGAGAGAATAACCATGAGTATTTTCCAGGCAACTGAGAACTTTTTTTAAGGGATAGGAGAGGTATCCTATATGACAGAAAGAATATTCAGCCTGGAAGGCTCCATTTTCTGCTGCTAATTAGCTGTCAACTCAGGTTAAAAATGATCAATTCTTCTCCAAAATTTTAAAATGCTTCCCAATGACCAATTGTATTGATGATTCTTTCCTTGCTTAGCCCTATTTGGTTTTCTCCGTGTTTAAATGTCAACCATTTCTTTAGCATCTTGGAATGACCTTTAGGCTTTATTTTCAAAGCACTTTATGAGGCTTTTTTTTTCTATTGTGGTAAAATATATATAACACAAAGTTCACCATCTTCGCCATTTTTAAGTGGACAGTTCAGTGGCATTAGGCACGTTCACATTGTCGTGTAGCCATCACCACCATCCATCTCCAGAACTCTTTCCATCTTCCCAAACTGACACTCTAAACCCATCAAACAATAACTCCCATGCCCTGCCCCTGGGCAACCACTCCTCTCCTTCCTGTCTCTATGATTTTCACTACTTTAGGTACCTATCTAAGTGAACTCATACAGTATTTGTCTTTTGGTGACTGGCTTATTCCATTTAGCATAATGTCCTTACGGTTTATCCACATTGTAGCATGTGTAGGAATTTTCTTCCTTTCAAAGGCTGAGGAATATTCCATTGTATGTCTATACTACATTTTGTTTATCCATCCATCTATGATTTCCACATTTTAGCTATTGTGAATAATGCTGCTATGAACGTGGATGTACAAATACAAAGCACTCTTTAAATCTTCAGAAGTGCCATAGAGTTTTTAAAACCAGATTGGCTATTGTGTCTGGAAATGTACACGAAACAATAAAGAATAACTTTCTAGGTGTTCAGATGTGCAACTGGTTTGAGGAACCACTACTTTAGGCAAAGTCTTTGTATTTACTTTTGTTTAAAGATGGAAATACTTATGTGGATTAAATGATTTATGTAAAGTTGCTCAAGTTAGCAAGCACTCATTGCAGTTATTGGAGGATTAGTTCCTTTGCTCTCACATCCCTATCTACTATAAAATAAGGCACATTTTGTAAAAATCCCAAACAACTGTATTTCTCTTCAGAAAGCTCTAGAAATAGGAAACTACCACTTTCTATGGCTAAGTTGTAATGGCAATGATCTTTCCTCATTCTCATCAGCGATGGTGTAAACCTCATAATAATGGCAAAGACCCAACGTCCTCCTCCAAACTTTCTCTCCCAGGTGTTCTCGTCACACTGCTGCAGGTGCCGACTGTGAATCACAAGTACAATCCCCAATCCTGGGAAGACTGGTTTAGAAAAGATTCTTGCTCCATGTGTACCGACACGAACTCCATACAAGATGGTAAATATTAGTATTGACCCGATTAAGATTTACGTAGGTTGGCTGAGGTTTATGCTCTTGGATGTCAACACAAAGTTCTAAGCGTAGTATGACGTCAACTTAGGGTCAGCAACATGACACCAGGAACTACTTAACTTACCCTTGTTGGGGCATTATCACTAGCTGTCATTCAAGGTAGAGAGTTGTGTTCAGCAACCCAACAATTCGAATTCTGAACCTACCACATAAAGCTTGGTTCAGAATTGACTCTTGCATTCCAAAATGTGCCCTATTGATTATTATATTTGTTCATGGTTTTGGGAACGCACTGATTATGCAAAAGAAGGTCAATCCCTATTGGGATGATTGGTTTTCTTACCTGTGGGGTGACCAGTTAGCACACTTGGCGTTCTGGTGCTCTGGCTTTCTCCTGGGGTATGGACTGTGTTGCCTAGAGTTGACCGATCCTCGAAATCTCCACCTGTACTCTTTGTACTTCTTGGCACCTATTAGAGGTGTAAATGAGGCAAAACAGAAATAAAACATAATGCTTTAAAATATATACTCTGCCTTATAACAGAAAAGGATTTAAAGTGGTATACACACATAAACTAGACAATGACATAAATTTAAAGTGGAAACAAGATAATAAACAAACAAAAAGAAACAAGAGTGAGGACAGGAATAGAACCAAATCTACTCCAGAAATGAAAGCCAAATGTTTAGCACGACTTCCTAGGGTCTTAATTCTTCAGAAAATACCAGATCACCAGGCTTTAATTCTTTCTCTCCCTTGAACTTGAATGGCACTTCTGTCTGTAACAATTCCCTGGCACATATTATGGTTTCTCATCCTTCAATGCCCTCCCTCCCGCAATTAGAGTAATAGCTAGCTTTTATTGAGGGCTTTCTATGTGCCAGGCCCTTTAAATACAGCCATGCATTGCTTAACGAAGGGGATACTTTCTGAGAAATGAGTTGTTAGGTGATCTCATTGTGCAAACGTCACAGAGCGTACTTACACAAAAAACTAGATGGTATAGCCTACTACACACCTAGGCTCTATGGTACTAATCTTCTGGGACCACTGTTGTACATGTGGTCCCACGTTAACTGAACGTCACCATGCGGTGCATGGATGTATCTTCTCATTTACTCCATGAAAACCCGATGAAGTAGATCCTATTATTAGTTGTATAGGATCAACAAAGCTTCAAGAGATTAGACGATCACTTAGCCAACAAGCGACAGAAGAAGAGTTGGAAGATGTTCTGTTGACTCCAAAGTTCATGCCAATGTCACATTCAACAAATATGCCAGTGAGCACAGGCAACATCAACAAAAATCGACAAATGGAACCAAATCGAACTTAAAAACTTTGTGCATCAGGGGACACAATCAACAGAGTGAAAAGGCAACCTACGGAATGGGAGAAATATTTGCAGGTCCTATACGTGATAAAGGTATAAAGAACTCCTACAACTCAACACCAAAAAGTCAAATAACCTGATTAAAAAATGGGCAAACGACTTGAATAGAAATTTCTCCAAAGATAATATACAATGGCCAACAAGCGTGTGAAAAGATTCTCAATATCACTTATCATCAGAAAAATGAAAATAAATATCACAATGAGATTATTACCTCACATCCATTAGATTGGCTACTATCAAAAGAACAGGAAACAATGTGTTGGCGAGGACATGGTGAAACTGGAACCGCTGTGCACCATTGGTGGGATGCAGTTGCTATGCTATGCTATGCTACGCTATGCTATGCTATGCTATGCTATGAAAATGGTGCAAGTGCTATGGGACACAGGATGGAGATTCCTCAAAAAAACTAAAAATAGAACTACCATATGATCCAACAATCTCATTTCTGGGTATATACCCAAAAGAATTGAAAGCAAGGTCTTAAAGAGATATGTTCATACCCGTGTTCTCAGCAGCACTATCCACAATAACCAAGAGTTGGAAGCAACCCAAATGTCCATTGACAGGTGAAAGGCTAAACAAAATGTGGTATACACACACAATGGAATACTATTCAGCCTTAAAAAGGAAGGAAGTCCTGTACCATGCTACATCATGGATGACCCTTGAGGACATTATGCTAAGTGAAATGAGCCAGTTACCAAAAGACAAATACTGTATGATTCCATTTACATGAGGTACTTAGAGTAGTCAAAATCATAGAGATAAAAAGTATAATGGTGGATACCGGGGACTGGAGAAAGGAGAAAAAGGGGAGTTCTGGTTTAGTGGATCTAGAGTTTCAGATTTGCAAGATGAAGACATTTTGGAGATCTGTGTCACAACAAGGTGAATATACTCAACACTACCGAGCTGGACACTTAAAAATGGTTATGATGGTAAAATTTTATGTGTTTTTTTAACACAATAAAAAATTATGCTAATGAGTACCTGCTATGTGCTCAGCATGGTTCCAAGCCCTGAAGATATAATGTGAGTAATACAAATGCCCTGCCCTCTTGAAGCTTCCATTCTGGGATGGGGTGGCAGGGTATGAAGATATAACAAGAAACATATACAAAAGGTCATTTTAGATGATTTTAAGTGCTTTGAAGAAAACATGAGCTAGGTAGTGGACTAGAGCAGAGACTGACAAACTTTTTCTGTAGAGGGCCAAATGGGAAATATTTTCAGCTTTGCAGGCCATTCAGGCTCTTTTGCAACCAACTACTCAATTCTGCTCTTACAGTAGGAAGGCAGCCTTAGGTAATTCTCAACTGAACAGGCATTGCTGGGCTCCAATAAAACTTTTTTTTTTACCAAAACAGGCGGTGGGCCAAATCTGGTGGGTAGTTTGCTGACCTCAGGGCTAGAGGGTAACTTCTTGGGGGCAGAGTGGCTGAAGGGGGCAGCAGGATTACTCTGTGCCTCTTTGACATAACGTCTGAACTTGAGGGTTCAGAGAAAAAGTCAGCCATGGAAAGATCTGGGGAGTGTTCTAAGAAGAGAAAACAAAAACCTAAGGTGGAATAATTTCAAAGGCCAGAAGGGCCAACATGGCTGAAACAGAGAAAGTGCGGACAGCGGTGCCACGAGGTCAGACGGGTGGGCAGGAGCCTCTGTTCCGTGTTACTAACTAAATTATAAGCACCTCAAGGATCACAGGGTTGGCTGATATACGCCCTCAATGCCTCCCAGAGCCTGGCATCTTGTGTGGCCTATGGCAGGTGCTTAAGGCACATATGAATTGATTAAAATTCATTAGGTTAGGAACGTGTTGGTTGAGATTCCACATAGCCTACACCACTGTGGTCTGTGGATGGGTTCTAGTCTGTGCTATTACTGGTCTACAAAAAGACAAGAAATTGCAAATACATATTTAGAAACTTTTATAGCAAAGACAGTGCCGCAACATCCAAGACTTTTATTCTATTGAAAATTGGGCTGTAACAGATTGAACATCTATAAACCCACTTCCTTACCAGTCCGAGAAGCCTGGTGTACACTCTCAGATCCCCCGTGATCAGCACACCAACTACCTGCTAGCAAGATGACACTGGGAAGTACCTTTTGTTGTCAGCCACACAACAATTCCTTCGCATGGCGGCTCCCGAGGATTTGATTTATATATACATTTATCATATCCTTGCACGTGATTGCATGCCCACGGAGCAAATTCCTCCCTTCCTGGCGACACTCACCAGAGCTGGCGAGCCAGTAGACTCAGAGTCTTCACTGCCACCTGGAGTCACCACGCCGTCTTCCACACCTGGAGTCATAATGTTATCTTCTGGCCCTAATGTGCTGGCTGAAAAAGAAAAACTGAGTCAGGACTGAAGGTGGAAATAGTACAGGCAGACCCAACTGGCCGGGTACAATCAGATTATTTTCCTTCCCATTTCTTTTGAGGATTTTTGTGGGGTGGGGGTTGGTCATTTTTCCCACTAACCACAAACCATTCTCCTTGCAGCACCCCTAGCACGTACAATGGCCCAGTTATCTCCATTGCAAAACAAAGGAAGATGGAAAAACAAAAAGGTGAGCCCCAGCCCCTCCCTGGTGTCCCATGGAGGCAGGCTGAATGGGGGTGGACACCGTTCCTTTTCAGTAACGAACCAGATTCTTCCTGGTGCCATTTCATACAGTGAATTAATGTATGCAGGTTAACAGGATATCATTTAGACCTGGAAAAATTCTAAATTAAAGTCACCTGGAAAGTCTTCTAAAAATACCAATTTGCAGACTCTATCTCAAACCTACTGAACCAGAACGTCCAAAGGTGGGATCTCCATCTTTTTAAAATCAAGTTTGCTCTCCATTTAATTTTGAGACTGCTGTCTACCCGAATGGCTCTGACCACAGACCTCAGAGATTACACAGAATTCAACCTCTTCTTTTACACTTGGGGTTAATGTCTACAGGTGAAGGCCAATAATATACTTAAGGCTGCCGAGATAACCAACAGAACCCTTAGTGCACCCAGGGCTATAGGAGCCCTCACTGCCCCGGCCCTGGCGCTTCCGCATTAACATCGGACGAATGACCCTGTGGCGCCAATGAGAAAGGTTTCTGGAGCAGCAGGGGATGGCTGGGGTGGATGAGCAGGTTGAATTCCAGGACCAGGGGAGAACACAGATAGCCACAGTGGCCTCTTCTTCCACCTCTGTCACAACAACCTGAACTAATGACCGAGCTGGAGCATCATCTCAGCTCTTCAAATAATCCTTTCCACGAGTTAAAGCTCTGACTCACTGGCCACGGCCTCCCTCCCCAGGCTCAGAGTGGCTCTGGAAATCCCATGACTGACTGACTACACTTGCAAAATAAGCAAGCACGCGCATCCGGGGAGCAAGAGGGAGGGGCGCCCGGAGACTGCCCGGTGTAATTAAAGAGCAGATGTTTGTATCGAGGCAGAGCTCAAGTCAGCAGCCCCATTCTCGCCGTAGGATATATTATTTCTCTCTATGCTTTGACAGCCATGCCAAAGACACAGCTAGTAAATATTTGATCACAACTTCTTGGCTGATGCAGAGGGAGAAAACCTCTCAAGTGAATTCACTTGTTCCGTGAGCTGTCTCTCTTGGCATCTAGAGTTCTAATCTGAAACTGCCAATCAAAGGCTCTGAGGAGCCTCCTAAGAATATGCATTTATTTTTCATCTGAGGGGAAAAAGCTTTCACCAGTTAGCAACAACCGAATGCCTCAGTGCATGCAAATAGTTTGCCTCCCCTGCTGGCCATTTGCTGGGGTGGGTGTGGGGGTCGCGATTGGCTCCCACAAGGATTTATGACTCTGTGGTGCAGGCAGATGCTGAATGTATTTATCGAGCTCAAGGCGAAATATCGCTTTGCCTTCTTCTCCCGGACTGAACGCGGTTAACCGATCATCAATTTAAAAAATATTTTCTGGAGCTGTTCAGCAAAATCACTTACTATACGGCGTCCTCTAACTTTAAAAAACAAAAGCCACCCTTGCTTAGAAAAAAAAATCAAGTACTGAGTGAAGTTGGTTTGAATTCTTTCAGAGAAGGTTCAGTTCATTGAAAGCGTAACTTGATAAAAATTCCTCCTTGTTCTTTTTGGCCCACAGGGCCAAGCACTAAAATCCCTCTGAATAGACAAAGGGGGTTTTATGAATGACACTCATGATTAAGATGCGAGTCTTTGTCTCAGGGCCCTGGCATTCTTTTTGCTCCATGGGAAAGCTGATCTTTAACGAGAGATCCTCCACTGTCCCTCTTATTATTTTGGCTGAAGGCTGTCCTGGGTGAGGAGTTCCTATGCGCCCAGCCGCCGAGTTTCCAGCCAGCATTTGACGTCCCTTTCCCTTGAATGGTGAAATTCAAATCAAGTATCAAGGCCATTGCTCGCCAGTGGTTTTTTCCTCCTAAGACACGTGTGTGCACAGGCAACACACACAGCTGTTTACATAAGCCCGGTGAGGAACCCACAATAACAGCGTCAGTGCTGGAGCAGTGCACACTCCTGCTTACGTGAACACCTCTTCCTGACACACCCAGCCTCACCCAGCGGCGGGTCAGAATCAGTGGAAGTTTCCAAATACAGTAGCAACCCATCCATTTAGTTCAGAATTTGGGTGTGTGTGTTTTTCTTAAGAATGCGAGGCCAAAGTTTACATGACCTATGAGAAGATGATGCGATAAATCATTTTACCTTAAGGCTGGATGAATAAATGACAAGCAATAGCATATATTGGAGTATATGAGGAAGCCATCTGGTTTAAAACTAATACGGCCTGACCTTGTTTTTCCAGAAGGGGCTGACGTGGCCCGTTGAGCATACATTATACATCTGCTTTAAACACTCACATGGTCCCACAGCCAAGAATGATGCCCGTAAAGATAGGGATATTGCCTTCCCCATATCAGCATTTCTTTAAGGAGAAGCATTTCTTCCCAGAAACTAAGGATTAATGACTGACCTGCGTTAACTCATCTTGTGGCCACTGACCTGCTGACCACCAACCTGATGTGCACCATCACTGATCTGCACCAGCAAAGCATCTCATGACAATAGAAAAAGATATTCCTGTCATATGTGATGTCCGTTCTTTGTTCCACGATGGTATAGAACCGCTCTGTGCACCCCACTTCTTTGGAGAGCTTCCCATAGTCCTCAGACCTGGCTCATATAATAAACTCACCCCAATTTTGATTTATAGATTGATTATGGATTATTTGAGTCAACAAGCCCTTAAGTTTGAGAACAAGTAAGAACAGAAGAGATGCTTATTGGTGTGAAAGTACTAATTATGAATCATTTTTATCTGTGCACCAAAGCCTAGCATCTCTAAAGAAATTATTCTAATTTACATACATTTATGGGATGGCACTTCTTTAAAAATATTTTAGAATTTAGATGCAAGGTTAAATCATGCTGTTATTGTAACTGTATTGTAATAGTTCCAAACTGTTGAGAAAAATCTTTTGAACAAGTGTTTTCAGTTTTTGGTTTTACCTATATTTCTTTGATTAGTGGTGGGGAGTTGTTCCATTTGTTTGTTGGCCATTAGAAATGTCTTCTTTTGTGACCATTTGTCTTTTACAGTGTTCATCTTTTTTAGAGTTTTGCAAGTGCTGTTTATGCCTTAAGAATATAGTCTTTGGAATAGATGCTGCAAACTTTTTTTGGTTTTTTTGAGGAAGTTTAGCCCTGAGCTAACTACTGCCAATCCTCCTCTTTTTGCTGAGGAAGACTGGCCCTGAGCTAACATCCATGCCCATCTTCCTCTACTTTATATGTGGGACGCCTACCACAGCATGGCTTGCCAAGCGGTGCCAGGTCCATACCCGAGATCTGAACCGGCAAACCCTGGGCCACTGAAGCAGAACATGCGCACTTAACCACTGCGCCACCAGGCCGGCCCCAGACATTTTCTTTTTACTAGCTAGCATTTGCATCTCTTTTGTAAGTGGCAGCTCTGTTGCCAATCAAACTTTTAAGCCTGTTTTGTCCCTTTGACACAAATCTTACCTCAAGATTACAGAAATATTCACCCACCTATATTTTCCTTATGGTTACATAAGTTCTTACACTTAATATTTCTATTTATCTTATGAGGTAAAATGGGAATATAATTTGGTTTCCCCCAAAAGATTAGGCTGTCGTTCCAATAAATCTTCTTTTCCCCTTTACTTCAAAACTAGCTGTCATTGAGACAAATGTCTCCCTTCAAATACCGTGTCACAGTCATAGGAAAAACCTTTCCGCTCAAGGATCAGCTTAAATGGCCTGGGCACTGCGTCTGCCTCCTTACATACTGCTCGCCGTCTACAGACTCTTTCTGGAACCGATTCTTGCATCTATGCTCCCCTCACCATCAGCTCGCTCTTCCCCCACACATCGGCTGGCTGCTACCAAGTTAAATCAGCGCCAAGGATGTAGCTAGAATAAAACGGGGTGTAGACAGCAAGGAGGAAGAGTGGGCTGTTTGAACAGAAGTGCACTGAGGTGTTTCTGAGCTGTGGGGTCTACCTCACACGGGAGGCACAGCTTGTAACAACACCCTCCCTCACATCTGTTCAGCGACATCGGGTTTATGTGCTGTCTTCCACTGACTCAATTTCACAATAGCCCCGTAGCTGGGTTGCACTGGCATCATGGTCCCCATTTATCAGACAAGGAAAGTGAGGGTGATGAAGGCCTCTGCCTGACCAAACCATAGTTAGGCTCCTCTGAGTCTCAACCTTAAGCTTCTGTGTCCATCCTTGCAGAGTCCGCTTTCAGCAAGAATCCTGCTAAGTCAGTTTGGAGAGAAGCCCCCACCCCGACCTCTGATCAAGTTCCCCATCCCCCACCTTTGAAGCCTAAGCCCTTGGCCAGCTTTTAGCGAGAATCCTGTTAGGCCAGCATAGCAAGACCCCCTCCCCTTGACATCTCCTCTTCCTAAGTTTCCATCCCCTGACCTGGAAAGCCTGCTGCCCCTCCCTGGTTCTGACATCCTTCCTTCTCACCTCCATCCTCATCCTCTCGTAAATTTTTTTTTTTAAAGATTTTATTTTTTTCCTTTTTCTCCCCAAAGCCCCCCGGTACATAGTTGTATATTCTTCGTTGTGGGTCCTTCTACTTGTGGCATGTGGGACGCTGTCTCAGCGTGGTTTGATGAGCAGTGCCATGTCCGCACCCAGGGTTCGAACCAACGAAACACTGGGCCGCCTGCAGCGGGGCGCGCGAACGTAACCACTCGGCCACGGGGCCAGCCCCCTTCTCGTAAATTTTAATCCTGGTTGTCAGCAGCAACTGCTTCCTCTGCCATCCCACCTCCTCTCATGAAGTCCCATCTGCTCAGAATCTTCCGACCTAATTATTTAGCGACCCCAATCTTGATTTCCTCAAATGTATCCTCTTCTAGGACCAAGCGTTCAGAAGTGGTAGCTTACAAGGAAAGCGTGATTTGCTTTACACAAGGCTGTGTCTCTTTGAGCAGCCACTCTCCTCTTGGCTTTACAAATTAAGGCAGCAGCAATGATCAAGACTGGAATCTTCCAAAGGTTTACCTCGATATCCCCTGATGAATAACCGACAAGCAATAGAGTACACTGGAGTATAGGAGGAAGCCATTTGGTTTAGAACTAATTTGGTCTGATGCTGTTTTTCTAGAAAGCCTTGATGTGGCCTGTGGAGCATGCTTTCTACATCTGCTTTAAACACTCACAACGTCCCAAAGCCAAGAATGTCACCCTGGAAGATAGACATGTGGCTCCTCCCCTTATTGGCATTTCTTTAGGGATAAGCATCTCTTTCTAGAAACTAACGATTAATTACTGACTTGCTGAGTTCACCACGTGACCACTGACCTGCTGTGCCAGCAAAGCATCTCACGACTGTTGTAAAAGGGACATTCCTGTCATACATGATGCGTGTTCCTTGTTCCAAGATGATACAGAGCACTCTGACACCCTACTTCTCTGGAGTGCTTGTTTCCTTTGTGCAGGTCCTCTCCCTGGCTACATGTCCTTGGGCTTGGCTCATAATAAACTCACCCCAATTTTGATTTATAGGTTGATTACAGATTACTTGTGTCAACACCCCAAACATTTTCTGCACACCCGCTGTTTGCGGGGCTCCGTTCCGGGCACCGGAGACAGAGAAGAGAACAGGCAAAGGCTCTGTTCTCATGGATCTGGGTACTGGCGGGGTGGAGCAGAGGCTCATAACAAGCAGACAAGCAAGAAAGTCTCAAGGTAGCGCTCCTTCACCCCCCTGAGATCTCCGCTCACAGCGCACTTTCTCTGGGAGGCCTTCCCCAACCCCCATTGAAATCACCACCCCCCCAACATACACACACTCACACATTTACCACCTACCATGCTATATGGTCACTAACTGGCTGCCCCACTAGAACATAAGCTCAATGAGGCTGTTTTATCTCAGCATCTCCCTTGCCTAAAATTCCTGGCCCATACTGGGCACTCAGTAAGTATTTGTTGGATGACTAAGTGAACTCCAGATAAGTGAAGAGCCAGCCTAACTAAACCCGAAGCCCAGAACGAGCCTGGGACACTGCACACTCTAGAAACAGGGTGGTCAGGGTGGCTAGATGGTAAGAGACGAGACTGAGGAGGTATGGAAGGCCACTTGGGTGGCACTCTGTAAGGAGGGAGTTTTGATTCCAACTGGGGTGCTAAAGGAAGCCAGGAGATGCTCTGAGAAGGGGAGTGACATCAGTGAGTCCAAGAAGTCATGCCGGGTGCGAGTGGAGTGTGTGTTTCAGGGAAGGTGCTGGATCAGACTGAAGCAGAGCGATGGCTTAGATCCAGGCAGGAGTGGGTGATGCTGCACCAGGACAGCGGCTGTGGGGAGGTGAAAGAACTGGGCAGGTCAGAACCAGGAAGTGTCTGAAGTCATTACCCACCAACAATCAGAAATAAATACAAAATCTCAGCACCGAGAATTCACTTCACCATGTTACAGCTCTGAGGATCACAGCATTTAGGGTATGAATGGATGGACTGAGTAAGATATCCCCCGAGGATGCCGAGGCCTTTCCTGGGCTTCACGTTGTTCTATCAAGCTAGCCACAAAAGTTCCCTACGTGAGTTCAGGCAAAGAGCCTCCGCCCCACTTCCACCTCCACAGGAGGGAGAAGTCCATTGTACCCCTCCTTCTGCTGACCTGCAGCTTCAGAATCGGACAGCTGGAGAAGCAGCTTCGACAGAGTTTTATCTTGAAATGGGGAAGTTGATTTTAAAAATAAAGAAGGCACAAGCTGAGTTACCCTCGGGGTTTTCAAAGGAAACCTGTGGTGTTAGCCAATAGATTAAGGCATGGTCCATGACGGCTGATGTTTTCTAGCATCTCGAGCTGCTCCAGCATCTAAACGCACAGAAGAACCTTTGAAGACGGTTGTCTATGTGACCTTGGAAGGGTTTTTGTGGGCATCGAGAAGTAGAACGCTGTTTTTTTTCTTAGGACATCTTAGGAAGTTCTGGTTTTCCCCGTAAGAGAAACTGTAGGATAATGAATAAACAACTGATTCTAGGATCCCCCCTCCTAGTGACACTTGGGATGAAGGAATGCTTTCAGAGGGAGGTCAAAACATCTATTTGGAAAGCAAAAATAAAAACGCCTGCCTCTGTTCCTTTGCCCAGACACCAGCTTTAGCACATTATGTTTCTATCATGTCTCAATACTGTGCTCAGAAGCCTGAAGATAGACACACCCAGAACTGTAGGAAGGTGCCAACCTCCAACGTGTTCTAGTGCTCTGCAGACCACCCACTGTGATCACTGAGGTCCTCAGATCTTTGTACATCCTTCATCCCAATTCCAAACATCCCAAACTTAGCTGTTGGGGGGTGCTTCCTTAGTTACCATGAAGTGAGTTTCTGCCGCCAGAAGAAAGATGTTAAACTTTGCTTTTATTACCACATCTTTTGAGTTACTCCTCACATCCTACAGGCTGGCCCCTCTTCTGACTGTGTGTAGAACTCTTTCTTTGGAATATTGAAAGCCACTCCCTGACTCAGTGCTGTGTGCCAGACTCCCAGCTCCTGGCAGACACTGGGTTGTGGTCAATATAATCACTCATGTGGCCAATGGGTTCCCCCTCCGCACACACCCATCCTTTCCCTGGAACCTTGGAAAAGTGCTCACTGGATCGAAAGTTTGGCCGTGGAAATTCTAGGCACCTCCTAGAAGGTTTGGCCCTGCCACTCAGCATCCCACAGAAACGCACTCTCTTAATTTTCTTCCAGGCATGCATTGTGCTATTTGAATTCCACACTGTCCCATATTCTCAGTGTTGGGCACCATGGTAAATATTTAGCAGATGTTTGTTGAGTGACTGACAAAGAGTACAGTTACAGCCAAGTAGGAAATTTCTTTTGAATTATCACTTATATTATAATATGCCTGCCACTGTCCACTGTGCTCCCCTGAAGAAAGAGACAGCATGGCTGAAGAGAGAACCCTTCACCCAGGAGGAGGAACTTTCCTGCCCTGCTGTTTGATTTTTAATGAGCAGCAGCCTGTCCTCTCACTGTGTCAGGTCCTGTCAGCCCCTGCATGCCAAGGCCAGTGACGAGACTTGACAGGCTGCCGTTGGCACTGGGGACATGGGCCTCTCCTGTAAAATCCAAGAGAAATGTCTAAAGGCTGAAGACATCAGACAAGTGTCACTGGGCTCTCTAGAGAAATCAGAAGAAATGCTACACGTTAAGATTCGGAGTGGCGTCCCCTGACTTTGGGACCCAAGGATGCGGGATTCTGAAGGTCTCTGCAGCTGAGCACAGGGAATAAAGAAAGGAGAGGGTCCATGATGGCTGAGGACTCACTGTCACTGCAACAGCAAGGACTCACACCAGGTCACAGGCAGGTGGAAGGTGCAGGACACGCAGTCCGTGGGACTAACCCCAGGCCTCCCAACCACGTCCTCACTCTCTCCCCTTTGATACGGGAAAAGAAACTGAGTTCTACTGCGTACCCTTCACAAATCTTCACAGTTAATCTCCACGACCACCCACAAGGTAGGTATTTTAACAATGGCGACTATTTATCGAATTTATCAGAAAATGCTGAGCTCGACAAAAGCCTCGCAAACTGACATCCTCCTCATTTTGTAGATGAGGATGACGAGGCTGAGAGGAAAGTGCCCACGTCGCCAGCAAGTGGTGACACAGGGACCAGACATTGGTATCGGTCCGAGGCCAAAAGCCTCGCTCTAACCACTGTGTCACACAGCCTTCGCCTGTATTGATCACCTTCCGGCAGCTGCCAGTCCTATTTCTCTCAACTCCACAGAGAAGGGGCTGAAGAAGCCTTGAAGCTGCTCTGATGGTGGGCTTCTGGATGCCAAGGGCACCTGCAGGTTCTTCTTTCAACTCCATCACTGTCCATCCAAACCCGACCAGCTCTTCACGGCCCGGGTAAAACGCTGCTCCTTCAGAGTCCTCCCACGGTGCCAGGAGAAAGCCATCTCCTCTGACCTGGTACAGAACTCGAGAACACGGGCATTCACTACGCTCTCCCCACGAGCACCTGTAAGCTTCCGGAGGGCAATGCTCATTCTGCTGTAAGTTACGGCCCAGCCACTGGCACAGCGTCTGACAGCCGAACGAATGGATGACCACTCACTTTTCACCATCCACCGAGTGAATCAAACTACCGCTCACCCTCAACCACAAACAGGGCTCAGAACTCCTTAAGCGTCAAAACTAGAGGCTGCTGGGTACAACCTCAACCAAGATTTCTCAACCTCGGGAGACGTCTGTCTCTTGACCAAGAGCAGGACGTCCTCGGGAAAAGAGGAAATGAGTTCACGGTTTTGTCAACTGGAATCAACACCTCTGTAATAACTTTTCTGGAACCTAGCTGGGGCGGGAGTCCTGTTCAAAAGGCCACCTCATAGGGAGGACTGCTTAGCATTTAAATAACCAAACACCCACAGCCTGCTTTAGAGAGCTGCCCTGGCGCAGAGCATCTGGGGGGGTGGGGGGGTGGGGGGGCGGGCCGGAGTGTTTGGGAAACTCTCCATCTGCTCGGAAACTGAGCTTCTGATTCACTCAGGGCTGTCAGCTGAGCAGGCCCTGATTTTGCAAGAATGAAAAGAGGAGCCCCTTTGACTCTGACCTCACCGTCCGCCCATGCAGCTTGCAGACAGGCCAGCTGTGAGCCCAGGAGGATGAGGCCCCGCAGGAATGCGCAGAATGTAGCTAGCTGTGTTTCCACTAGCTGCCCTTGGCCTTGATCCTCAGCCAGGTTTGAGAGTTTTAAGTGCACTTCAGTAGATTCTTAAAAAATAATTGTTCTTAGATAAGGGGATCTCTTCTGACTTTCCTTGCTATCTTTCTCCCCTTGTTCAATGAATGGGGAGGTCAGGCAGCAAACTTTGTCTCCAGGCCTTAATGTTGATGGCCCCAGGGCCCGCTGCTCATGTCCCCAGGGCCCTCTGCTGATGCCCCCAGGGCCCTCTGCTCATGTCCCCAGGGACCCCTGCTGATGCCCCCAGGGTCCCCTGCTGATGCCCCCAGGGCCCCCTGCTCATGTCCCCAGGGCTCCCTGCTCACGTCCCCAGGGCCCCCTGCTCATGTCCCCAGGGCCCTCTGCTCATGTCCCCAGGGCCCCCTGCTGATGCCATTTTGGTTGACTCTCTCCCCAGGTACCCCTCAGATACATCAAATTGGATGAATTATTATGACCTCAGACTCACTCTGTCCTCACAGAGTACACAAACTCCTACTCCTCATGCCATGGGTCCCTAACCTCTCATCCCTGCCCTGTGATTTTCATGTTCCTCTCACCTGCCTTCTTGTCATTCCCGCCAGAAGGCTGGGTCACTGGGTGTCCGCCCTCCTCCTCTTGCCAAATGTTGACTATGTACCAACCCTTGTTCTTTTAAGAGCCAAATTAGAGATGGGTCCTGCTCTCTTCTCTAAGGAGCAAGAGATATACAGAAATAATTCGAACATAGTGGTAAGAAGAGCCAAAAACATCTTGAAAAAGAACAAAGTAGGAGGGCTCACACTTCCCGATTTCAAACTTACTATAAAGCTACAGTAATCAAGACTGTGTGGTCCTGGAATAAGGATACATGTCTGGATCAAAGGAACAGAACTGAGAGTCCAGAAATAATACAGATATTTATGGGCAATTGATTTCTGACAAAGGGACCAAGATAATTCAGTGAGAAAAGAATCACCTTTTCAACAAACAGTGCTGGGACAACCGGGGATCTCACACGACAAAGAATGGAGCCGGGCCTCTAACTCTAACTGGAAATAAAAATTAGCCCCAAAGAAACCAGAGGCCTCAGCGTAAGAGCTAAGACCATACGGTTGTTGGAAGGAAACGTAAGAGCAGATCTTTGTGACCTCAGATTAGGCTTCCCAGATAGGACACCAACAGTACAGGAGACAGCAACAAAAGAGAAATGGGGCTTCATCGAAGTTTTCTAAACTTGTGGTTCAATGCACTAGCAGGAAACTGAAAAGACGACCCACAGAAAGGGGGGAATACTTGCGATTCATGTCTGATAAGGGCCTGGTATCCAGAATATATAAAGAACTCAACCATAAAAAGACAACCAGACTCTAAAAGGGGAAAAGGATTTGAATAGATGTTTCTCCAAAGAAGAAATATAAATGGTCAACAAGCACGTGAAAAGATGCTCAACATCATTAGTCACTGGGGAAATGGAAATCAAAACTACAATGAGAGACCACTTTATACCAGTCAGGATAGCTACTATCAAAAAAAAAAAGAAAATAATAAGTGTTGGTGAAGACGTGGAGAAACTGAAACTCGTTCGTCTTGTTGGCAGGAGAGTAAAATGGTGCAGCCACTTTGGAAGACAGTTTGGAGGCTCCTCACAAAGTTAGACATAGAGATACCACATGACCCAGCAATTCTGCTCCTAGGTATATACTTGAGAGAAATGAAAACACGTGTCCACAGAAAGACTTGTACTGAATGTTTATAGCAACAACATTCATAACAGCCCAAAGGTGGAAACAACTCTAATGTCCATCAATTGGAAAATGAATAAGCAAAATGTGGTATGTCCATACAATGGAATATTATTCAGCCATGAAAAGGAATGAAACTCTGACACGTGCTACAACATGGACAAACCTTGAAAACGTCATGCTCAGTGAAAGCGGACAGACACAAAAGGCCACGTATTGTATAATTCTGTTGATATGAAACACCTAGGACAGGCAAATCCATAGAGACAGAAAGCAAATTAGCGGTTGCTGGGGGCTATGGGGAGGGGCAAAAGGAGCAACTGCTACTGGTTGGGGCTTTGGGGAGGTGAGTGATGAAAATGTTCTAAAATTGACAGTGGTGATGGTTGCACAATTCTGTGAATATACTAAAAACCACTGGAGTGTTCACATAACTTTATATGTGAATTACATACCAATAAAAAAAGTTTTAATACAGTGATGAGTGCTGTAAGAGGTGAATAAGAAGAAGTCAGGAAATGAGGAAAGAATAATAAGAAATCAGGAAATACTGAGCTGTGAAGCTTGCTGGTCTTATTCCCCCAAATCTGATCTCACCCCACCTTTCTGCTGTCAACACACTTAGTCTCTACTCACCGCCCCCGCAACACTCGTGCCATAAACTAGATTCAACCGCATGGGGTTCCCTTATCATTTTTCGTCCGAAAATCACTATTCATGGCCCGCTGTGCTCCCACATGCTGTCATTGCCTATTTCCTAGAGAAGCTCCACCTCTCTTACTCAACAAGGACTCATCCTTCTCCCTAATTTCCTGCCACTCCCCAGCTCAACGCCCCTGACTCTGGGCAGCCTTCACGGCTCTTCCCATAGAACCTCCAGATTGTTCTAACTTCCGTGCATTTGTTCAAGCAGCCTCTCCTGCCTGGACCGCCCTTCTCTGCCACCTTGTCCAACCAACCCCAGCATTTTCGCAGCCAAGACCAAGTCGCATCTTCCCCACAAGGCTCTCTCCAGCACCCGACAGCCGCAAGAATCTGACCTCCAAAGTGCGAGCAGCAGATGATGCTGCGTGCTGTCACTTTACGCTGCCTCATACGTCCCCTTCCGCATACACCACACACACATCTGTCTTGCCTCTTTGTGAGTCGCGATCCCACCCTATGCTTCCTCTCTGACTCTTAAAGTTCTTAACAATATGTGTGCTCTGTAAACGTTTAAGGCGGCAGGGAAAGTGGCCTTCAGTTTGGTACTCTGACACAAATTCAGTTCTTCCATCTGAACTATGTCTCTAACAAATAATGAGTGGTATTGCTGCTGTAAGAGGTACCTGAAGAAATCAACTGGCTGACTTTTCTGGGTGGCCTTGGTGGCCTTGACCTCAAGCATAGCTGGCCGTTGTGCTGAGCGTCAGGGACATGGGCTCTGGGCTCAGGCTGCCTAGATTCAAGTCTCACCACGGCCATTTGCTCTGCGTCTGTATGTAAGCTACTCAACCTCTCTGAGCCTCTTTACTCATCTATAAAATATAAATAGCTCCTGCCTTGTAGGTCTGTTACGCAAATTAAATGAAACAGGGCTTGGAAAGTGCTTGATGCGTGCTAAGCGCTTGGTTAATGTCAGCTGTTATTACATAGTTACTGCTATTAATACCATCTGTCCAGAATTGAGTTCCCTTAGCTTTACAGACTCAGAAATTTACTCTTATTATGGAGTGATCCAATTCAGAGGAAACTGTTTCACCTTAGCCAAACTCACAAGAGGACACGAAACCAACAGTTTATTTAGAACGGGAAATAGTTTTCCAATGCTTCATACATATATTTGCCATCCAAGGCATGTCCTTCTCGAGAGCAACATACCTGAGATGCTGCTGGGTGTACGTGGAAGGCAGAGGGTGGGGCTCCCGGGGGGAAGACATTTCCAGACTGTGATAAAACAGGGGTCCCTGATTCATCATAGAACCACCTTGATTGAGATCAGAATCCCACAGCCACCAAATATGACAGCTTGCACACTAGCTGCAAGCAGGAATGCCATGTGTCTTGCCTGACTCACAGAGCAGTTCCTCAATAAATATTTGTTAAATAAATGAATTCCTTGGGCAAGGCAGGCTTTACGTCATCAACTCCTTGTTCCTTTCTTCTCCCTTTCCAGATTCTAGGCAAATGGACTCTCTCCTCCTTTGGGCAGGATACTAGTTATCGGATCACAGCTTTGCCTCCATTCGTTGTTCTATTCCCCTGGATGGAGACACCTTGATGAATTACAGGAAACACGCCATTCTCATCGGTAATATGTTTACACGAATTCTAGCCCGCCCCTTCCCTGCTTCCCATCTGTATTCTATGTAACTGGCATTCCCCTGCACGCTACAAAGGTAACACCAGCAATAATCACCAGAGCACAGCTCAGTGAGATTCTCTCCCTGCTGCCTGGAGCGCTGTCCGCTCTGCCCCTCTGGACAGAGGTCGACAGCACATCTTCCTCCGGAAAGGTGATTATCCTCTTTGTAGGTCTGTTGGGTTGTTTTGTTGTTTTTTTTAACCCTGCATGAAATTTAGTGTTGCCCTATCAATTTCAGTTTGCAGCTCCTTAAACAACCAGGTGAATGAGGGGGCCAGGTCTGCAGGTTTCCCTCCGTATTTAGCACGATTCCCCTCAAAGGACAAACCCATCTCCTTGGAGCAATTCTCAAGTCAAAGGCACCGGGCCAGAGAAAAAGGCAGGAGAGCCGGCCCACCCGATCTGTGGGAGTTCGAGGCTCGAGGGGAGGCTTGCTGCCAACCAGCAGGCGGGTTGGTGCACGCTGGGACGAGACAAGACACGAGGGAAGGAAACAGCCACCTCATCTTCCTGCCGTGGATAAAGCTGGCAGAATTCCAGCTGTTCCCTAACCTGGCTCCATCAGAGCCCTCGGATAAAGCGCCCAATCACTTTCCTTCCCCCAAAAGCTTTAAGAAATCAGTAGGTAAAGAATTCAAAATTCCAGTCAAGAGTTTCTTTCTCTCCTGCCCGCCCCTATGGAAATCCTAAGACTCAGTAACTGTTACTGTTCACTCGGCTTGGAAGTATCACCCTCACCTCCGTTCACCCCAATCGTTGGATTCTCTTCCATCCAAACGCTCCCCCTGGATATTTCCTTTAGAGGTTTCAGGGGGACAGGAACGGCAAGGCTTCCTTGGAGAGCCTGGCGGGACCACATTTTACTCCTCAAGTGAGTTGCACAGGGCACTGAGACGTATTCGGTCTTCTCTCCCTCCACGTCCTCCCCCACCATATTTCCCAACTTGTAACCTGGTATGCCCGCTCTTAGAAGCCAGAAATATGACAAATATTCAGATAAGCCAGTGGAATTTAAAGCACAGGTCCGCTGCTGTGCTGGTGAAGACTCCGGAGTCCACTTCACAGTGTCAGGCGGTCCCCTCTCAAACGTGTGTACAGCTCAAATCCTGCATGGAGCACCGGACCGAGCTCTCAGGAGACACTTAATCACTATTTGGGGAATGAATTCATGAATCTTATTTTAATGTACTGTGACATTTTCCTTCTTAAAGGAATATTATGCTAAGTATGTCATGTAAAGGACTTTTGATACCTTAAAAGAAATTTTGCTTTTATGGTTAAGGAACTTAAAGCGAGGTTAACCTTTAATTTCAAGTTCAACTTTTTTTTTTTTTTGAGGCAAGGTAATGTAGTGGGGAAAAGCCCAGGGTTTGGAGTCAGACCCCATTTTCGAATCCCACTTCTGGCACATTCTGAAGATAATAATGTATAATTTAAGGAGCTGTGATGTTTCAATGGGGTAACTGACTTTCCTAGCACTCGGTGGGGGATGGGAATGGGAGGGAAGTGGTGGCCTTCCTACGTGGTCAGCCCATCCACTGTCACGCCAAGGTTTGGGGTCTTTATAATTCTGTGGTATAGAATCATTCACCGGCGACCCGTTTCAGAGAAAGAGAGAAGCAGCCGCGTACCCCTGCCCAGCCAGGGCTCCTCCCTAGGCACCATGTCCCGACTTGGCCTTCTCACACTTGGGTACTTTTTAAAAATGTGCGTATCCTCTAGTGTAATGGATAGGCCTCCCTCACAAAGGCTCTAACTGACCCGATCTTTCCTTAGCGCTCGATAGATGCCTTAAGTGCAACAAAAATTTAGCAACTCATGAAGATTTCAGGGCCTCCGAAACTGGCAAGAGTTTGAGGGAAATCACAGGGAAATTCGCTCACAGCATGATTAATCCTGGGTGGATTGGTCCCGGAAAAGCACATGTGGGTTTGCAGCAAGCAGCAGCCTGCAGAATTTCACAAGACAGACCGTCTAACGGAGGGCCCTGAAGTGTGCGTTCAGGATGAACGTTCAGAACGAGGGTGGGGCCTGACAACTGAGGAAAATGCCAGATGTGCGGACAACAGAACTCCTTTGAGTCCACTCACATCCAAAGAGACAACACATGGGACCAGATTATAAAACCAAACCAGATTATAACACTAGCCGAGGGAAGCCCAGTGGGGCGTAGGAGCCTATGAGAAAAATAATAAAATTCATCACCATAATTACCCCCAGCCCAGCTCCCCAACAAGACCAACAATAGCCAGCTCAATGAAGTTATTCATCCATATTCAAGCGGCCTCACTCATTATCCTCAGACAAAACCCCTCATGGGCCTCAGCTCCTTGCCAGCAGCCCAGCAACACAGCCTCTACACACAGCCAGCCCCCCAGCACAGCCAGGGCAGGCGGGGGTGGGGGGGGGGGCTTCTGTCTTTAGTAGTTTCTAGGACCAGTGGTGACTGTCTTTTCAGACAGGGTTTACCGCCACCCTTAGGAGTAGCTTTGACATTCGGGAACTGGCTTAAAGATAATTACAGCTAACCTTTCCCTGAGAGAAAACAGGGGAGGCCACCCGGCTGCCTCCTGCCCTGAGCAGAGCCGGGATGTGGCTCAGTCTGGGGGCCTCCCACACCTTGCCCTGGTGAGCACAAGATGGTGTCAATGGCATACTGTCTCGCCAAAAAGGAAACGTAACTGAAATGCAGAGCTGTGTATATCCCAGTAGAAAGAGAAGTTCCAAAGATAGGACCACCACAAATAGCCCGTGGCCCTGTAGAGAGGGCTGCTGGGTCTCTTCGAAGCAGCCAGTCCAGCACGGAGCACTACATCCTGTATCATGTCCCTAGGGCTGGGTATTTTCATCTCTGCAGGGAATTATAAAGACCTAAGGCAGGTCCACTGCTCCCTCAAACCTCTCCTGCCAAGAAGGACCCTCTGGCACCAGGACTGCCTCCAGCCTCAATCTGGAGAAGGTAAGAGTTCACCTTTCAGAGTGCGGCTTAACAACCTCCAACTCCAAAGATCGCTAGTGAGCTTACAGTTCCTTCACTCAATATTCAGTGAGCAACTACTCCGTGCTGGACGTTGTTTTGGCCCTGGGGATCAAGGCTATGACACAGCTGTGTCCTTGGGAGCTTATATTCTATTGGGAAAAGAGCTACAAAACAAACACCAAGAAAAGAACTAAAATATTGACAAAGGTGCGTGGATGACTTTGACACAGCACTCTGGGCAGAGAGAGGCAAGAAGAGCAAGGAAGAGGAGGGAAAGGAGACGGCAAGATGTAGAGGATGGGCAGGAAGCGCCCAGCACTAGATCTAAGACAACTTCTGAGTCAACATCACTCCTTAGTCATTGACGTTGTTGACCAAGTTCAACACACAGCCCCAAACCCTCTTAACTCTCGGTGTTCACAGCCATCCTTGTTCCTTCACGCTACTCAGGAGCCATCTCCACTTCAGTCCTTTCCACACACACTGTCCTCTCTACAGAGGATAACGAGGCCTCTTCCAGCCGGTCCCCACTGATGGGGCCTGAGTGTGCCCAACAGGTGGGTGCACAGCCTGTAAGACCTGGTAGGCCCCAGAGGGAGACCTTCGCTGCACCGGGGGGACCTCCCCCACCCCAGCTCTCCTGAATGTGCCTCCAGACTCCACGGGGCCAGTTTCTTCTGAGGCCACGGGCAGCTCCTCCAGGACACAGCCCTGCAGGAGAGCCCACTCCTGCCAGCGGAAGGCTCTTTACTGTTATCCATTCGCCCTCTCACTGGTGCTCAGAGAAGGGGGTGGAAGGAGGTGGGCTGCGCTGGAGGGAGGCCCCCTCTGCTCCCCACCCTTGCCGCCTGTGGATTCGGGGGCTCCTCCTTGCACCCAGCTCAGCTGTTTCTTTGGGACCTGGCACCAGCTAAGCCTCCGTCTCTCCTTCTCCCCGGTCCTCCAGACTCGGGCACACACACACTCCCGCCTCCCCTCTGCTCTCCCGGGCAACCTCAACTACCAGGCGCAGGCAGCCCAGCAAGCCCCGGCTCGCCCGTCCCCTCCAGCAGCCCCTGGCAGCCACTCCTGCCGTGTCTTACCTCCTTCTGCCAGGACCCAGAGCCAGGCGCTTCCCAGAACCAAGAGCAGAACTGGCACCTTCCACATCCTCTCAGTTGACTTGTGCTCTTTGCGGGCCGGGCAGCTGGTTTCTGGGCTGGGGGAAGATTAAAAAGCTCTGCAGCCACAGGCCTGGCGGAGCGCGAGAGTGAAGACGCAGGGAGCAGAAGTCCCAGTGCAGGAGGGGTCCGCAAGCTTCCTTCACCCGCAGCAGCTGGAGCAGCAAAGTTGGCCGTTGGGAACTTTCGGATCGGAGTCCGCATTTATCCCTCCCGACGAGGGCGGGGAGTGGTCGGCTGTAAGGTGGTCCCAGTCCGGGGCTCTCTAGGACCGCCCCCTTGCTCTCTTTGGCCGGCGCGAAAACGATGACCTCAGGCCAGGTTTAAAGTTACAGGGCTGCAGCTGCGGGGCTGCCAGGACGCGCGGAGGGCTCGGAGCGCCGCACGCTTGGCTTTGGCTCTGTTCCCCAGCAGGAGGGGAAAGGGGGCGCATGCAATCAGCAATTTATTTTGTTTAATGTTTTACTTTATTATTCTGCTTTTTAAGAGTGAGTCACAAGCCTAGGTTTTTCTTGTGAGAAGTAAACCCTTCCTTGTGTGGCCAGTAATTTTAGAACCGAGCATGGGACTGTTCTTGTAAATATTGAATCTGATGGCTTAAAAAAAAAAGTGGCCGCCCTCATCTGGGTGGGCAGAGGCGGCTCGCGCTGGTAAATTGCGCCCTTGTCCAGGCAACCGAAGGGGGCGGGCTCCAGGGGGCTGCCCCCCGAGAGCCGGCGCGGAGCTTGGCAGAAGGGGGCACTTTGGCAGTTTGGGAAAAACGCCTGAGCTGGAGATCGGCCTCTCCCGACTGGATGCAGCGCCGTGGCTCTGGGGCCCGCGAACGGACGGTCGTTGCGGCGCTGCGGCCCGAGGATGTCCAAGGATGCACCTGGCCGCCAAACCCGTGCCCTCTTCCAGCTGGGGCGCAGCCCATTCAGCCGGGGAGTTTGGTCCCTAAATCTCCACTTTGCTAGTTTGAGTAGTCTTGTCCTGACCTCAGGTACTGGATGTTAGGATCAGGGAAAGAACTTATAGTTTTTACTTTATTTCCTTTTGAATTGCTGGAATTAAAAGAAAAAAAATTTTTTTAAAAAGAGGAGTTTGGGACTTGGCCTCTGCCACACTCCAGGTGCCACAAATTCCATTCAACAAAAAGAACCCGAAGACTAATGCCCCAAAGCGCCGAACTGGGGTGAAAGTTGGTTGTTTTTCAGATCCTTATCCTAGACCCCTATTCCGAATTTACTTTATCGTAAGAATCACCTGGGGAAATTGTTTAAAAAACTCAGATTCCTGGGGTCCACCTCCAACTCATTCGTCAGACCCTTTGGGAATTCCTATTTTAAGCCAGTGGCCCCCGAGCGTGTGGATCATGAGAATTTCGGGCGGTGTCGTTAAAATGCAAGTGCAGCTGGGTGGGTCTGGGGTGGGTAGATTCAAATGTCTAAACATCTCCCAAAGGCGGCCTGGTCCTGGGGCTACAAGAGAGGAGCCGGCGCCCAAAGTAGGGAGAGGAAGGGGCCCGGAGAGTCAAGAGGCTGGAAATGTCAAGAGAAAACTGGGGAGAGAGGAGACACCGAAGTGACTGCCCATCTTCTAACACATTATATTACTGTTACTGCGTTGTCACTAAGGTTTGCTCACAGACTGAATGGTGCCCTGTATTGTCTGTGGAGCCTGCTAGGTGCAGAATAGATGCAAATCCACTCCAAAGTCAAGGGTGAAAAAGGAAAAGATAGACCACCTTCACGTGCAGACAGAGAGGAAATGAAGCCTAGGTGGGAGAACACGTTAACTGCAGCTAATTTCAAGCGCTCGGGGCTAGGTTATTATTGAAGGAGATGCCCCTGCACCCTCGTCCTCCCCCACCCTCCAGGGAGGTGTCTAGAATCTGCAAAGTTGGTCACCTGACCTTCTGGTAGAGGGTGGAGGAGGGGAGGAGATGGGGAGAGAGGCCAGGCCCCGGAGTCTGTGGACAGGGTCCGGGTGCTGCCGCTTTGAGTAACTGGGGAGAGCGCCTGAGCCTAGTGGGGGGACCTTCCTCAACCATGGCAAACGGCAGAGGAGAGAGAGGGGACCTGGCCTCGGACACAGGGGTTGGAGCCAGGGCAACTTGAGTGACACAAGGGTAGGACAAAGAAGCCACTGTGAACACAGGGGATTTGAAACCTGCCACCAGCCAGGATGAGGGGAAGAAGAAAATGAGCAGGGAACATGCCAGAAGTTCCTCTGTTCTTTGAAACAGCTGGTACTCCTAAAGCGGAGACTGGTGAGATGACAGTGACATTTACCCTGCAGGCCAGGACCGCCCCCCCGCCCCCCCACTATCTCATTTAATCCTCAGAACAACACTCGGGTTAAGAGCACTGATAATACGCATTTTACATACTAGGAAACCTGTGGTTTCCCAAGCTGAGTCCATCCATTCCGCCTGAAGGGGTGGGTGGTTCCTCCTGAGCTTCCGACTCAGCAGGTCAGGGGAGATTTCCACGTTTCTAACAAGTTCCCAGCAGGCACGCTGCTGCTGCTGGCCCTGGGGCCCCACTTTGATGACTGCTGGTTTAGAAACCACACAGATCCTCCGGGTTGCCGGGAAAGGGTGGAGCCGCCATCACCCTTCGGCAGGCCTTGAGCCTGTTGTGCTGTCTTGCTTAAGGATCTGGAAAGAGGTCTGTAAGTTGCTTTTAGGGAGCAGGAGGCCCCCCTGAGGGTGGGGGACCAGGCTGCTGAAGGAGAAGAAGCGGAGCCAGAGCACCCCGCGTGGGACCTGCCACCCCAGGGATGCTGGACGGGGGATGTTAGGATCCCTGGTGCTCCCCGTGTTCTCTGAGGCCTCTGCACAGTCGGAGGGCAGCAGGCGAGCTTCCTCAGGCTGCCCGGGAAGACATCACAGCATCTTCTCCTGCCGCGCAGCACGCAGGCTGCCAAGCTGAGATTCCACCTGATGGAACTCTGATATCAAGGGCGCCCCTAGGACTCAGGAGTAAATCGTGCACCTAGGGGTATGAGCTGGGCCCAAAGTGTATTTAGCAGGAATGCAATGAGGCTGGGGGGCGGGGGCGGGGCGGGGCGGGGCGGGGATGGTGTGTGGGTGGTGGTGCTGGGACAGAAGGAAGCTGCAGCAGCTTGCTTTGCTGGAAAGAGCCTCAGTGTTTAGGAATCCAAATTCAGCTCCATGGTGGTCTCCAGCAATATGAGCCTCAGTTTGATCTCCTTTCAAATGGGCATGTTATTCCTACTTTGGAGGGTTCTGTACACAGCAAGGAGTATAACTGCTGAGTGTCGTGACGGCTGTTTCTGCCGGGCCCTGCCTGGTTCTCAGCCTCTTGAGTCCTCTGGGTCAGGATCAACTCATCCTCTCTGCTAGTCCAACCTTGACCTTGGCCTGATTCCTGAGAGGCTCCCCCGGATCCCCGTCCTGCTCTCTGGGCCCAAGTCCCCCTCAGGGAAACTGGATTATCTCCGCATTCCACCCAGCAGCTACGTTCTGCACTGGACCTGGAGGCTGACTCCCGCCGATCCACGCGTCAGGGGCTGGCTTGCATTCTCACCCACTGGGTTGCCTCTATTTGCCAGAGCACCCCATGGCTCTCCCAGGGGTCTCCCCAGTGCTGACTGCCCCCTTCTGTTGTCAAACCATCACATGCCCTAGTCCAGTGGGCTGCACACGATTCCGCTTGGGGACCCCCTAAAAGAATTTTGAAAAAACTAAGTACCAGTTATTTTTCATCATAGAGTTAAATAAACGTATATTTGGTGGGAGGGAGAATATATTAAACACTCCATAAAAAGAAATAAGATGAAGACTAACTGTAATTGGAAAGTATATTTCATGATACCGTTTGATAACACTGGCTGAATATGCACACTGTTCGTGAAAAAAATTATATAAAATTTTTATCTCTGAATTTTAATCCATACATAGTGATATTTTTTGATAGAAGATCTAGAAAACTTTCTGGTTACACTTAAAAGAGTCAGCATTGCTGCCATATTCTTTTTAAAAAATGATATGCATTTATTAATTTTTCATTACAAAATATGCATTCATTAAAGAAAATGCAGAAAACAGGAATGTAGAAAAATGATCATATGCCCAGATTTCCTTGTGTTTTCATTTGCAACTTCTTTTGACCTAATTTCAAATTTACAGAAAACTTGGAAGAATAACTCAAGAAGTCCCATATACCCTTTACCCAGATTCAATGATTTGCTTATATTTTGCCCCTCTTGCTTGGTCGTTTACTGTGTGTTGATGTATGTGTCCATCCTGGGTTTGTTCTAATCACTTGAGAGTGATGGAAATATCTGCCTTGTAGCCTCAAATACTTGGGTGTGTATTTCCCAAGAACACAGTCACTGCAGTGGGATTAGCAAAATCACAAGATTTAATATTAAAACAGTACTATCGTCTAATCCACAGTCCATATTCACATTTTGACAATTGTCCCAATAATGTCCTTTATGATTTTTTCCAGGATCTAATCCCGGACCACATATCACACTCGGCTGTCGTGTCCGGAAGATAGCGGAACTCTGCTTCAGCCTGGCTTGAACTCGCTTTTTGGAGACCAGAGGCTCTATTTATTTTGCAGAATGTCCTTCAGTTTGGGTTCGTCTGATCTTTCCTCATGATTAGGTTCAGGGTTGCACTGGTGGCTGGACGACCCCAGAAGTGATGTCGTGTTTTCTCGGTGCGTCCCTGGGGGTGGCCAGGCTGTCAGTTCCCAGTGGGCATGAGTGTTGACTTTGATCCCGTGGTTAAGGCATTCTGATCCTGAATTCGGAACACCCCAACTCCACCCTCAACAGCATGTGTGCAAAACGGGGAAAGACAGTGTTTTTTACACCCCGGAAAAATGCTCCGTGATAAGATTTCAGATGGATGAGGAGCCACCTCTCTTGTGTAAATGGGAGGAGGGTTATTGTGCAGGTGTTGCATTCTCTGGGAAGTTTTAGAGGAAAACTTATGAACGTTGAGGATTTAAGAGATTGATCCCTTGCTGGCATGCCCTTGGGGAACTCTGTGTGCAGTTGGAAGTCCCCAGCCCTGTCCCCCCGCCTGGCTGGACCTCTTCCCGGCATTAGGGCCACCTCACCCCATCCTGCTATAGTTAAAGGATGCGCCCAATAAGATCCAAGCTCTGGCGTCTCCCTCCCCCTTTGAGGCTGTCGTGAGCTCCCGGAAGCCAGGAGCTCACCGATACTTTCATCTTTGTCGCCCCCGCGTCTGGCACACGCTCCATAAATATCTATGAAAGGAAAGCTTGATTTTATCTGGCCCACTAGAAGATCCTCATCACCGAGGACCCCCACGCATGTCCATCTGGCCGAGCCCAGCCCCGAGATTGCGTCAATGGCACATGATATACCACGGGTCAGCCTGACTGTGCAAAGTCAAGATGAACAGGTGGGCTGCCGAGATTTCTGCGATTCTGGGAAAGCCCTCTGGGCACCTCTCCTTTGTACATCTTTGGACATCCCCCCCCCACCCCCCGACTGCAAACTGGCTGCTGGCTAAAATTCCATACATAGAGATTCACTCCTTAGCTTAAAGACCTGACCCCTTTTAGAATAGAAGTACACCTGGGAAGGATGGCGCTCGGCACGGTCAGTCTTGCAGAGTTCGATGTGGGTGGGTTTCTTTCTCCCAAGAGCTGGTTTTGATAAGGTGTCAAGGGGACTAGTTTCTTGGATACTGCTGAGAAGGGGAAAGCACACACGAGAGAAAGCCCTGAGATGCTAAAGACATCTTTTAAGCACCTCGTCGCTCTCTTTGGTCAAGCAGCAGCTCAGGGTTCATGCTGTTGTTCATTTGCTATTGGAACTCCTCCCCGACAGGCGCCCAGCGCTGCTGTAGGCACTGGGCATGCAGTGGCAACTTCGACACCTCCTGAGTCTGGCTGGAGCTGGTCCTCCCCTCGCCGTCCTCTACATGTCATCAGCCCCTCGGTCAACTGCTCCACTCCATCCCTCGTTTTGGTAGAGGGAGGTTGAGTCTTGGTTGCCGAGGTGGGGCCCTCTTTGTGGCTGTCTCGGGACAAGGAACAAGATGCGATGTTCCGCGGTCACTGGTCTATTAAAAGCATTGGGCTTGTGCTTGAAGCAATTAGGAAAACATTCAACCCTGGGGATCAACAGGCTTCTGTGAACTTTGTCGTCCTGGGGAAGCCTTGGGCCTCTCTGCTGGATGCAGAGCGAGTCCACAGACACTAGGAGAACGGAGGGCTCTGACCTGGCCGAGGGTGTGGACATCCCCTCCATGGGGAAGTGACACGCTCCGTTTTCTACACTCTTACTCTAATGTGGGCTCCAACTGCACCAAAGAAATGTAAAGAGAACTCACTCAGGCCACTGGTAATTTGTTTTCACCACAACAAATTGCTTATTGACATACTACCCTCCCCCACAAAAGAAGAAGTCGGCAGAATCCACCAGCGGATTTGAATTCAGGTATGCTGGATGGTTGGGGAGAAAAAGGTCACTGATTAATGGGTTGGGAGCACAGAGTCAGTTTTATGTTTGTTTTGCTTTTTGTTGTTTTGTTCGTTTGGGTTTTTCTTTCTTTCTTTTTTTCTTTTTGAATCAACACTGAGTTTTAACGGTCAGACAAGCATTGGGAGATGTCGATGTTTTTTACAAATCAGACCGATCCACAGAAAGCTCCTTTCACTGGTGTGCTCAGAGAGCCCTTCATTCTGAAGACTCAGCACCGCTTGGAAAACAATCTGAATGAATGTGTCTCAGTGTGGGAGGCTGGGAAGTCGAGCCGGGACAGAGCTGGGCGGTCGGTGTTTATCTTACTGCTCTCTTGAAGGGTGGTAGCCCTGAAGACATCAGTCCCAGCCTTTCTCCCCCTGGGTTTTCCTGGGCGGAAACTGGGCTTGTGAAAATGCTGGTGGTAAGGCCTCTGCGTGTCAGTGAGAACACCAACCCAGGAGGCATGATGTGAGCTGAAGTCTGGAGCAAACTCATCCTGTATTCCGCCAGCTCCTGCCGCCCACATGCTGGGGGCAATGACAGCAAGCCACAACCGCAGACCTCGTGCCGTCCCAGCCTGGAATTCCCTGCCGGGAGCAGACGGTGCTTTCCACAGAGATGAGACCAAGAGACCCACGGGACAGGCCTGCCCTGCCTGCCTCCACTGGGCCAATCCCTTTGGAATAGCCTGGATTTTGTTGGTATTTTGGAATCTCTTTTGTTGAGGTCCCAAATCTGTTTTAATCTTTGTTCAGGAATCTAATTCAGAAATTCAGACTTTCGTGTCTGCCAAGAGGTGGGTTTGGCTATGAGAGGAAAACAGGAAAAGGCTTAAAAGTTAATAAAGCTGGAAGAAAACAGCTTCTATGTTAGCAGTCCAACATCCAGAGCCTGCGCCCCTCCCCCAGCCCCAGCTGCCTTCGGATGGGACAAGGACTCTCCCTGCACTGGAGCAGCATGTTAAAGGTTTCTGGAGATGGGCGGGGGGGGGCACAGGAGCGTTTCCGGGAGATGTTGGTGGAGAGATCCGACTGCTTTCCTTAGCGGAACCCGGGAATCACATCACCTTGTAATTACTGGCAGTAACAGCGGGGAGCTGCAATACAGAGGATTTGTTCTTTCATTCAACAACTATCCAGTGAACGTGGACCGTGTGCCAGGCAGTGTCCTAGGCTCCAGGGACGTGGCAGGGAAGAAGGCATCCAGGTGACTGTTTCTGAGCCTCTGACATTCTGTCAGGGGATAGATGATAGGGACAGAAACAAATAAGGTAAGTAGAGGTTGTGCTGAGTGTTATAAAAAAAAATGAAAGAAGTCAATGGGGCAGAGTAGCAACCTTCCAGCTGGGGCTGCACAGCGATGACCCTCCAAGGGGACGCACACAGGCAGGAAAGTTTAAAGGGCATCCGTTTGCAGATTCTCAACCAACACACGTTCTCTTTGCTAACATGGGTCTCCCTCCCCTTTCACAATTGTTTGTCTTCCACTTTGCTGTAGAAAGACAAACCTCATAATCATCCTTAATCCTACAGTGGTACATTGCCTAAGGGAGGTGAAAACCCGCTAAGGGCAAATAAGGGACAGGTTGAAATGTTGGTGTGTGCGTGACCTTCTTTCAGCAAAGCACCGCAAGCCCACAGGAGATCTTGACATCTTTTCCTGGCATGTGGATATTTCTGTTAAGTGTGAAATCCAGCTTTAGAATGGCGGTATTTTGATCCAGGTTGGGTTATTCTGAATTCGAGGGGCGAAAGTGATGACAATTTAATTTTATGACCTGGCCTCTTCCACACCCTGGCTCTTGACCCAGATGCATGGTTCTGAGACAGAGCCCCGGGGAACCAAAGCAAAGAGGGAACAAAGAGAAACGCTGGAGGCTGCAGGGTCTCGTTGCAAGAAGGAGGAGGCAAAACTCCTGGCCAAGGTTCCCGCTGTATCAGTGTATCCATGTTAGAATCAGAATTCAGAAGAATCGGAATTCTCGAGAAGGGGTAATAGTAACTCGTCATTTTGAGTTGAAATAAAGGTAGATTCCTGGCAGGAGGAAAGTCTGATTTGGTTGATTGATTTGATGGAGAGCATCAGCTTTGAAAATCAGGTTTCATGGCAGAGATTTCCTATTAATTCAGAGATTTCCTATTAATTCAACAAGCAAAACTTGCGGCTCTATGGGGTTTTTGTGAAGATAAACGTAAAGCATGTGATGAGATGAAATTAACTTATTTAAATACATTGGCAAAGGTGTCTTGAAATGAGAAATGTTTTTATTTTCCCAACTGTTTTTTGACTATAACCAATTAAACACAGTGCCTTTAAGCGAAAGAATGACAGGCAAATTAGTAGTCATTTAATCAGTGTTGGTAATGTGTTTTCGGTGGGCCTGCCAGAAACTCAAAATGGCGCCAGTAACTCAATGGCACATAGTTTTGAAAATCACTCTCATCGGAATTACGGTTTTTAAGTGCTGACAACTCCCAAATTGACGTCTCCTGCCAGATCGCAACTTAAGCTCCAGACTCGTATGCCCAGCTGCCCACTAGGCTGCTCTCTCCTGGGGAGGGAGGGGTGATGTTTCTGAAGTGAGAGGGAAGAGAAAAGAAGACCTTCAGAAGGGAGAAGAAGGGGAGAGGGGAGAGCAGGTGCTCCCTGGTCCCCTGGGGCTCTACCCAAGGTTGGGAGTGATGGGAAGAAGGCAGAAACCCCACAGGTCAAGGGCACATCCCAAGAACATATGGGCTGACATTCTCTTTCCAGAAACATCTGACATGGCAAGGAGGAAATAGTGCGCCCAGAGGAGGGAGATTCCCAGTCATGAATACGTGAAAAGCACAAGATATATTGGAGTATATGAGGAAGTAATTTGGTTTAGAACTAATTCAGTCTGACCTTGTTTTTCCAGAAAGGTTTGACGTGGCCTGTTGGGTATGCTTTCTACATCTGCTTGAAACAGTCACAAGGTCCCAAAGCCAAGAACGATGCCCCTAAAGATGAGGATGTTGCCTTCCCCACATCAGCATTTCTTTAAGGACAAGCCTTTCTTCCCAGAAACTAAGAATTAATGACTGACCTGCGTTAACTCACCTTGTGACCGCTGACCTGCTGACCACCGACCTGCTGTGCTCACCTTGTGACCACTGACCTCCTGTGCTAGCAAGGCATCTTGTGACGGTAGCAAAAGAGATATTCCTGTCCTGTGTGATGTATGTTCTTTGTTCCAGATGGTGTAGAACCGCCTTGTACACCCCGCCTCCTCGGAGAGCTTCCTTCCTTGGTGGCAAAATTCTCCTGGGCTACGGTCCTCACTCTGGCTCATAATAAGCTCATCTGAATTTTGATTTTTAGATTGATTATGGATTATTTGCGTCGACACCAGATAGGGTCCGAATCGGTCATCCTGAAATGGCACTGCTGGCTCCCCTCCGTGAGAAGTCCCTCATGTCCCCCTGGGGGAAAGAGAGAGACGACTAAGAGGACCAGTGGTCCTGACAGAAGACCTGTTTAGGACAGGGAGACCTCAGAGAGCAGTGACCTTATGACAGAGCAGATGGCAGAGCGGAGAATAGCAATAGCGGATGCCAGCTCACGGCTTAAGAGCAGGCAGGACCAATGACTTCACCAGCCCATTCAGCAATGACAGAGGCCAGTGCCCAAAGGCCAGCAAGATACCCAAGGACAAAGCCAGAGCAGTCACAGCATATTTAAGAGGCACGGCCTCGCACCACTGTCCCCATGAGTCGTGGAAACTTCCCCTGCACCCAGATACCATTTAGGAAGAGAAATTCTGAGAAATGGAGCATTTCCCCAAAAAGGAATGAATAGGTGTTGTTAGGGGACTCTTCCAAACCAGAAGAGATCCAGTTAGCAATAAGCAGAGTGTTTAAATTCCTCTCAAACCCAATATCTGGACCAAAGTGAAGACATCTATTGAAAAATGAAGAAAACTTCATTCTCTGCCTGCTCCCAAAGAAGTGTTTAATTTTTGACCTCTGTACAAAGCGTTTTCCATTACATTAAATAATAATGAATCTCATGGAGAGGGAGTTATTCTCTTTTCAATTTTCTTTTATAAAAAATTATTTAATAATTGACACATGCAAGAAATATATAACGTAAACCTATGTTATACGTTACATGCACCTAATAAAATTATAAAGCACCATAATAAAATAAACATCTGTGAATTCACCACGTAATTTAAGCACAAAAATTTCACCAATACTGTAGGATTTTCCCCCCGAGCATCTCTGCCAACCCTCAGAGCTAACACCATCACAAGTTTTCTGTTTATCCTTCCCTTGATTTTCTTAAAATAGGTTTACCACATATGTATGTATATCTAAACAATGATTAGTTAATTTGCTTGTTTTTGAACTAAAAAAAGGGGGGTTCCTAAATTATGTAGTTTCTGCAACTTGTTTCTTTTTTCATTCAAAATCAAGTTGTGCATATTCATCCCTGTTGGACATGGCGTAGTTCATCCATTTTCACTGCTGTATAATATTCCATTGTCTGGACATATCATAGTTTATTTTTCATTTCTTGTTGATGGACTTTTGGGTTGGGTTTTTAGTTTTTTGCTGTCATGAACAGTGCTACTATGACTATTTGCATAGAGGTCTCTTGGTGTCCACTTTGAAGAATTTTTCTAAATCAATCATTTTCAAAGTGTGGTCTCTGGGCCAGTATCATGACATCACCGGGGAACTTGTTAGAAATGCAAATTCTTGGGCCCCTCTTCAGACCTATTGAATCAGGACCCCTCAGAATGGGGCCCAGTAATCTGTGTTTTAACAAGCCCTCCAGGCAATTGTGATACCCTCTGATGTTTGAGAACCACTAGCATAAATTTAAGAGTGGAATTACTAGATTAAAGGGAGTGAGCATATGCGTGAGCATGTCTAACTGCCATCGACTGTGTCTTCCCAAATTCATGTGGTAAAAACTATTCCCCCAAAGTAATGGTGTTTGGAAGTGGGGCCTTTAGAAGGTGATTAGGTCATAAATAGGATTAGTATCCTTGTAAAAGACACCCCGAGAGCTGCCTTGTCACTTCTGCCACATGAGGACATGGCAAAAAGACTGTCTCACCAGACACTGAATCTGCGGGTTCCTGGATCGTGAACTTCCCAGCCTCCAGAACTGTGAGAAATAAACTTCTTTTGTTTATAAGGACCAGCCCATCTATGACATTTTGTTACAGCAGCCAGAATGAACTAAGACACTACTTTGCAAGAAAGAGCTGAATTGTTTTCCAGAGTGATACATTGTTCCGACTGACACCCCTCCCCCACCGCCACCCTCACAGAAGTAGAGAGTTTCTGTCACCCCACAAGCTGTCATCGCATCTTAATGTCAGACTTTCCAATAATACTATGGCTAATTATTATATAATACTTACTATGTATCAGGCACTGTTCTGTATTTTACATATGCTAATTTTCATGCAAACTTCACAACAACCTTATAAATTAGGTGCTATGGTAAAACCCTGCCATAATCCTATAAACGAGGTCCAAAAACCCAATTACTTAAGAAATTAGGTGGTATTATTACAGGGTTGATGGAATGAAAACAGGGGCTGGGTGGATGATGGCACTCAATTTTCAACAAGGTTTTACCGGGTCATGTCCCTTTTTACGTCGAGGAAACCAAAGTGTGGAGAATTGTTGCCCTCCCAAGTCTTGGAGGAGCCAGGGTGGCACCCAGCCCGTCTGGCTCTGGGGTCTGCTCTTCGCTCCTGCACGATGCAGATCTAGAGGGTGTAAAATAATACCGTTCATTAGGGTGCTATATGCAAATTAGTGCCTGATTACTAATAAGACATTGTCGTTTCATTTATTCATTCATCACGTACATTTTCTCTTCTATGAAAGATCTGCTCACATCTTTTGTCTATTTTATTAGTAGGTTGTCTTGTCTTTTTCTTATCGACGTGCGGGAATTTAACACACGTATGTATATTCTTTATTTGCTACCAGTCCTTTGTGGTTATTCGTGGGATATAAGGCCTATCTATATCCCCCAATGCATGGCTTGTTTTTTCTTTATGCTGTCTTCTGATCAACAGAAACTATTATTTTAATGTAGTTCAATGTGTCAAGTTTTTCTTTTAATTAAATCTATATGAAAAAAATCTTTCCTTATTTCAAAAATATAAAGATACTCTTAAAAAATAGTCTTTCATATTTTCTTCTGAAGTTTAAACTTTTTGCCTTTCACATTTAAGTTGTTAATCCACCTGGAACTGATTTTGCATAAGGTGTGAGGTAAGGGCTCCCCCCTCCCCCGGGGGATGACCAGTTGTCTCAGGATTTGTTGCATGGTCCATCCTTTACTCACAGAACTGCTATGTCTCCTCTTCATGCATCAAGTTTGCAAATAATTGGGGGTCTGTTCTGTTGCATTGATTATTATGCCTATAATTGCATCAATATCACACTATCTTAATTACTATAACTTCATAATAAGTCTTGATAGGAGATTAGGCAAATTCCTCCACCCTCACCTTCCAGCCAGCCTTTCTTCGCCCTAATGCCATAATGCATGCGCTGTATGTAAAGAATCACTTTCTCCTAGGCATCTAGAATGGTACTAGTCACGCCCATCCTTGGGAGAATTGAGAAAATAGTCCCTAAAATCATTTTCTGAGTTCTACAGCTGAGAGGAGTAACTCAGTTGAGAAAGGCTTTAGATTATTTGGGGCCCTTTGGCCCTTCTTTCATAGACATTTTGGAATCAGCTCCTCAAATATCTCAAAAAAAAAAAAAAAACCCCAACAAATCTGTGTGATTTATCAAAAAAACCCAACAAATCCGTTGGGTTTATGATTGAAATCACTTGACGCTATAGATCAATTTGGAGACAATTGATATCTTCATATTGTGTGTTTCTAACCATAATATGGTTTTTATTTAGGGTTTAAAAAATATCTTTCCAAACATTTAAAATTTTTCTCTATTAACTTCTTGCTCATCTTTTGTTATATTTATTCCTGGATACTTGCTATTTTGTTGCTATTGTAAATAACATCTTTTTAAAAATTAATATTTTCATTCATTACTCATGTGTAAAAATGCAAGTGATTTTTGTATATTGATCTCATTTTCAGCCACTTTGCTAAACTGTTTTATTAATTTTAATAATTAAATCTGAAAATCTTTTGGGCTATCTCTGTGCAGATAATCATGTTATCTAGGAATACTGATACTTTTGTTTTCTAATCCTTAAGCTCTTGTTTCTTTTCCTTGTCTTATTGCCCTGGCAAGTACCTCCAGTGCAATGTTAAATAGAAACAGGGGTGGTGGGCCTCCTTATCTGGTTCTTGATTTCAAAGAGAATGCTTCTAATGTTTCTCCATTTAGAATGATGCTTGCTATAGGCAATTTCCTTCATTCCTAATATGATGAGAGTTTTTAATATTGAATGGGTATTAACTTTTTCAAATGATTTTTTTGCATCTATTAAGATGATCATGATTCCATTCTTGAATTTTTTAAGATGACAAATTGTGCTTATAAATTTTTCTCATGTTAAAAAGTAAATCAATCAATCAATCAATCAATCAATCAATCAATAAAAATTGGCATTGTATCATCTCTCATCATCACAAGAAGAAGGATGAGGGGCCAGCCTGGTGGCGCAGCGGTCAAGTTTGCACGTTCTCCTTTGGTGGCCCAGGGTTCGCCAGTTCAGATCCCAGGTGCAGACATGGCACCGCTTGGCAAGCCATGCTGTGGTAGGCGTCCCACATATAAACAGTAGAGGAAGATGGGCATGGATGTTAGCTCAGGGCCATTCTTCCTCAGCAAAAAGAGGAGGATTGGCAGCAGATGTTAGCTCAGGGCTAATCTTCCTCAATAAATAAATACATTTCTCTCACGTTAAACTATACTTGTATTTTTAGATTACATGCAACTTGGTCTTTCTTACCTTTCTTATAGATTGTTGATAAATTATTTGGTTTACAATTTTTCTATCAGTGTGCCTGAGTGAAATTGACCTGTAATTTTCCTTTCCAGCCCTATTCTTGTCTGGCTTTAACATCAAAGTTTTGTTTCTCTTATACAATAAATAGGGAAATATTTCCCCCAATAACATGTTCTTTGAAAGTTTGGTTGGACTCACCTGTAAATGTCTCTGGGACTCGTATATTCTCTTAGGGTCAATTTTAGCTATTATTTCAAACATCTATATCCTTGATGATTATATGACTGTTCAAATTTTCTGTTTCTCCTTTAGTCACTTTTGGTAAGTTATATTTTCTATCTTGTCTATTTCATCTGGATTTTCCAATCCATTTGCATAATGTTTACAGTATATTTTTATTATCTTCGTAATCTCAGCTACATCTGCATTTCTTTTCCTATGCCAGATTTTGTTTATTTGGGCAGTCTCTCTTTTCCTTGGTTCATCTTGCCAGAGGTTTTGAAATTTTTCGTGTGTCTTTTTGAAGAACCAACACTTGGCTTTGCTGATACTAATTGCCGGGCGCTCTTCTAAGTGCTTTGCCTGTGTTAACTAATTTAATCGGGTGTATATAACACTGTCTCATTATGACTTCTTGTCTTTGATGTATTCCATCTCCTTGTCTCTGTTTTGCATCCTGGATACTTTCTTCAGATCTCTTCCTTGGTTCACCCATTCTCTCTCTAATCTGGAGCTAACCCATCCCTTGGGTTTCAATGCTTATATTTTTCCTTTCTGAAAGTTCTATTTGGTTCTTTTCCAATCTACCTGGTCAATTTTTTATAGTCTCTTGTTCTTTGTTCGTTTTTTAATTACACATTTTTTTCTATAAACATTTCATACCTTATACTTTGTATCTTACAACTTCAATATCAGAAATTCATATGATTCTATATCTGTATCTTGTTCATTCTGCTGATTTCGCTCGATGAAGCTTGTTTCCTTGCCTATTTGGTAATGTCTTACTGTGAGCTTATATTTGGTGGAGCATCATCTGTAGGGTTCCTTGGAGCCTAATTTGGTGGTGCTTTCTTCTGGGGAGGATTTGTGTTTGTTTTTCTCAAGAGCCAGAGGCTGTTACCACATTGGGCTCCATTCAGAGAATCAGGGCTGATGGCAGGAGTCTCGGGTTTGTTTCTCCCATCTTGCAGAGAGCCCAAAGCTTTGTGTCCTGACCCCAGCACGGGTACTCATGTCATCTCCCGCTGTCACGTTTGCTGATTAGTCCCCATCTACTGTCAATTCAGTATTCTCTCCCATTCCTCCACCAACCTTGGAGATTGTCCTTATTTTCATACAGGCAATCATAGAAGTATGTTTACCGTAATCTTCCTAGGGTCTAGTTGTCGTGTGGTGGGAGGGGCCCTCAGGGGAACAGATTTGCCATATTCCTGCAAAAGGAATTCAGTTCACTTTTCATCTTTGGATTCGATCAAGGACAAAGTCTGCCTTAAGTGTTCTTGTCTCTTTAACATTGCTGTAACACCTGTTAAGAGCGACTTCACTGGCAATAATATCCGGCTAGAATTTAACACCATTGTTTTGTTTTCATTATCTTTATCTTATGGCTACATTCTATGATGGAAAGTACTACTGGATTTCTGTTTACTGTAGCGATATAAAGTTTCCTTTAAAGAGGAATTAATTTACACGTGAAAAAATGATTCAATGTAAAGAAAATGTTAAGTAAGCAATAGTACAGGCATTAGCCAAATATTGCAAAAATCATGTGAGAATGAGGGTTGGGAACCGCTGGCCCAATTCCTCAGGTCCCATGTCCCCTAAAAGCTTCCCTCCTCGGCCCAGCCCCGCGCGCCCCCTCCCTCCTCTGAGCGTCGGAAGCCTCAAGGCCAGCGCCTCTCAGCCTCCCTCCTGCTGATCCCCTCTTCGATCTGTGCCGTGTACCCTAACTCACCCTCAGACCAAAGCAAGCTTCTTGAGGACAGCCAAATAAAAACCCAAATCCAGCTCCCCACAGCCTAAGTGTTCCCTCACACCTGTCTCCCCATGAGGCCTCATCTCTCCACGTGTTCCCACGAGACCTCGTGTCTCCTTGTGCCCCCACGAGACCTCGTCTCCCCAGGTGTCCCCATGAGACCTCATCTCCCCATGTGTCCCCACGAGACCTTGTCTCCCCATGTGTCCCCACGAGATCTCATCTCCCCATGTGTCCCCACGAGACCTCGTCTCCCCTTGTGTCCCCCTGAGACTTCGCCTCCCCTGTCTCCCCATAAGCCTTGCCCTGTGTCTTACACATAATTGGTGCTCTCATGGCAGTTGGTGAACTCTGGTTGGGTTTGGACATTAAAATGAGTTAGCATAAGCAGAGGGACACAGCTGCCAGTGGGGAGGGGCAGGGTAAGCAGAAAAACCAGGCAAGACATTGGTGGATACTAGCAAATGGGCTGTTGCTCCCAGGCCGACTGACAACTTGGGCGGAGGCCTTAAGACTCTAAGCATCTTGTCTCCTGGCCTTTCATTTGTTTGTCTCATAAACAAACAAACTCTGGGCTTCTGTCTCCCAGGAAGTCCGGCGTGACTAGCCCCATTTCCAGTTGCTCCTAGCCCGCAAGCCATCTGCACTGACCACTGTGTTGGCCTCCTGCGGCTATTTAGGGGAGCACAGCTCTCGCCTCCTCCTGCTTTGCTGAGATCTCCTGGACAGCCTTGTTGTACCCATGGAGGCGGCATCTACAGAAGCGAATGGGAGAGAGAAGCAGCAGCTCCATGCTGAAAAGGAAGCCGCTTCCTGCCCCAGGCTTCTGCCTTCTGGAAATTAATTATTTATTTTGCAAGACGGTGTTCCTTTTTTCAACCTTAAGTTTATTCCTGAGACCTGGAGAAAGCACTGTGGGGATTAGGTTTTCTCTAAAACCTGCTATGGTCCAGGAACTTTCCTTATTTAGGCTTTATTTCCTTTTCTTAAGCCGATAGTTATTTTTGAATTAATCTATTTCAACAAATTTTTACTGAACAGCCTCTCTAGCATAGGGTTTAAGAGCAAGGATGCGGAGTCAGACCAGCTGGCTTCAAATCCCACCTCCGCCACCTGCTAACTGTATGACCACGGGCACATTAGCCTCTCTAGGGCTGGCTTGCCTTCTTCCTTAAATGGAGACAGTCACAGTGCCTGCTGCAGAGGGTTATGGTGATGGAATGAGATCATTCCTGTGAAGGAATCAGCACACTGTTTGGCACATGCTAGGCACTCGATGATGGATGATGACGATGGTGGTGATGATGGTAATGACACATGTCATGCACCATGTTAGGTTCTGGGGGCGCCAACATCAATGAGAAACATCCCTTGCCTACAGGGGTCCATAAAACATCCATTGGATGTAGCAGGTAGTGGTGGAACCGAGACAGTTGATTGGACCAGGGATGGAGAGTTGTTTGGACCAGGGATGCAGACTTGATTGGACCAGGGATGCAGAGTTGATTGGACCAGGATGGTGTTACTGAGAATCCGTCCCCTGGCTGTATGTCCCTATCAGGGCAAGTCTACTAGAGCAGCATCCCCAGCATCCCGGGAGAGGAGAAGTGACCTGGGTTGGGCAGTTGGGAGACGTTGCTGAGCCTGCCCAGCTCAGCCCATCCTCTTTGCAGAATGTATTATTTTCAGTGTGTGTTCTCTGCTCCTCCGTGCCTTAAGCCTACCTGGCCTGTTGTGCTCCTGCAGGGGAAGCTGGGGTTCCCCAGCGCCACCTGTGACCAGGTGGCTAAGTGTGTCTATTTCAGGGATGAAGGATTAAGCAGTCCCTTGTGGCCACACGTTTTGTGCCACTTCCTTTAATGCAGCTTTTTCAGTTTTAAAGCCATCATTTTGTTCTCCATCCTTCGAACTTCTCTGTCTATGTGATAGGCAGCCTCCAAGATGGCACCCAATAATCCCTACCTCCTGGTATTGTGCTCTCGTATAGAGCCACAGGGTATCAAGGGTGATCTATGAGACCATTAACATATGGCAAAAATGATAGTGTGGCCCTTCTGAGCTCTCTGTCTCATCATTAGTTCCAGGGGAAGCCAGCATGCGGATCAGGAGCACCCTTGGGTGGAACCCACATGTCGAGGAATAAGACCTCCTGCCAGCAGCCAGACGAGTGAGCATAGAAGCCAATCTTCCAGCCTAAGCTGAGTTTTGAGCTGACCACAGCCCTGGCTGACCTCTTGACCACAACCTCATAAGAGACCCTGTCTCAGAATCACCCAGCTAATCCACTCTTGGACTCCTGACCCTCAGAAACTGTGAGACAATAAATGTTTATTGTTGCTTGAAGCTGCTAAATTTTGGGGAAATTTGTTCCATAGCAACAGATAAATAATACAGTCCCTTTCTCAATTGTTTGGATGCTCCAAAGGGGAGTAAATGGTGTTATTGGTTGGCTCCTTACAATTCCAACAGATGACAGGATCTGAGGTGTAACACCTGGCGGATTCCACTCCACTTTGGGAGAAAATAGCGCAGGATGCTTGAGCAGCCATTAGGCAAACCTGAGTTTGGATCCTGGCTCTGCATTTCATCCTCGTGCATGATCATGGGCAAGTCATTTAATGGCTCTAAGCTGCAGCCTCTTCATTTAGTAATGGAAGTGAGAACATCTGCCTTGTAAAGTTGTCGTAAGAATTAAATGAAATAATGTGTTTAAAGAGCATAAGGGCATGTGTCCCCTCACATGCAAGCTATTACTGTGAATTTGTGCCATCTCTTTTCTCACCATGAACTTGCAAGAGGTGCCAAGGGACAAGCCTCGTCATTGCCCCCACCCCACCTACCGTTCACCCCACCGTAGAGTGGGGGAGAGAGGAGAACCTCAGTTTTGAAAGCTAAGTGGGGTGTGTTGATAAAATAGCAAATACACATTTACCTTTTGGAAATCACCCGAAACCCCACTTGAATTTGTGCAAACCACAAAATTATCCCTCACGCAGGACGTGATGCACATGGACAACCAGCTCTACACACTGATTTGGTTGGAGGATGCTCGGGACAACTGGTCCCCTTCAGAGCGGGTCCTTTTTCACTTCTAGGGAGGATAGAGTCTGATTATTTTGTGAGGAGTCCTTCCCAAGTGATGCCTCCCTAACAGACATCCAGGCGCTGGAAAGCAAGCATAATGCCCCCATATTAAGTTTCCCTGGCTAATTTTAAATCTCTGGGTGTCCATCATGTACTTAGCTCCAAATTATAAGGTAGATCTGGGTTTTTCTTAGACTTCATCCTTGCAGCAGGTAAATAAAACGGCTCTGTGAAGGGACCATAAAAAGCCATGTGAAGGCCCAGTGTTCTGTCTTGCTCCTGCGAGAGCTGCCAGTCATCTGTCCAGGAGAGCTGTCTTCCAACTCCCGGGCAGTTTGGCAATCCTGGGATTGTGGGACGACCCGGGATAAATAACAGCCCGGGTCAACGGAGGCCACCAGCCCAAGAGGCCCCAGCTCCCGGAGCCTCTCTGGGGGCTCACCCCGCCTTCATTCACCATCAAAACCGTCCTGTTCTTCAGTCTTTGGACTTCAGCCTTCCAGGCATATTCGGTGTCCGTACCGGCCACGAGAGGGCGCAGCAGGGCAACATTCCCCCCTGGGATGCTGCAGCTGGGAGGGACGGTTATGGCATGTCCCCTCCTGTCTCCGGGGGTGACGCCTGGAGACGGGACAAATATAGTGTAAACAATAGTCGGAGGCTGCAATTTGAGTGCCACAGCGTCAGGTGCCAGCTTCTCTTTCTTTTGCTGACTTTTTTTGGTAAACATCTAATGAGAGGGAACCAGGCGGGTTTGGAAATAGAAGCCGCCTTTTCCAGGTCGAGGTCCAGGCTGGGACCGGCCGGCTGGAGCGGGGCCTGTTTCTTCTGACATGAATCAATACATTCATCCACTCGCTCACAAGCAGCCATTGAGCACGAGCCGCCGCGTGCCGGGCACTCTGCTGGACCCTAGAAACACAAGGGATTTCCTGGTCCAGGGGGAGGTGGGTGCTGTCCGGGGCGGGTGCTACTGAGGGGCACCGGTGGGGCCCGCCTGCAGCCAGGCTTCACTGAGGTGCGGCTTTCAAGGCAGAGCTGAAGGATGAGTATGAGGATGCAAAGCAAATGTTCCGAGGATGGAAGGCTGGGGGGACTTTCAGATGTGGGTGAGGGAGGAGGGAAGACCCTGAGATGTGACCCTGAGACACTGTAGGCAGTTTGGGCCAATCCATCTCCACCACCACCATCACCGTCTCTGCCTTCTAGCCTGGCTCCTTGCTTCCCTTCGGATGCCACTACACACCAGTCGCTACCCAGATCAAGTCTCTCCCTCATGCAAAGCCCCTCTCTCATAGGCTACCCAAGTCTGCCTGATCTGTCTTGCTTACACATACACCTTTTTCTTTTCTTTTGCTGGGGAAGATTGGCCCTGAGCTAACATCTGTTGGCAATCTTCCTCTTTTTTTGCTTGAGGAAGATTTGCCCTGAGCTAACATCTGTGCCCATCTTCCTCCATTCTGTATGTGGGTCGTTGCCACAGCATGGCTGCTAATGAGTGGTGTAGGTCCGTGCCCAGGAACTGAACCCCGGCTGAAGTGGAGGGCACCAAACTTAACCACTACACCATGGGGCTGGCCCCTCACACGCAGTTTTATGACCACCTCTCATGCCCTCTGCCTCTGGGCACACTGGCTTCTTTCTAATTCTGGAACTTTCCAGGCCCATCTAAACCTTAGGGCTCTCAGGCTGACCCTCCCTTCTGCCAGGGCGTGCTTCTTGGGTGCACGACCCATGCGTATGACCTGTGCAGTCACACAGGGCCCTGAGCTTGTCTAAGCCCCACACTTGGTTTTATGCTCTGCTGTCACCATCTTTAAATTCTTAATGAGTTTTGAATGAGGCCACACATTTTTATTTTGCCCGGGACCCCATAAATCATGGGGTGGGTCCTGCCTCTACCTGGGACACTCTGCTCTTGACACATCTGGCTCCTTCAGTGATCCAGGTCTTGTCAGCTCAAATGTCACCTCAGAGGGGCCTTCCCTGTCCAGAGGAGCCCCACTCGGTCTCCCTCAGGCCCAGAACTGTTTATTTTCCTCACGACACCATCCCTGTTTGTTCTCTGTCTCCTCTCGTTCAGGCCGCCTGCCCACACTGTGTCCCCAATCAGAGCACACAGCTGGCCCCGGGGGAGGCTGGTCCCGGTGCAGGAGTTGGTGGGAGGGTGGGTGGGCGTGAGCTGTTGGGGCAGGGGAGGAGGTGGGCGTGGGACCTGGGCTCCGCGGTGCAGAGAGCGGGGTAGTTCTCTTTTCTTCTTAAATCTTCGCTAAACACGCGCCTGCAGGCCCAGGCCGGGCAGCTCCCTCCGCCACACGAGCCCTGCGTGTCCCTTACATGTGCCTCCTGGCACAGACGAGCTGTGAAATTCCAGACCAGAACAGGGGGAGCGAGTTCCCCTCCGACGTCAGCGGTTGATCGACCTGTGGCCTGAAGCCCGAGGAGGAACGACTGGCATTTTCTCTCCTACTTGGAGCCTTTCGGAGGCAATCGTGGAGACAGAGGGCAGCCGACCACCCAGGCGGCGCTGTCTGCAGCCTCTGGGGGCTCCGCTGCGGGATTCGCACCGAGTCAGCCTCCGGTGATGGACTGAAAGTTTGCGTGTGCGGCTTCAGGGCAGAGTACTCCAGAGCCCTCCGGGGGCTTCTGGAAGGCACAGCGGCTGCCTCTCAGTCTATTTTGCCAACAGATGAGATTTCTTTTCTTCTGACATTTCTCCAGGGTGGAGAAAATGACGGAATGAAGGCTGTGACTTGTGAGACGAAGGTTTCAAATTACACTGAGTGCTTTGTGTTGTTCAAAGGGGTGACTCGACTCTCATCATCATTATTATTGTTGGTTGTGGACGGACCCAGAACAGCAGGCTGTCTCCCTCCGGGAGGACGGGAGCCTTTCATTCAGTTAGTCCAAGAATTCCTTACTGAGTATTCGCTCCGTGACAAACAGGGTGTGGGGCTCGCCTGAGGGGACCCAAAAGATAATAATAATTGCTGCTGTTTAGGTGGCTGACACTGAACTAGGTACACGATGTGTGTGGTCTCACTGGAACTTCTAGGCACTCCCGAGGGAGGAGGTGTTATTAATCCCATTGGACAGATGAGGAATCCCGGTGCTGGAGGGAGGGGAAGCCACGTGCCGAGTGCCCAGCTAACGACAGGGACAGTTGGGCCTGGGCCTGCCTGTGCCACTCCAGTCCCAAGCTCATGGCCATGGCCCATCACGCCTCACAGGTGCTTTCCTGAGACGGGAAGATGATGACCTAAATGCTTGGGCTTTGCCCAAATCCTCAAGATGGGTCCGCCAGCCCCCATGAAAACGAATCTCTTTACCACCAGGCCCCCCTCTGTAATCTTTGGAGGAGTTGGCCCCTTGGCTCCATCCGACAGACAACCTGGCCTCAGGCTCTTTTTCTGGTTGGTGCTGGCAGGGCTGCCACTTAGAGCCGAGTCGGCTGCATACCACGCCCCTCCAGGGGGCGCCATTCGCATAAACTGCCGTCCCCGGAGCCCTGCGGCAGCTGGACGCAGCGGCCCTGAGTTGAGAGTCATTGCCTTAAGGAGCTTCCTCAAAGTAGAGGAGGTGAGAGGGTAAAACGAGCAGGAGGAAGGAGGGGAGAAATTGCCAAGCATGGGTCCCAACTGGCCAGGCAGTTTCAGTATCAGCGATGGGGAAGCTCTGAAAAGAAAACCAGAATTAGTTTCTATTTCTGCACACCAAATTACCCCAAAACTTAGCAGCTTAAAACAGCACACATGTATTAACTCACAGGCCCTGCGGGTCGGGAATCCGGGAGTGGCTTAGCCGGGCGGTTCCGACTCAAGATCTCTCTGGAGGTTGCGCTCAGGATGTCAGCCGGCGCTGGAGTCGTCTGTGGCGTCTGTGGCAGGAGACTCCGTTCCCAAGCTCTCTCATGTGGCTGGCGGCAGGAGGCCCCCGTTTCTCCCTGGCTGTCACAGGAGTCTCGACTCTGCCGTGTGGGCTTCTCTCCAGTCGGCCTGAGCATCCTCCCCACAGGGGGCTGGCTTCCCCTGGGGAGTGTTTTGAGAAGGCAGAGCAAGAGTGAGTGCTCAGGATGGAAGATGTCACCTTTTCATAACCTAATACGAGAACTGATGTGCCATGAGGTATCCTGAGGACCCCTCAGCACGGTGTGGGAGGGGGCTACACAGGATGTGAACACCAGGCGGGGGGACCGCTGGGGGCCATCTTGGAGGCTGGCTGCTATACAACCTCCAAACACAAATGCTGGCATCCTTAGAATGTGAAATTCTGAAGCCAGGGACTGGATCCACCCGCTTGACCTCCCCAGACTCTGTGGGCCCCCGGGGGGGTTCGGCAGTTGAGTCCTTTCACCCCTGAGATGTGCTCCCCTCTTGCTCCTTTCCAGGGGAGCTCTGAGCAGTGGGGTCTTTGTCTTGTCACCCCCTCTGCCTCGCCCAAGCTGTTCTGGAAGCTCGCAGACTTCCCACATGGTTTGGACTCAAGATCTGAACAGCTAAGCTGTGACTGGTTTCTCACCCTCTTCAAGGACTCCTGAGAATGGAACCTGCCAGAACCTGGGACTGCATTCTGTTTCAGGTAGCAGCTGAGGTTGTTTTTGTTGGGGTCACTGTTTGTCTGGTTTCTCACCTTGGACCTTGAAACCAGGTATCCGGGGGAGGGGAAGTACATTAAACCCGCCGCCGTCAGACCTGGTTTGCGTTCCAGCTTTGCCAGCACCAGTTCATGAACACGGGTTAGCTACTTAATCTCCCTAAACTCTAGGATTGCACCCCAAAAGAAGGAAATGCAGTGGGCTCCCCCTGATCCACGGGCATACGTTCCAAGACCCCTGGGGGGTGCCTGAAATTGTGGAGAGTACCGAACCCTATATATACTATGCTTTTTCCTATACGTACACACCTATGACACAGTTTAATCTATAAATTAGGCATAGTAAGACATTAACAACAATAACTAATAAAATAGAACAATTATAACAATATATTGTAATAAAACCTTTGTGAACGTGGTCTAATCTCTCAAAATATCTTTCTGTTCTGTATTCATCCTTCTTCTTTTTTTTTTTTGAGGAAGATTAGCCCTGAGCTAACATCTGCTGCCAATCCTCCTCTTTTTGCTGAGGAAAACTGGCCCTGAGCTGACATCCATGCCCATCTTCCTCTACTTTATATGTGGGATGCCTACCACAGGATGGCATGCCAAGCGGTGCCATGTCCGCACCCGGGATCCAAACCGGCGAACCTTGGGCCACTGAAGTGGAAGGTGTGCACTTAACCGCTGCACCACCGGGCCGGCCCCTCATCCTTCTTCTTGTGATGATGAGAGATGATACAATGCTGATGTGATGAGAGGAGGATAGGTGAATGATATAGACATCACGAGGCAGTGTTAGGCTGCTGTTGGCCTTCTGACAAAATAGCCAAAGAAGGATCAGCTGCCTCCAGACGCGGGTGAGTGAAACTGTGGAAAGCGAAACCAAGGAGAAGAGGCACTCCGGTAATAACATAGCTCACAGGATTGTTGTGGGAATCAAATTAGATACCACGGCGATGGCCTCGCCTGGTGCCCCAAACTTAGAAACTACCCAGGAAACGGTGGTTGACATTGAAGCTATTGGACTATATAGAGAAATAACCCCAGCAGTTTTATGTCATGTTTTTCAGCTTTTTTGAAATGTAATTTTTTTTAATATAAGAAAATGGTCAGTTCCAGCTATGAAAGTGATAACGCTGAAAGGTTTGCTGCAGTCTTAGCTGTGGTTTGATTACATCCTAGAGCTTAAGTATATTCTGTGGACCCATCTTTGCAAGGAAGGTAATGGGAAAAAATGACTTAGGCTATAAAAATTCCAATTTGCAGTTAACTTTCCAGGAACATCTCTCTTCCTTAAAGTGAGGCAGATGTGGATCCCAGAGGAGCTGAAAAGTCCCCTTGTCCCCTTTCTGTTCATTCACCCCGTCATAATCAGACAGTAAGTGTCTTTTGGCAGAATAGCTGCCCATCTACAGGTACAATTTCTCAGAAACAATCACCTCGAAACTTCTTTTTTCGAGTCTCATCTGCAAGGTGCTTTCTCATCAAAGACCCATTCCTGTTTTCAAGGCAGCAATTCTGCTTTTCTCTCTTTTTTCAATATGCATTGTCATTCTGTGCAGAGGACTCCTTCCCTAAGTTCTACACTTCAGGATATTGAAAGTCGCCACAAACCAAGGCGAGTGTCACCTGTCAACAGCCCCCGAATAGCTAATCAGGAATGGGAAATGGAGCATCCCAGGGCAGAACGCATTTTCTGCTTACAGGGCTCGTGACCAAGCTGAGACAAAGGCCTTGATTCACCCTCCATGTGTGTGCATGCGCACTCGGACGTCCGCCTGGCATTTGCTGGTGGAGGGTAGACCAGATGCCCAGAGGGACTCTGCCTGTAGGGCCTGGGAGCAAGAGAGGAGACTGGTAATTAGGTGTCACTTCCTGTGAGGCATCCTCCTCACTTCCTCCCATCCTTTCAGGTGATAAAACACACCCTCCACTGAGGTCATCTTCTTCCTAAAGAACCAGACAGCTGGCCTCCTGATAGACACCGGAGAGTTCCCAGACTCAGCATCTCTCGTCTGATTTGAGTGGCTCTGCCCAGGTGTGTCCCCCCAGTGATGCTTAAGAGTGTTTCCATGATGAGCTAGCCATGTGAAGATCAGAGTTTAATAACTTTTAGGAACCAAGGACTCAGGGCTGTGGCTCAGAATTGTGACTTCCATTGCCCTCCTCTCCTTCTGAGCACCTGGCCCAGGGCTGGTTGAGGGCTCTGCATACACACAGGAGGTGCTCAATAAATGCTTACTGACTGACGTGGTTCTTTACACACATAATGAGCTCGGTTAGCTTAATTTACTCCTTTCCTTGAGTGATTTTAGGCTCTCCTGTGCCCGCTCACTTTTCCATCCTGCAGCCTGGTCCCTTCTGAGGTCTGCTCCACCTCATTCACTGACAGGCCCAAATGTACCTGGTCTGTAAGCTGTGAGGGAGGGAGCTAGTCTGGTGGCCACAGGAGAAGCCACGAGTCACTGTGTCCTTCCAAGCTCCGATAAGCTTACCACTTCCAAGAAGGGCCAGGAAAGTGCGTGAGTCTGGAAAGAGGCAGATGATGGGGTTTTGGGGGAAAAGAATGTACCACTGACAAAAAGCAAAGCTTCGTTGAGTTAGACGCTCTCCACAATGCTGCTTTGTGGAATATATTGTCCCCATTGTGCAGAGGAGGGAGCGAAAACGTAGGGAGGTTAGGTCGCCCCAGTTGCAAGAGGTGGAGGCAAGAATGAGAACCAGGTCTGCCCCAGCCCACAAGCCTGAAGCATGAGCTCCTTCAGGAATCGTGGGCAGGTTCCCCTCCGTGATCTCTGGGGAAGAGAAACCAGAGGTGAGCGTGCTTCCTGGGCATCCTCGAATCCAGTTTCTGATATCAGGAGCAGATTGGAAACCACCAGTTATTAAGTTCATGTTTTCTTTACTTGGTTAATTTTACCAAGAATTAGAAATTAATGAGGGGAAAGATGGTAATGAGCCCTCTGTTATATCGCTGGGGTCTTTTCTCTGACGCCAAACAATTCTCCAATTCTTTGGCCACCAACTGCACGTGCAACAATTCAATTCTGACACCGTCCACCTGGAGGTCACGTCAGGTCCCACAGGTGAAGGGCTCAGTCCCACGAGACTGGCCCCACTTCAGACACCAGTTCTAAGTCTCGGGCCACCCCAGCTTCTGACTGACCAGCTTTAAATCAGGGGTTCCCGTGACTCCCTCCTCAGGGTTGATAATTTGCTAGAATAGCTCACAGAACTTAGAAAGACACTCCCCTTATATTTACCATTTTATTATAAAGGCCACAACTCAGAGATAGCCAAATGGAAGAGATGCATAGGGCAAGGCATGGGACGGGGTGCACAGAGCTTCCATGGGAAGTTCTCTGGGAGCGCCACCCTCCCAGCACCTCGCCGCCGCCGTGCACACCAACCCAGAAGCTCTCTGAATCAAATTATTCTGGAGTTTCATAAAGTTCGATCTCCAGCCTCTCTCTCCACCCAGGAGGTGGGGGTGGGGCTGAAAGTTCCCACCCTCAAATCACGTGGTCTTTCTGGTGGCCAGCCCCAACCTGGGGTTATCTAGGGGCCTCACCCTAAATCATCACAGTAGCACAAACTCAGGTGTAATCTGAAGGGGCTCATTATACATAACAAAACCCACTTCTGTTACTCAGGAAATTACAAGGGTTTTAGGAGCTCTGTGCCAGGAATGGGGGACAAAAGCCAAATATATACATTTTTATACCACGATATCCAAAGGGGACCCTTCCAGCCTCTGTCTGTGCACTTACACTTGGGATGGTTTTTTAAGTGTTTTCCCAAGACCTCTTTCTATCAAAGGTGCTGACTACTGCTCCGAGATTGAGACAATAGAGAAGTTGCTGGTTCTCAGGGAGGTGGTATCCACTGTTTGCTGTCATTGTTGTTGTCTTTCCAGTTGCACGAGACAAAAAACCCAACTCAAACGTCACGTTGGCTCAAGCAGAAGCAAGACTTCATCGGCTTGTGTGACTGAGAGGCCCAGGGAGACGGCACAGCCTCTCTCTGGCCCTGCTCTCTGCTGCTCATCAATTCGTCCACTGTCTCCGCGCTGGTTCAGGGCCCTGCCCGCACACAGGAGGTGCTTAGTGAATGCTACTGTGGCCACAAAATGGCCCCAGCAGCTGCAAGCACCACGCCCTCGAAGCACAGCATCTCGGGGGACGGAGACGATGCTTCTCTTTCTCGGAAGCCCCAGCGAAACAGCTGCTGGCACCTGCTTGGAGCATCTGGGTCACGTGTTCATGCCTGAGCATTTACACCACGGAAATCGGAGAACGCTCCAAATTGGGGCTTCATTTGTTAGTTTTTAAAGAAATTGTATAAACTTAAGAAAGTGATGGGAACGTGTTAATAATGCAGATTAAACTGAAATGCATGTTGTGTCTCTGGCTATTATGTTGAGACCAGGGCCAAAAATTGAGGAAACATTCTAGGATTTGCAAACTGTTGCCTGGTTCAGCAAAGAAGTCGCTTGCACCATTAACGAAGTTTCTCTCTCTGTTCATTGTTGTACTTTTATCTTACTCATTAACACAAATGAAGAGATTAATCAGCGTTCATGTTGGAACTACCCTCCATCAGCAAGGACACAAGCAGCTTCTTCGCTGAATCAGACAGTGATCAGCAGTTATTCATAGTCTGATTCTGCCAAATCATAACTGAACTGCAACCATGGGTTGGCTAGATCAAGAGCTCTAAAAAAAAAAATCCATGAAAACATTTTGCGAGAATCGGTTGGCTATATGGAATTTACAGGAAAAGATCTTGGATAGTTTATTATTAGTTGTAAGTTGTGTGCTATGCATCCTTTATGTCAGCAAAATTTTCACTTATTTATGGACGTATCTATTTGGAATTCGCTTTTTCTGGAGAGCCAGATGGTGAAGCATTTACCAACACATCACTGACTCCATTTCTAACATTGTAGGGCCCAACTTAATTGGGTAAAGTGCTTCAAAATTCCCCCACGTGTGACAGTCCCACCAGAACCATCATCAATTATCATCAAGACCCAGAAACAGAATGTTGGCAGCATTGAAAGGAAGGGGGTTGGCGCTTCATGGAAAAAGTAGGGTAACTTGAGAAAGAGAATTCTCGCGCAGAATCGGTCCAATTTATTTCCATCTGCCAGTTGAAATGAGTTCATTTTCTCCACTCAGAGAACCAGTCTGCAGTATATGCTTCAAATCTCCTTGCCTCCCAGAGTTCAATTGGGGAACCAAATTGTTTGATGTTTAACTGAATAAACAAAATGACACTCGTTTAGAGTATGTTGCAGAAAGTTCAGAATAAAACATCTTGGCACCCAAATAACCCATAGTTCCTTGCATGCTTGTCAAAAGAAGCACATGGGGCCAGCCCGGTGGCGCAGCAGTTAGGTTCGCACGTTCTGCTTCTCGGTAGCCCGGGGTTCACCGGTTCGGATCCTGGGTGTGGACATGGCACCGCTTGGCAAGCCACGCTGTGGTAGGTGTCCCACATATAAAGTAGAGGAAGATGGGCACGGATGTTTGCTCAGGGCCAGGCTTCCTCAGCAAAAAGAGGAGGACTAGCAGTAGTTAGCTCAGGGCTAATCTTCCTCAAAAAAAAGCAGCACATAATCTTCTGGGTAAGAAATCTGGTAGTGAAATTGGAGGCCAACTTGCTTTAACTATACTCGTTAGAGATCTGTTTGCAAAAGTAGTTAGAGAATGCATTACTAAAACCCACCCTGGGGGCCGGCCCGGTGGCGCAGTGGTTATGTTTGCACGTTCTGCTTCTCGGCGGCCCGGGGTTCACCAGTTGGATCCCGGGTGCGGACATGGCACCACTTGGCGAAAGCCATGTTGTGGTAGGCGTCCCACATATAAAGTACAGGAAGATGGGCATGGATGTTAGCTCAGGGCCAGTCTTCCTCAGCAAAAAAGAGGATTGGCTGTAGTTATCTCAGGGCTAATCTTCCTCAAAAAATAAAAAATAAAATAAAAAAATAAAACCCACCCTGTAGATAACATCTCTGACGCTTGAGTCACCATGGTAATGGGTGCTTCAGTTTTTCGGGAGTTGGGAGTCGACTCCTCGTCCATTTCAGGCTGGTTAAGGCCACTGATTCATCAGCTGGGCCTGCGTGGATGACAGAGGTGACCTTCTGACATCAGGGAGCTGAAAACTCCACCCTCAGATCATGCTAAGTCCCCCATTTTGAAATACTTGTCCTATAAAGAGCCGGGAAGCTTGACTACGCTCGTGCAGATCATCAGTTACCTCACTTTGCCTCACCTCCAATCATCTATTCCCACACTTCAGACCACCCTAACCATCTATCTCATAAATATCCCTAATCCCCATTTTTTGGGGAGACAGATTTGGGATTTGTTCTCCCTTCTCCTCACTTGGCAGCCTTGTGAATAAAGCCTTTCTCTGCTGCAAACTCATCTCAGTGATTGGCATAATTGTATGGTGGGCAAAACAAACATGGTTTGGTAACAGTAGGATTTCCATACAAGCGGCAGTATAAAGTGCCCTCTCTCCAACCCCGAGAGAACCCAGAGCTCATCTGATTTTCCATGCCATCCTAGGAAGGGAACACTCCGAGTAGAAAACAGGTGTGTTGAACTTTTCTGCTCTTACGTTCTTGACTGAAGGATGGATGTACCATGATCGTCAGAGGCTTGGGAGAAAGAGGACCGCGTATTTATGAAGCATCTTAGAATTTACCAGGAGCTTCACAGATGTTATCCCATCTGACCCTTGCAGCAAACCTGAGAAGAGGGTGTTATTGAAATAGTGTGCATGAGGTGAGCAACCGGGGTTCAGAGGGAGGGACCAACTGTCTAGCCTCATACAACGTTATGAAAAATCCTATTTGAACTCAGCCGGAAAACAAGGGCAAACCGATCACAATGGGAGGGAAATAGCACCATGATTTCCTAACCATTTGTGATGACCAGAGATGGAGACGGGAGCTTCGAGGAGGAATGGGTAAAACTAACGTCTGTCCGGCTTGGAAAGAAAGTAGGAAGTGTGGTCTGCACTGATCAGGCTGAGGAAGCCTGAGGAAGGGGGGCACGAGCAGTGGGGTGGTGGGTTCAAGGACTAGGAACGGAAGGGAGCCAGCCCCTTCACACCTCCACGGCCCGTGAGCTAAATTGTGTCTGTGCCTGCTCGACCTTTCCTTCTCCTCTCCTTCATCTTCTCGGGAGTGTTCTGTCTTTTCTGGGCTTTTGAGACACCGAATCGGGACAATGAGTAGAGAAAAGCAGGAAACAGGACAGAAAAGGTGAGCAGGGTGAGGCTTCAAAGAGCCCTGTGGGTTGGGGGGGAGCGGTGTTTCGAGGGGGGTGGGTTCTAGAACAGCTGTGCGGATTGGCGAGAATTAGAGAGAGGAGAATCGGAGATTTCTCGAGTTGCCCTGGCTCATGTAACTTGGATCCCCTTTAATGTTATTCGAGAAGTGCCAGCAAAGATTGAACGTGTGTTTTAATGGCTTTAGGTTCCAGGGTGGCGCTTCTTTGAACTGACAACATAGAGACTCTCTACGTGGATCATCCCTGGCTTGTAATTGGGGTGCCCTAGATAGCAAAACATCAAGCCTTTCCCGAACCCCTGAAATGTGCCAGGGGCTGACGATTAGGGTGAGTCAGGGTCTCTCTCCTTACAGGCTCGTGGTTTGGTGCGGTAGACAGGTAAGCAGATATCTGTAACTCAGCGAGGCAGGCCGAGGGGAAGACGGGAGGGGGCATCCATTCTACCCGAGCAGTGCAGGTGGGCGGGGCCCTGGGAAGGAGGCCATCCAGAGACACAGCAGGGTGAGGGCACAGAGGGAGAATGAGCAGCATGCTCCGGAGTGGGAGGGCGGGCAGCTGGAGATTAGGGTGGGAGGACCCAGGACCAGGTCACCTCTGGCCACTGGAAGCCTGGACGTGTCGCTCTAACAGCAAAGTCAGCCAGGGGAAGTTTTCATTTTGATTTCAATATCTTTTTCTGGGTTACAAAATTCCACCTAGAGATAAGCTTTGTTAATATTTTCTTCTTTTTTCTCTGTGTCTGTGCGTCTGTAAAACAAAATTGGGACTATACTGCATGTAATGTTTTTGTAAACAGCTCATTTTCACTAAATGTTTTCATATCACTAAACAGTCCACTAAGACAGGATTTCTAAGGGCTATGTAGCATTTTGTTAGGTGGACATTGTATAATTTATGTACAAACGGTCTTCTGTTGTTTGACATTTGCTGTGGTCTGAATGTGTGTGTCCCACCAAATTCATATGTTGAAATCCTAACCCCTAAGGTGATGGTGTTAGGAGGCGGGGCCTTTGGGAGGTGCTTAGGTCTTGAGGGTGGAGCCCTCATGAATGAGATTAGTGCCCTAATCAGAGAGACCCAGGATCACCCGCCCCCGCCCTTCCCACCACCTAAGGGTACAGCGAGAAGCTGGCCATCTGTGAACCAGGAAGCGAGTTCTCACCAGACACAGAAGCTGACCAAGAGGACGCCCTGATCTCGGACTTCCCGCCTCCAGAGATGTGGGAAATAAATTTTTATTGTTTATAAGTCACCCAGTCTTTGATATTTTGTGTCACCCCAAGCGTACAAAGACAATATTTCGGGTTGTCTCTAATTATTTTTCAGCATTATAAATAACGATGTGATGAACACCTTCGTGCACATCTCTGGTCATCAGAAGGCTTTAGGCAAAGAGCAGATCTCTTTTCGGAAGAGCACCATGGCAGGAATGTCAGGGTGATTCAGGTTGTGGCAAAGACTGCAGGCAGGAAGAAAGTTAGGAGAAGGAATGTCTTACAGTCACCAGGAATGTGAGGCCAACTGTCCAAGACCACGACTGTGGTCAGCTGAGGCAGAGGAGGGTACGAGAAAAAGATGAGGAGAAACCTCCAGGACTTGCCATCAATGGATGTGGGATGGAGGGCAAAGCAGCCGCAGCCGGGAATATAACAGTGATGATGGTGAAGACAGTGGTAATAGAACTCACACTCATCAAGTGCTGCTCTAAGCTTATACTATCTCTTTCAATCCTTACACAACCCTTGGAGGGAGGTACTACGATTCCCATTTTACAGATGGAGAGTGAGGCCCAGACCATTTAAATAACTTGAGCGGGATCATAGAGTTCTTAAGTGACAAAGCTGGGGTCCAAAGGCTGGCAGGGTGATTGCACAGTCTGCAGGCTTAGCTCGGTGCTCACGGTCTCCGCCTGGTCCTGTTGCCTGGACCACAGCATGGTGGTCCTGCTAGCATGAGAGGGCAGGCATGGGAAAGGGGTGGCCCCAAACGGCCATTTTATCCCCCAAATGGCACACAAAGTCTTTGTGGCCCCAAATGGCCCCACAGGATAGCTGTTTGAACTCCCAGGCCACTGCCTAGCCCCTGGCTGTTTGCATAGCAAGGACGAGGTGAAGATTTGTTCAACGAGTGCCTGGCCACCTGACCCAGGAGGGGCTCTGCTCAGCAGCTGGGTGTTGCTGGAGGAAGACAACTTGTGACTGGGGCCAGCTGGGCTGCCTGCTGGGTCTGCAGGGGTCCATGTGTATCTGCAAAGCCACATCCACTGAGCACCGCTGGACCAGAAACATGGGATGCGGCGGTGGGCAGCCGCCAGTCCAGCTGACCCAGGGCCATGGCTTGCGCGGTGATGGAGGCCCGGATGAGATGCTGCAGAGGAAAACGCCATGAGCCAGCACTGACAAGTAACTTCCAGCATCTCCCTGCGTGTTTGCCTTCCTTCCTCGTCCCCACACGCGGCCAGGGATGAGGTCAGCCACGTTTAGGTGAAGTAGGCAGTCAGCGGAAATGCAGTGACCTCAAGGGACACCCAGAAGCCCCCGGCCCCAAATCACCCCCTGCTGCCCTCGTCACTGCTCTGTCTTCATCTCCCATTGGCTTAAATTCTGCTGTTTCTAAATTCACTGCGTCAGCCAGAGGGCCGCTTCCCACAGGCCCTCACCACAGTCCATCCTGGCCATAGCCCCGTGTGTGCTTAACCGTGTTCTTTGCATAAACGCATCCTTTTAAGCCGGATAACTGACTTCTGCATTGTGGTAAGCAGTAGGATCTGTGAAACATCTAACTGGAACAGAGATGGTCCTCGGATCCACGGGAGGCTAGAGCTGGAGGTGCCAGGAGATGCCGGGTACACTGCTCCATCAGCGTCTCCAGAAGGACTTTATTTGATGCAAATGTATTTCCTGTTAAGGGAAGCTTATTAATCCAGTTTTATCCAGTAGCAGGATTCGTAAATGAGTGGATCCTCCCGAAAGAAGTCAGGGTCCAAGGGCCTGGGGTGCTGGAATATCTTTGGTCGGTTGGAATTGGGGGGTGGGGGAAAGTTGGAAGAAGGAGGGGACCTCGGGCACCCTCAGAGGTTCCGTGGTCACCAGCGATCCTAGGAAACCCAGCGGCTGCGAATCCTCCAGTGACCCATGAAGACAGACGATTGGGGGGCGTGCTGGCTGTTGCCTAGAGTAGGCAAACAGTGAGAAGTAGAAATCTAGCACCTTCTAAGGACCTCCCGTGTGCCAGGCCTCCGTCTAATCCTCACAAGAATCATACGAAGGAGAGATGCGGACCCATTTCACAGATGAGGAGACTGAGGCTCGGCAGGTCACCACGGCTAGTAAACAGCGCCAGGGTGCAAACTCACTTCTCTCCAACTCCAGCGCCCTGTGGTCTGCTGGGAAGAGGCGAGGATGGCGGGTGCGTCACGTCACAGCGTCTCAGCACCTTTGTCTTCATCCTCGAGCTGCCCGCCGGCCCAAAGCCCATTTGAGCGTAAGGCCAAGTCCCCAGAATCATACCTTCCTCCCCCAACAGCCCTCTTGACTTAATCATGTCCCCCAGCACTGACCCCTGCCCACTTCACCCAAGGCTGCCATCTGAAGATGAGGATGAGAAAGGGCAGGGCTGCGGGCCTCCCCAGGATCCAGAAGGCAGGTCAGTGGGGCCTGTGGTGGACAAGTCCTGGACTCTGTCCTCTCCCTCATGTCCGCCCCTAGGGGCTTCCCAGCCTCTCGTCCCCCCGAGCCTCTCGTCTCCTCAAGACCCTAGTTCAGACCCCATCATCACTCTTGTTTCAAATAACTTTATTGAAACATAATTTACACATCACAAAATTCACTCATTGTGAGCGTGCAATTCAATGATTTTTAATAAATATATGGAATTGTGCAACCTTCGCCACAATCCAGTTTTAGAACATTTCCGTTACCCCAAAAAGTCTCCTCCAGCTTGTGTGTGTTAATCCCCACTCTCACTGCTTTCTGTGAGCAGATCTGCTTTCTGTTTCTACAGATACGCCAATTTTGGACATCTCGTCTAAAGGAAATCACACAATATGTGGTCTTTTGTGTCCGGCTCCTTTCACTGAGTGTAATGTTTTTGAGCTCATTCGTGCTGTACCAGGGCTCAGTAGTTCATTATGTTTTATTGCTAAATAATATTCCACTGTATGGACATACCACCCTTTGTTTACCCATTCACCACTTGGTGGACATTTGAGCATTTCCAGTTTTGGACAACGATGAATAATGCTGCCCAGGAGCATTAGCCTAGACGTCTTTGGGGAGACCTACACTGTTCTTTCTCTGGGATGGATTCCCAGGGGTGCTGGTGACATCATCTCCCCCTTGAATTGCTGTGAAAGTCTTCTCGAACTGTCTCTCCTGGCTCCAGTCTTGTCTCCCTCCAATTCAGTCCGTACCCTGTGCCCATAGTCATCTCTCTGCAATCTACACCCAGGTATGACTCTTCCCCGAGTACGGCCTTTCAAGAGCTCAGAACAAAGTCCAGGCTCCTGGCCTTGAAATATCCAGTGGCCTTCCCGGTGCAGCCCAGCCCCCCCCTCTCACGCTGGGGATCGGGCCAGGCTGGCCTGTCATCGTATCCTCCATGTTCAAGTCCATGTAGGAGGCACTCAGTCAGTACTGTTGGATGAACGCATGGGAACGGCAGCTCTCTGATCAGGGCTTTTAAAATGCGTGTACCACACCCAGGGATCGACCCGCCAGACCCCGGGACAGCTGCAAAAGGAGGTCCAAAACTAGCGTGAGCCAGGAATCAGGCTGCCTGGGTTACTTTCCAGCATTGATTTTAGAGGTTCAGTGAGCTTTTCCCAAACGTTCATGGCCAAATTTGGAAGCACTTTGTAAGAACTCTGTCCCCTTATGTACACAGTTCCTCTCTCTGGAACATATTTTCCTTACCTCGAACAGATACCCCATCTGCTCAGAGAACTCCTATTCATCCTCCGAAACCTTAGTCAGCCATCACCTCTTCTGTGATATCTTGTCTGATCCCTCTCACCCAGGTAGAATTATGATTCCCTTCCTCTTCTGCACCGTTGAATTTTGCACACACCTTTATCATCATTTGTTTACAAATTATTTTCTTACATACCTGCATACTACATGAAGCCACCAGCCAAGGTATCTGAGAGAACCACATCCATCCCATTTGCCTTTTTATCCCAGTTCCTTGGCATGTGGGAGTTGAATACAGTTTATTTTCTAACTGGACTGAACATCCTTAAGCCCGAAGTTCCCCTATTGTCAAAGGGGGACTTGCCCTGGCTACCTTAGAGAATTTTTAAAACGAGAATAAAATGACAAATAAGTAAAAATGCCTTGATAAAAGGCACTGGAGGCTCCAGGAAGGTCAAGTCCAGAGCAGCTGGTTACTCAGCTGGACATGAAGTGACCTATTTGGTTCAGGAAGTGCTCGAGGCTCTCCTGGGCCTTGGCCCCAGCACTGGGAGCCTGGGTGTGGCTGCGGGTCAGTTCAGGACAGTGGTTAAGAACTCATGACTCTGTCTAAAGCGGCAACCCCCTCAGCCTCCAGCTCCTTCTTGGGCTTTGTTTCTCTTCATTGCGCGTCTCGCTCTGGGATGTCATCCAATATAGCTGTTTGCTTGCTGAAGGTCATTCCGCAGCAAAGGCTGCTGGTTGCCCACCCAGAGCCAATCTCCCTTCCTCCTCCGCCCCAGCCAGATCCCTTCCCCAGCACCTCCTGAAGCTGGATGTGGCCACGGGACTAGATTTTCACTCCCAGAAAGGAAACAGAAATGACAGTTGCCTCTGCCCCCAGGCCTGGGTTTCAGCACACCCTCCACGCTCCTCCCACCTTCCTGACAGCTCGCAGACGTGGCAGCCCAGCTCCACCCGGCAGGTGAGGGCAGTGTCCTAGGTGCTCAGCAGAGCAATGACTTGGAAGGAGCCTGGGTTCTCCCCACAGACCATGAGGAGCAGGGCTGCTCACCAGCCCGGGACACACACCTTGAATTACCACTTGAGAGAGAAACTCAGTTCTTTGTTCTTTCATTTAATTACTGTTGGGGTCTCTTTGTTCTAGCAACCCAATCTTGGTGACATGCTCATGCTTGGTGACAGCTGTGATTTTGTCTTTTTTATTCCCTGCAGTGTTCCCAGTGCCTGGAATACTACCTGGCTCATAGTAGGCATTCAAGCTAATATTTGCTGTGTAAATGAATGGAACCAGACTGCTCGTGTTTGAATCACTGACAAGCCATGCGACCTTGACTCGTGGACCTCAGTTTCTTCACCTGTAAAACGGAGATAGTAATTGGCCCTACTTTTTGGATTATTGAGGTTAAGATAATATATTTACAGCTCATAGAGCAGTGCTTAACACATAGTAAGCAGCCACTAAGTGTTAGATATTGATATTATTATTGCATAAATGTCATGTTTTCTGCAGCCTTCGAGGTCTTCCGTAACATTGAAAACGATTTCCTGTTAAATTAGAAGCTTCAGGGAAAAGGAAGCCATGGCGGCTTGAACAGCAGATGTGTCCTCTTCTGCCATTGGCTGGCATAGACGAAGTGGATTCATCGTTAATTATTTCATGAACTCAGTGTGATGGCTTTGGGAAATGCATGCAAATTTATGCAAATCATATACAAATTCACATAAATATAGCCTCATTGTGCCTTTGCATTTACTACAAAGAATTCTGATGGCTTTATACCAGTCATTTGGCTTGTGTCAGTTTTCCCATCTGTTCTCAGAAAGTCACACCTGCAAGGAGGGAGGTATGCACACGTGGCGGTGTGCATGTGGCAGTGTGCACGTGCGGGTGTGTGCACGTCTGTAGTGTGGTATGGGGGCAGAGCAGAGGAGGCTCGTGAGCACAGCTTAAATACTGCTCTGCAATCAGATGCGTGTGGTTGGTCCAAACTTTAAAATCCCAGGCTCTGAGGCCCTGTGTCCATCAATTAGTCCATCTCATCAGCGGCCATCTCCCCACGCCCCGTTTTTCTGTAACAGCACACTGTAGGCCATAAACCTGCAAAAAGAGTGCAGAGAACTTGTTCCTGGGTTTGAAATGTCAAATATCCTTGGAGCACATCAGCTGTGGAAAGCTGAGTAGTCAGTGAGCCAACTGGGTCTCGGTTTCTGTAAAATGGCCACAGTGACCATGGCCTGCCCACCTGACCAAGGCTTTGCGGATCAGCCGAGGTTATAGGGGTACAGGGACTCTGCAGATGTAGATGGTAAATGAGAGTGCTGGGGATCACCATCGTTGTTATTGTGGGGGAGGTTGTGAGCAAGGAGCAGAAGCCACGGGGCCACCGGGCAGCGTGTAGGATTTGTGGGGTTGAGTAAATAGTTCAGTAGCATAATTACAGAGACCCACACCTCTTGAGCTTTCCAAAGTGACTCGGGCTTCAAATACTTTCTTCAGATATCATCCCATATGGCAGAATCATTTGTTCACATGTGCATACACTGATTCATTCATTCACTCATTCATTCAGCAAAGAGTTTGAGCACCCGCCCTGAGCCCAGCAGGGCTCTATGCTGGGTTCCAACATTTAAAGATAAGGAAGACACAATCTTTGCTCATAAGGACTTTTTCCTGCTGTCCTTGCTCACCAGACCTCTTTCTTCTCAGACTAGAGCTCAGTAATGATCCAGCAGGGGAGACAACATGTCATCAATAAATGCCACACCACATGCAAGGGACAGTAAGCTTGGAGAGCAAGAGATGCAAAAGAGGACATATTTGGCCGCACCTGGGAAGGTCAAGGCCACCTGGAGGAATGCATGATGTCTTGAAGGGTGAGCAGGAGCCTGCCAGGTGGATCGGCAGAGGGAACACAGTGTGCCAGGGTACAGAAGCATGAAGCCACATGGCCATGTGTTCCGAGATCTGATTTGGAAAATATGGTCAATGATGTCAAGATGTGCCTTTCCCAGTCACGCCAGCCCAAGCATCCCTGACTCCTCCAAATGCCTGGGATATTCATGAACCCAGGAGATTTGTTTGGCGATTATCACTCCAGCGAGTCCTTGAATAGTTTGCCATCTCCTGCTGCCGTGTGTCCCTTCTCTTCAAGGAGATGGTGAGTCACCTGAGAACGGAGGCTGTCTTCTCTATCTTTGTCTCCCCAGGACCCAGTTCAATGCCTTTCTCGGGAACATCAAGCAGGCAACAGACGTTTGTTGCAGGAGGTGTCCACACAGAGGACAGTCAGGATGCTATTTACTGAGCACCCCCTCGGACGTTGTTCACATGCTAATTTGCACATTATCTCATTTAGTCCTCATGATAACCCTACCAGGTGGATACCACGAGTCCCCATTTTACAGATGAAGCACCTGAGGCTTAGAGAGATTGCTTCACTTGCAGAAGAGACGCAGCCTAGAAGTGATGGACTAGGATTTGAGAGCAGGCTGACTGGTCCAAGGGCCAATGCTTTCAGCTCTGGCTCCACCCAAATGACTGCTGCTATTTCAGTGCTCTGAATAAAACAGCATGGAGTTTCACAGACCGGCAGGTAAGTTGAGAGCACTAACCAAATTGTGGTTCTTTCTTCTTCCGGCTGTCTCCTAAGCCCTGGGCTCCTTGAGCCTGTGGCTGTGCCTGCTCCACCTTTGGACTCCCACACCTCATATGGCACCATTCTCCTGGGATGGAGAACAAGGGGACTAGGGAATTGTCCAGGGCAATTCTGGAAGGCTTCCTGGAGGAAGCCAAGTTTCCTTGAGCCAAACTTGGAATGTGATGAAAGGCAGGATGGAAAGAGGGCATGTTTGAAGGCTTGAAGGTGGAAAGGATAAAGCCATTTGTCGGGTGCTGCATGCTTTTGATGGAGTGAAGAGGAACTAGAAATGTGTTTGGAAGAGCCCCAAACTCCTGGCCTACTTCAGGGGTATGGCTGCAACATTTTATGCTCCACACAGGAACATCCCTTGGGAGGGATGAAGGTCCTTGCTCCCTGAGTAGAGATGGAGGGGCATCTCCAGGTGAGACGCCACTGGAAGCTGCTGAAAAACTGGCAGCCTAGTTGAGAAGCTGTAGGTAGCAATTAGGTAGGTAGTTAAACATTTCTTGAATGCCTATTATGTTCTGGGGCTGATTCTAGGAACTGGGACAACAAAACGGCTCTCATAGGAGTTCCATTTTAGTGGTGGGAGGTAGAGAAAAGAAGTAAACCAGCCAGCAAGCTAGGTAATGTCAAGTAGTGATAAATACTTGGAAGAAAATAAAACCAGGTGGTGGCATAGAGGGTGAGTGGGGAGAGAGGGAGTCAGTGAAGGCCAGTCTGAGAAGGTGACATTTGGGTTGAGAACACCTGAATGACCAATTGGCACCAACCATGTTAAGAGCTTGGGGAAAAGTATTCCATGCATAGCATGGGCAAACGTCCTGGGGTGGGAAAAAATGTGGTGAATTCGATGTACAAAAGGACCAGAATGGCTGAAGGGTGGTGAACCCAGGGGAGTGGTCCAAAATGGTGTGGGAGAGGCATGAGGGCCAGACTACCCAGGGTCCGGTAGGATTTTATTCCAAGTGCTGTTGTGTTATTAGCTAGCTATTGCTGTGTAACAAATTACCCCAAAATTTAGCAATTTAAAACAAAACACATTTTTTTTCTTTGAGGAAGATTAGCCCTGAGCTAACTACTACCAATCCTCCTCTTTTTGCTGAGGAAGACTGGCCCTGAGCTAACATCCATGCCCACCTTCCTCTACTCTATATGTGGGACGCCTGCCACAGCATGGCTTTTCGCCAAGCAGTGCCACATCCACACCTGGGATCTGAACCGGCGAACTGTGGGCCTCCAAGAAGCGGAATGACAAAACACATTTTTAATCTCATCGTTCCTACGGGTCAGAAATCCTGGCATGCCTTTGCTGGTCTGCTGCTTCAGGGTGTCTCCCAGGCTGCCATCAGCATGTTGGCTGGACTGCAGCCATCTCAAGGTCCAACTGGGAAGGCCCCACTTCAAGCTCATGTGGTCGTTGGCAGGACTCAGTTCCTCATGGGCTGCTGACCCTCGGCCAGCCTCAGTGCCTCCATGTGCAGGCCACTCCAACACGGCAGCCCACCTCCTCAAGACATGCAAGGCAAAGAGGCAACAGAGGGAGTCTGAGAGCAAGACAGAAGTCACCTCCTTTTGTAACCTCAGCACAGAAACAGCAGCTATGACCTTGACCATATTCTTTTCATTAGAAGCAAGTCATACTTCCTGCCCCCACTCAAGGAGTCCCAGGCTGTGCCGATCCCTGGGGGTCTTAGAAGTCTGCTAACCACACATGAGAAGCCATTGGTGGCATCTGAGCAGGGAGGGGACATGGTCTCATGCATGGTCTCAAAGGATCACGTTGGCTGTCTTGAGTCTTGGGAGTGTGCGCGGGGGTTGGGCAGAGCGGAAGCAGGAAGGCCAGTGGGGACTTCTGTAAAAGATGCTGCCAGTTTGGACTAAGGAGGTGACGGTGGAGAGCCAGAGAAGGAGAGCAGAGGGGACCTGCCAATGGACAGGAGGTGGGGCAAGCGAGGAGGAATCGGGGACGACTCCCCACTTGCTGTGACATGTGCGTCCTGCCTGTCGGATGGGGTGCCTCTGATACTCGGGACGTGCGCTCCGTGTTTTCTCCTCCTGGGAGAGACAGGGTGGCACTGTCCGCATCCTCCTCCAGCCCTACCGAGGTCGCACATTTGCCGGATGGCTGGCCAGCATTAGGAGCCCCGGCCGGGAGCAGAGAACAGATGTCTCCTTGTGCTGGGCTGAGGGGCTGACCCCATGCCCTCAGTCTCATTAGTGGGCCCACGCTCAGACCAACCAAGCCAGCGGGATGGGGTAGGGGGGTCGGGGAGGGTGGTGAGGGTAGCTGATCACTTATAACTGCTCACACAATCAGCCAGAGCTGGAGAGGGCTAAGGCATACGTGTGTATGTGTGTGTGCGCGTGTGTCTGTCTGTCCATCTGTCTGTCTCAGGCAGGCTACATTTGGAGTGGGGAGTATGGTTCAGGGCAGGGAGAGTAAAACTGGTCCTAGAACGTCAGGACATTCCTAACAAACAAATTCCAGACAGACACTTAAATTCTTTACCTGAAGAATACCACCTCCACGAAATCTTTACCTGCTACAGGTGAAGAGACAGAGTGATAGGTAATGACGTGGCTGCCACTCACCGTGTCGGTCTCACTGCCAGGCCCTAGATGGACATCTCCTTGCATCCTCAGAAGCTCCCAGCACAGTAGGCACCAGCATCATCTCATTTCACAGACCGAAGACTGAGGCTTAGAAAAGTTAAGTAACTTGCCCAAGGTGACAGCCAGCGAACGGGACAGGGATGTGACCCAGTTCTATCTGACTCTAAACCCACGTTCCCAACCACTGCCACCACCCTGCCTCCATTTAGGCTGGTTGAAGATTCATCTCCTGGTTCCAGGGGTGAAACTAGGGGCGGGAGCTTGTCTTCTAAAAAGTGGGTCCAGGCTTGCCAGCGAGGAGGAAACCAGCCTCAAGTTTCACTGCTGGAGACCCAGCAGGCCAGAGATGGACCCGCTACCCGGATTTAAGGCCTCTGCTCTCATCCATGCCGGTGGCAGATGGTGCCCCCTGGCGGTGGCAGCTGGGAAGGGCAGTGGGTAGGAACATGGAGGAGCTTGGGGTTGGCCAGCTAAGGGGGGGGACGCAGACACAGCAGTGCCCGCGCAGCAGACAGCCTGTTCCAAGTCAAGCTGCCCCAGGCAAAGGGTCAGGTCACGCCTCCTTTCCTGGGGCCTATGGGGTGTCCTCCTGCCTCCTGCCCAGGTCAGCCAGGCGCTCATTGGAGGTGATACACACCAGTAACCCAAATGCCATCACCAACACCAGCTACACTCTTATCATTCAGCCGGAGGGCCTGCGCCTAAACTCACGCTCCTGCACACACCATGCTGGTATCACCCTGTTTACCATTTAGGGCCTGGGATTTTGGCTAACTTAGAGGTCAGTCTGACAACCGAAAGGGAAAACCTCACTACTGGATTGTTTTTGCCAACAGGGACCAGGCCCGCATGGGGGATTTCCTGGCGACTGCCATCCACATAGATCCCCAAGGCCCAACCTCACGGGGAGTCCGACAGGGGCCCCTTATAGACAAGACAGGAAGTGCCCTGTGACTCGGGGAGCACAGAGAAGGGGTAAGGAATTCTGCCCGGCCAATTGGGGAAGGCAAGACATGGGGTTTTGAAAACATCAGAATATGCTGGGCATTTGCCACGCCCCTGTTTTGAGCCTGCTGAATAGGAATCAGGAAGTGTGTTGAGTCTGAGGATGAATACAGAAGCGGAGCTGAGAAGCGGGTCTCTGAGGGTCTCTCCAGTCACCTGTGCTGTCTGCCCTCAGGCTGCAGAGGCCCCCTTCCCAGGAGGGAGCAGGGCGAGCAGAGCGGCCGGGCTCTATTTCCAGCACTATCACTGACTCATGGTGCGACCTTGCCGAGGTCATGGCTCTGCATTCCTCGCTGGGGGAAAATCAGAGGTGGCAAGGCTTGCATTTTCCCAAAGGATGGGAGTCTTGGAATAGGAGGGACCTCCCTGCTCCCCAGGAGCCTCAGCTCTGTCTGGCCCTGAGGATGCTAATGAAAAACTGCTTAATTTGGCTTCAAGGCACTTGGGGGGCACTCAGAGCAAGAAGCAAGGAGTTCCTGCTATAGCAAGACTTACGGCCGTTTTTAACGCAGTCTTTCTCCAAACACTTTGCAGATCACGTTCCACACCGATGTTTCCCCACGTGGCTCCACATTGCTGGTGGAAGAGCAGAGGGAAGGTATTTTCTCTCTCGTTTCAGGAGGAGGTGATCAAGGCCAGGGGTGGTATTTCTCCACATTTTCATACCAGAGGCGCCTTTTATTACTCACTACCACGCGTCCGTGCCCTTTTGCGAGCCCTTGCTAACTGCTCTGCATTTATCCAGTAGACAGTCACCTCTGTTTTCATTACTCAAAGTCACCCATGAGTGCCAGTCTCTGCTCAGCACAAAAGAACTGGGGCTACCACCACGCTCGTGGCCAAGAGTGACTTCCTCATAGGTAAAGGCCCGATTTTCACCAGATTTTTTTGAAATTCTGGAAAGAGTTCATTCTCATGGGGCCCAGGCACCCCAGACTGGGAAGTACTTCACCAGAGAAATTGAGTGGCTCCTGGAAGGTTCTGTAGCTAGTGGTGGGGCCAGGACCAGGTCCAGGGGCATGATTCCCAGGCCAGGGCTCCAGCCAACCAGACCACTCGGCAGGGAGGGCTGGCGCACAGAACACAGGCGCAGGGTGCACGCGTGCAAGACGGCAGGTGTCCCAAAGCAGCACTGCTGAGCTCTCAAACCAGTCATGAATAGGGTCCCCTCGGCACTGGAGCGAGCAGTTGGAACCGAGCCTGAGACTGGAAAGGTGGAGGGTGTCACAGATTGATCCAGGGTGTTCTTGGAGAGCTAGAAGGGTGGGGGACCTTTTTATTCTGCCACCTGCCTGAACTTTGTCTGACACCACAATAACGCATCATTTGTGCCGCCTGGGGCTCTCCCACCCACTCTGAGGATTCAGATTATTCTCCAGCGCCTGCCTCTTCAAGGGGATGAGACCAGAGTGGGGGCTGAGCCTCCGCAGCTGGGATGACAAAAGCAAACTGGGGACCCTGGGAGAGTGGGGATACAGAGAGGGGACTCGGGAGGGCTGGCTTGGTGGCCTGGGATGTAAGGAGAGAAAGAGCTAGAGGACCCCCAGTGCCTCAAAGCACCCCCCGTGTCTCTGACCCTCCCCCCAGGGTCCCTGCACACACTCATCATCTGCTGAGCCACTGGCTCAGTCCCAGAGGCTCAGGGTTTTGATCCATCGGAAGGCATCAAGACTGCGTGTACCTTTGGAAAAGGCTGGGGGCTTAGCTCTGTGCCTTCAGAATCCCAGCCTCCACCAATCGGCATCGGGGCCAGGGCCAGGGCAGGGTCTCTGGGGGCCTGTGCCCAACAGCTGTTCCCTGGGTTATTTTGGTCCACTGGGAGCTTATCAATTCCAGGGTATTTGGACCAAAATAGCCAGCAGCAGGACAATCTCTTGGTGGTTCTGTGGAGACCTCTGCTTAGAAAAGTTTCAAAATGGGGAGGGGGGAGGGAAAGGAGTTTGGCCTGGGGGGTGGCGAAGAGTGGAGTCTCCTGCCACTGTCGGAGCCAAGCTCCCCACCCTTATTGTCCTTCCAGCCTTGACCACTCCCTGATCACCTCCCTTGGGGACCAAAGCTGGGGGTTCGGGGTGGGAGGGAGTAAGAGTCAAGAGGAAAAGATCATTTTTAAACTGTTTCTTGACACCGTGGTCCTCCCCCCAAAACTGGTGTCATACATATTACATTCTCGCATTTTATAGATGGGGTAAACGGGGTCCCGAGACGGGGAGGCGCTGGTACTGAGGCCACACAACTAGGAACGCGGGACACAGTGCGTGTAGGTTGCGCCTCGGCTAGACGAGCAGCAGATCTGCCCAGCGGACGCCAGCTCCCCGGCAAGCTCAGGGCCAGTACGGAAAGTGCTGACTGTCCCTGGCTTTCCTTTGGGCCACAGCGGGGGGCCCTGGCAGCTGCCGGCCTCGCTTACCCCGCTGCCTCACTGAGGTGGGTCAAGTGCGGGTGGGGGGAGAAGGAAGGAAGACCAGCCACCCCGGAGCTCCTTGGAGCCCACTGGAGCCCGGCCCAACCCCAGGTCAGCAGCCCCTGGCACGGTCCCTGAGAGCCCGCCGGGATTGCCCCAGGCACAAAACCACAGTGACCTAGGTCGCGCTTCCTTTGGCAACCGGGGTGGCCCGCGGCGAGCGCGCTTTGGCACCAGGCGGGCGCGGGGGCACGGGGCGCACGCCCTCTGGAAATCGTTGGGGTCGGGAGGCGCTGGGTTACTGAACTTAGTCGTTGAGAGCTCCTAGCCAAGTCCGCGCGACAGGTCTTATCGCCGGGTCCGGGAAATAAGCTGCCTGGGTGGGGCCGCGTTTGGCGACCGCTACTCGGCCACCCCTACTGCTCCCGCCTCTCCCCTGGGATTTTCCAGCGGGTTAATTTCCTGTCGGAGTAAATCCTTCGCGAGTCCCTCGCCCCTCCCTCCCCAGCTCTCCTCGCTCGGTTCGTGCCGCCCCGGGCTCCCCTAGTCCGTCCGCGCCGCGCTCGGTCACCCCCGCGCGCCCGGGCGCACGCCCTCCCCGCCCTCCGGCTCCCAGCGCCCGGCGGCCGGGGCCCCGCGCGCCGCCTCGCGCCAGGCTCGTCCCGAGGGCCGCGTCCGCGTCTCCGCGGCTCGCGCGGGTCCCCCGGCCATGCGCCCCCGCGCCGCCCCTCGCGCCCCCGCCGGCGCCGCCGCCGCGCTCCGGCTCTGCAGCCTCCTGCTGCTGCTCGGGCCCGGGCACGCGTGCCCCGCGGGCTGCACCTGCACCGACCCGCACACTGTGGACTGCCGCGACCGCGGGCTGCCCAGCGTGCCCGACCCCTTTCCCCTGGACGTGCGCAAGCTGCTGGTGGCCGGTAACCGCATCCAACACATCCCCGAGGACTTCTTCATTTTCTACGGCGACCTGGTCTACCTGGACTTCAGGAACAACTCGCTGCGCTCGCTGGAGGAGGGCACGTTCAGCGGCTCGGCCAAGCTCGCCTTCCTCGACCTCAGCTACAACAACCTGACCCACCTGGGCGCCGGCGCCTTCCGCTCCGCCGGGAGGCTGCTCAAGCTGAGCCTGGCCAACAACAACCTGGCGGGCGTGCACGAGGCCGCCTTCGAGACCCTGGAGTCGCTGCAGGTGCTGGAGCTCAACGACAACAACCTGCGCAGCCTCAACGTGGCCGCCCTGGCCGCGCTGCCCGCGCTGCGCACTCTGCGCCTGGATGGGAACCCCTGGCTCTGCGACTGCGACTTCGCCCACCTCTTCTCCTGGATCCAGGAGAATGCGTCCAAGCTGCCCAAAGGTGAGCCAGCGCGGGGCGGCCAGGCTGGGCTGGGGGAGGCGGGGCGGGAGAGACCCCCGCAGCTCAGGAGCCCCCGGGCAGGGCGCCTCTGGGTGAGCCTGGAAGAGGAAGCTCTGGGGCAGCTGCCCTGGATGAGAGTTGCTGCGGGTAAGGTTCCCAGTCTGAACTTGTCCTGGAACTCTCCTAGGGCGGGGGGCTGGGGAGGGACACATCTGGAGTCCTGGCTCCTGATGCCATGCGTCTCCCCCTGTTTCTCCAGCAACTCCCTTTCTGAAGTTGGGTATCTAGCATTTCTGGGTCACCCACCATCAAGATCAAGATGAGCTCAGGGCCTTTGGGTCCCAGCACTGGCAGATGCTGCCTATTACAGGCTCCTCCTAAGCGGAAGACGTCCTACTGTGTGGGAAATGGCTCACCTGCCAGAGAGCGCTCAGCTCCCTGCGCTGAGCATTGAGAGGGAGCGGGTGGTTCTTAGAACTCGCCAGCAGCCTCCAGAGCCTGAGCAGGTTTCAGGTCCTCAGCTCCCAGCTTGCTCTTCTGTCTGAAAGGGGTGAGGAGTGCTCCTGGTGAGGAGTGGCAGCCCAGCAGGAGCCAGCAGGGCAGTAAGGCTTTGCAGGGCCGTGGCTTTTCAGCCCGGATATGAAACAGGGACTGGTGCCCTTTTGCTTTCCTGGCGCACTTTTCAGAGGGGACGTGGACGTGCATACATACATACGCCTGGCAGACGGGAACATGAGAGCACAGCGGCTACGTGGCCCTGTGAAGGCCAGCGGGAAGGAGGCAAAGGCAGAGCTGAGAAGGAGGGAACCCCGGCATCATAGGCATGAGCCCCAGGACAGGGAGCAGGCGGGACGTCCTTGCCCTCAGCGGGTTCCAGCCTCCCACTCACCGGTGAGCATGTGAGCCTGGATCCCAGCGGTGACCTCTCGGAGCCATTCTCTGCCTCCCTCCCACCTTGTCCCCAAGGGTTGGCAGAATGGGAACCAGAGCCCATTAATAAGGTGCGCATTTTAAAAGGTGACATAGATGAGGGTTTAGCTTTTGTACCTTTTTCCATTTACCGAGAATTCAAGGATGCTGCTCCCCTAGGCCCTGAATTCCTGTACTCACTTATTCATTCCACACTTGGCTAAGCACAAACCCCAGGCACGGGGGCAATTGCTCCTCAGCAGACGCAGGCCCCTGAGCTGGCACCTGCAGCCCAGGCTGGCTCTCCCACCTGGCAAGTCCTAAAATGATCTGACTCGTAAGGTGCGGAATCTCCCGACTTTAAACTTTGCCTTCCTTCACCTGCCTGGCTCCCCAGACCCTCCCCCGGAAGCCTGTCCCGGAGACAGGGGTGTCGGGATGAAGCCCTCACTGTGGAGTGGGGTCTGCCTCCGTTCTGATTGCTCCTGCCTTTGCTTCTTGGTGGAGTCGGCCTCATTCAGCCACACTGTTGGTTGAGTTGGTATAATTGGTCCCATTCATCATCTACACGAGGGCGAGGTGTTATGGGGTCAGGAGCCATGGGTTTCTTTCAGTCTCCATTCTGCCATGGATGGCTGTGACCTTGAACAGGCCATGCCTGCTGTCTGGGCCTCAGTTTCCTCATCTCTAAAGTACTCTGGTTGACCTCTGAGATCTCTACAGAGGATTTGGAGTCTGAAGACGGAGGTTTGAGTCCTGGCTTAACAACTGGGTGACTCGGGGCCGGCCCAGTGGCACAGCGGTTAAGTGTGCACGTTCCGCTTGGGTGGCCCGGGGTTCACCGGTTCGGATCTCGGGTGCGGACATGGCACCGCTTGGCAAGCCATGCTGGGGTAGGCGTCCCACATATAAAGTAGAGGAAGATGGGCATGGATGTTAGCTCAGGGCCAGTCTTCCTCAGCAAAAAGAGGAGGATTGGCAGATGTTAACTCAGAGCTAATCTTCCTCAAAAAAAAAAAAAAAACTGGGTGACTCCGTTGGGGGTCACTTGACTTTTTTGAGCCATATCTTCCTCCTGTGTGAGACTAGCACACAGGAATGCTGTGTAGTCCTTCTGACTCGGTGGACGTCAGGATCGAAACCAGATAATGTGGGTGAAAGTAAGAAGGCAAAATGTTATTCCTCCCACTGGCTGTAACAGAGGAAAGAAAAGGAACACCAGGTGGAGGATGCCTGGCTGGGGAAGGATGGCCACGTTCAGGGCAAGGAGCAGTGTGCAGGCCCTGGGGGAGGGCCGGTCTCCATCAGCAGGAGAGGACGGAGGCAGCGAGAGGGCACATGAGGGCTTCCGGCACCTCTCGGGGTGAAGTGCCCAGAGCAGCTTTGCTCCCGCTGCAGGATGCCCGCGTGTATGGCCAGGACAGTGTCCCTCGAAACGTGTCCAGAGGCGGGGTGAGGGGGTGGTCAAGGGACTAGCACAGGCCTTGACGGGGGAGAGCCGAGTTCCAATCCAGACTCAGATTTCTGATCCGAGCAGTGTCCCGCACCCTGTTTGCTGTGAGGTTTGAATGAGCTCAGCCCTCTCAAGGCCACAGTGATGCTGAGCACAGAGTAAGCGCTCCGTGGATGTAATCCCCCCTTCCCTCCCCCTCCTGCGTTTGCGCCCCCTGCATCTTCACCGAGGCAGCAGGGCCAAGGGGCTCAGAGCCCAGCCCCTGGCACCGAGCTGCTTGCTTCCAATCCTGCCTCTGCTTCCTCCTAGCTGTGTGACCTTTTGTACCTCAGTTTCCTCATCTGTAAAGTGTGGATGATACTAGTACCCACCTCATAGGGTTTTGGGGCACTAAAAGGGTATTATGTATAAAGCACGTAGGACAGTGCCTACCCACGGTGAGGACTGTATGGGCCTCAGTGCTGCTGTTGTCATCCTGTTTGAACTAGAAGGCCCGCAGAGGTGATGGCAGTGACTTGCCCGAGATCATAGAGTTAAAAACATCTGGGGGAGGCACCAGGGCCTCCTGGCTCTGGGCCCCCCTGCCAGGCTGACCACCCACTTCCTGCCGAGGAGAATCAGCCTTGGGGCACAAGTTCCAGGGCTCTCTGGGCAGGAGCCCTGCCTCTCCCAGGGGAGGGGGTGCAGAGGGGGCAGTGAAGGGGGTCGCCTCCTCCTTGCCTTGCCCTCACCTCCCCAGCCCCTCCTACCCCAGAGAAGCAGAACGGAGCAGGGCAGGTGACCTTGACTGGCTCTGACAGCTACAAAAATTCTTGTCTGCCAGGCGAGCCTCTCGTGTGGCCGCTGCACTGACGGGAACCCTCGGTCACAGAGCAGATCATGGGGAGGAAAGAACACCGTGGGGGTGACTGGCCCCCTCTGTCCAGGCTCCTTCAGGGCTGGGGTCTCGTCTGGGTCTGAGGACTCAGGAGGAACTGCCCTGCTGGTGCCGGGTCTGCAGGAGGAGGGCGTGGGGGCCAGCTGAATGCCCAACAGCCAACTTAGCAGAAAACCCCAAACAAGCCCCAAACAAGAAAACAAGCAACCCCCAGGATGCCTAATTAACTCTGAATTTCAGATAAACAACAAATAATATCCTAGTATAAGTGTGTCCCATGCAATATTTGGGATATACTGAAACACCAGATTTGTTTTTGTTTTCTGAAATTCAATATTTATTGGGTGTCTTGTATTTTACCTGGCAGCCCTTTGTCATTATAAGCGTCATCTCTTTTCATGGAACAGCTGTGCCTGCCAGGTACCTCTGCCCACGATTTACCCAACAAGAAACAAATGAGGCGGGAAGACGCAAAGCAGTTTGCACCAGGGCACGTAGTGGGTGGCTGAGATGAGCTGGCTCTCGGGGGTGTCCGATCTCCCACCGAATTCTTCCTGATGGGCAGAGAACTGGGGGATATCCCCAACACTGGCCCTCCCCATCTCTGATTCTCCTGGTGACGCTGGCTGACCTTCCAGCCCCAGAGTCTGTACCTGGTCTGGGGGTTCTCCCGGGAGTCAGTGGGTCACCAAGGACACGGTGACCATCCCTCTCTAAGTAGAAGGGGTTCCTACTGGAAGCAAGAGGCCTGGGCAATCGTCTGGGGTTGCGCAGGGGTAGGGGTGGGGGGAGTGGGGAGGCTCTGAGAGGCAGGGACACGCAGAATAACATTCTTCTCAGCCCACAGTGATCCTGAAAACCTCTCCCATCCCTCCCTCACGTGCTCTTCCCTTTCCAGCAGCCCAGTGAGGTGGGCGGGGCCCCTGCATGCAGATCACTGGGGGGCTTGTTTGAAATGCATGTTCCTGGGCCCCGGACCTACTGCATGAGGCTGGGGGATGAGGCCCAGGGCTCTGACCTTTAACAAGTCTGTACCCCCTCAGGGGCTTGCTGGGTCCCCAAAAGCTTGAGAAATGCAGCTGGAGGGGAGGGCTTTTTGCCGCAGCTCTGGAAGCCCAGGTCTCCTCATGGCTCAGTCACTCACGGGCTGTGTGACTTCAGAGGACCTGTCTGCTCTCTCTGTGCCTCAGATTTTTCTTTTGTAAACAAAGGAATGTGGGCAGGAGGATTTTAAGACTCCTTCCAACTCTAAAATTCTATGATTTCAAGGGAAGGGAATACTGTCCTTGTTTTAAAGATTGGGAAGTTGAAGCCTGGGGAGGCCAGGTCCCTCCAAACGTCCCTCTGCTGGAGTCTGGAGGGCTGGAGTCTCTGTGCAGCAGGGAGCGGCAGAGCGCCAGACGACCCTGGGCCCTGGGCTCCCAGGCCTGAGATGCTGTCACAGGGTGGAAGGACTTTCCACACGTGTCCCCAGCCTTGCTCCTGGAACCACAGGAAGGAATGGCCACTGGCATTGAGAATCAATCGCCAGTGGCCATGGTGCTATCTCTGGCTCGGCTTCAGAGGGGCAGAGAGCGAGCAGACTTCCAGGTGCCGCAGCCCACACCACGTCCTGGGGGTGTATGACAGGGCGGGCATGTGCAGGTCAGGAGGCTGAAGAGACCAGGCACCTTCTTGCACCTTCCTTTCCAGCCACGGCCATACGTGGCCTGCAGGTGACAGCCCGTAGTACTAAGGAAGAAAGGTGAGCTGATCTGCGCCCCGAGACCTTGACACAGAGACTGAGGGAGGGAAGGGCTGGGAGGAAGCGAGGACGGGGCAGAATTGAACAGGGCACTTGTTATGCCTTGGGTCTGCTAATCCTGGCCCCCTGGGTGGGGAGAGCTCCTAGAGAAGGTCCATCATGGTCCCTGGAGCATCAGAGCTCTGGGGGACTCAGGCCCTGTGGCACACCCTGCGAGAGTCCCCTCTAGGAAGGGTGTCCTGGCAGACAGGTGCTGGCCAAGTCACGTCACCAACCCTGCCTGCTTACCAGGCGGGACATGGGGCTCAGGGGGGTCTGCCCCCTTCTCCCAGAAACTCGAACCCCCTTTTCTCCTGTCGGACATTCTGAGGGCCTGTTTGGATCAGATGAGTGGGGACTTCTCATTATCCTGACGAAATAAACAGGAGCCCAGCCGGAGGGACAAAAGCTGATGCATGCCTGGAGGCCACATGAGGCCTTTCTCCCTCGTGACTCCAAAGGGACTCTATTTCTTTTTTTAAAAAAATAAAAGCAGTTTTATTTTCCCAAGTATAAAATGACAGGCTCCTCGTAGACTTGGGAAACACACGTAAGTATCCTGAAGAAAATAAAACTACCCAGAACCACGCCACTATTCGTTTCACTGTATTTAGTTGTTTTGTTCTTATGCACGTATATATATTTTAAACAAATTGATATTATACTATACATCTTATTCCTGACTCTTCCTCTTATTGAGTTGTAAGAGATTCCTATCATTACAGTTCTTTGAAAATTTAACTTTAATGGACACGTAATAGGTCATCTTTTAGATCTCACATAAGATCTTATGTAAGATTAATATATATATATTAATTGAACCTGTCCTCTGTTGTTAGAAATGTGGGTTATTTCCTTTTATTTTTATATGTAAACAATGCTGAACTCGACATCCTCATCCACACAGAGTTTGTGGAAAGCTCTGGATTTTTCTGGGGTGAGTTCTTTGAGGTGAGAATGTGGTCAGTGAACGGCTGTGGTCATTTTAAACCTCTACATGCATTTTTGCCTAATTGCCCCCCAGACAGTGGGCACCATTGGACATACAGAATATCTGTCTTGCCACACCTTTCCAGTTTTTTTTAAACATGTTTCCAATCTGACAGGCAACACAACGCCGTCTCCTTATTGCTTTGATTTGCGGTATGTGACCACCGTTTGAGCAGACGTTTTGCGCGTGTTTATCCACCTAAGAGAACCATGTTCCTGCCAGGGGTTGACTGAGGCCTCACTCCCGCCTGCCTTTGACAGGTCTGCACATGTCCCATGTGCCACAGGCTAACGCGTTTTTAACTCATCTCTTAATTAGAGTTGAGTCACCGGGTGTCACCTTTCTCACCATCCCCGGTGTCCAGGGCTGGGTGTCAGTTTTTACGGGCACCCTGGGCTGGAGTTCTGGTGGAGAGTCAGCTGCAGGCATGACCTAGAGCCACCTCGTCCTGTCCTGTCCGCTCCCAGGAGAGTCCCGCGACTCTGTCTCAAACACTGGATCTTTCTGAAAGTGTCGCGTTCATGGTGCCACTCTATCAGTTAACTCAAAGGTCACCCTCATTGCTGGGCAGCGTGGGACAGTGGACCTGCCTTCCTGCCCTTGTAGGTTGGCCCTGGGGGAACGCAGTTGGGGACTTGCTCTGGAGAGGCCAGGACTCCCTTTACTGAAGCTGACGCGTTGCCAGCTGACTCAGACACCCAAAGTGTTAGGCCTTTCAGCCAGTGGCCTCCAAGTCCCGCTATCCCAGAATCTCGGGGTCTCCACTGTAGTTGGGAATGAGATGTCACTTTCGGGCTGCAGGGCAGTGACAGCACAGCAGGACTTCCACGTATGTGCGTTGTCATGAGGACCTGGATCGAATGCATTCACGGTTACATGAGCCAGATCGCACCCTGAACATGGTCTCCGCAGGACCACAGTGGACGGCGTGCCTGCCTCCAGTCCTGGGGAGCACCCAGGCCTCCTGCTCTCAGGTCCTCGTCCAGACTGTCCCGGGTCACGGGTCCTTCCCTCCCTCCATCCTCATTCCCTCCCCATTCCCACCTGTACTTCTCTACCTTTCTGGTTCCTGCATACCCGTCCAGTCCCCACCCCTCCAGCCCCTGAGGCTGGGCTGGGAGCCTGTCCTGTGGGATCTCTTGGATCCTGTACCACCTCTATGACCCTTGCTTGACATTGCGAGTTCACGAGTCTGGCTCATTCTGAGGACATAAGATGTGCCTTTTTTCTCCTTGCATCCCCAGCGCTGGTACCATATAGAGCATGTTTGGAATCCTTCCAGTGGCTTCCACTGCACTGAGAATAACCCAGCTCCCTCCCACGGCCCACAAGGCCCCCCGACCTCTCCTTCTTCCCCACACCCGACTCCCACCCCAGCCACACGGACCTTGTCTGTCCCTGGGACACGCCAAGCTCCAGCATCCAACCAGGGCCTCTGACATTGCTGTTCCCTCTGCCCCATGAGATATTTCCCCTTCAGATGGCTGCATCTTCCTCATTGTCAGTCCCCAGTCCGATGTCCCCTCCCCGAAGAGGCCTTTCCTGACCACCCCACCTAAGCTGTCCCAGCCCCACCCACCCGTGCTTGTCACATCTCCGTGTTGTGTTTACGTCATAGCACTCACTGAGGTCCACGTCGTCTTTTCCACACGTCTTGTCCCTCTGGAAACACAGCTGGGAGATGAGCACACTTGCTGCTGTGTCCCCAGACCTGGAGCCATGCCTGGCACAGACGGGGCTCAGCGGGGCTGTGGGAACGAGTGAGTGGACACTCCCGAGGCCTCTGTCACAAGGGCCATCAGGGGGCAGGCCAAGATCGTTGGCCTTGGCTTTTGTCTTCACCAAATGCCCCTCCTTGACTTGGGTCAGCAAAGGACATCCAGATCGCCTTTCAGTGAAGGCAGAGGACCAGAATGGGACTTCTCTGGGTTTCTTTCCAGATCTGTGGGATGCTAGTCAAATCCCATAGCCGCCCTGAGCCTCCAGGTCTGTGCTGTTCAAAGAAGAATCCAGCCGTCCTGCCCCCTCTGCTCAAGGGGTGCCGGTAAGATGCAGGAGGCATCCTGGAGGCCTGGCTGGCGGCAACTTGCTCTGCTCTGCTGTGCAAGGTGCAGTATGAGCAGCTGGCCAAGGAGGTCAGGACACCGGCCACAAACCTCTCCTCGCTCCCTCTCTCCGTCTCTTGCTCTCTTCAGTGTTTCTCACACTTTTTATTCTCTTCATATACCCATGGGCTTTCTCTACTTTCTCATCCATGTGGCAAAAAAAATATGTATTCCCCGCTGTTCCATTCAAGAGACGAGCTAAGGCCAGGCGAGGCTGTGTTCTCTTGGTCCCAATTCCCAGGTCCCTGGAGGAGGCTCTGTCTGGCTCTGTTCAGGAGCGGTCCCTCTCTTGTCCAGTCAGCCGAGGGGATGGATGGGGTGACATCGTACACGGGGGCTTCCAGGATGTTGCTGGGTGACCACGGGCATGGGGCGGAGTTTGGCAGTGGGGCTGGGCGGGCCACGCGCCAGGCATCCGTCACTGTGGCTGCGCTTCCTTCCAGTCAGCTGTCTGATAGCGGATACATCCCCTCACCCCAGTGTTCCTAGGCTCAGCTTCCCCTCTGTCAAATGCATCTGCCCTTTGACCTCAGGTGATGTTACATGAAGCAGCTCAAAGTGCAGTTTCCTTACCCCCACACATGGAAGCTATTCTCTTTTTCTCTTTATCCAAATCATGGAAATGCAGACAAATGGACGAGACGTGCACCCAGGCTTACAAATCCCACAGGACTTAAGCATCGCCTGTCAGATCCCAAACATCTGGCAATGCACGTCGACGGGCGCTGTCTGTGTTTTCACAGCAAATCTTTGTAGCGGCTCTCAGCCTGACCCCTCCCCTTGAGAGGCTGCTGGTCAGGGAGCCCCTGGGGCCCCATCTCCTCCATCCTCCAGGCTGGTCATGGGATAAATGCCAAGGGCAGGAGTCAGGACCTCGAGGGAGCTGCAGGCCCTTCAGGATTAAGGAGTAGATTCTCAGAGATGAACCCAAACCAAAGAGCCAGGAATCGGGGCCCTTGTCCCGGCTCCATCACCAGCTAGCAGTGGGATCTCTCGTGTCCCCCCTCTCAGTTGCCCTAGATCTTAAGTGGTGACCCCAAATGTCCCCAGGGGCAGCAGGTGGGAGTCATCAGAGAAAGTGGGACAGGAGGCGAACCGAGATGGGCTCATGGGCGAACGGGCTCATGGAAAACAATTTAGGGTGCTGTACTGGCTGAATTCCCCAGAGCACATGGGCGGCTGTCTTCCTCCTGCTGGTCACCAGTTTTAGACCCATGGGCTCAATGACACAAAGGCCCCGTCTAGCTCTGATTTCGACTGACTCTGTGCCTCCTGAGCCAGCCTCCTCCTGGTCATGGGACAAGAGCATCGGGAAGCCCCTCACCCCAGCTCCTAGAGAAGGTCTCCTGGGTGGGTCCCTCGGCACAGGTCCCAACACCCCGCAGCTCTATTTCAAATGCGGAGGTGCAGGGGTATGTTCCTCTCTCTCCCTCTTCAGAGGAAGAGAAGACCCCCGCCCCCAGCATTAGAAAGAATAGCATAGCTGTTTCGAGAGACACCAACGAGATGATCTCTGCTTTTAAACGTAACCGGCACAAATGGTTGTCTGCATCAGAAATCAAAGTTGCACACGGTCATGTTGAGGCGCCAGGAGCTTCAAGCTGAGGGTCGGTACATCCTGCCCCTGCTGCCACCTCCTGGACCTGGGCAGGTGGCCTTTCGTTCCCTTGTCTGTCACCCTGAGGTTTGTTGGGAAGATAGGGAAATTCTGATGTAAAAGGGCTTTAGAAGGAAGTGGAAAGTGTTTGCGAAAGAGCAGGGCCACTGTGAGCCCCGTAACATTACAAGACAGGGATTTACAGACCATCGGCCCCCTTGACAATCACACAAGAACCAGAGACCAGTGATGGGGCAGCCAGCACACTCTACCCAGCTGGTGGGACACAGGAGAGAGGGTGGGCACTCCAGGTCACAGGAATTGCTTGATGATGGCAAAACCACAGCTCTACTGATCATTTATGGGGCGGGAACAAAGGGAGGAAGTAGTGAGGAGATGAAGCATATGCCCAGCTGGTACAGGACAGCCGGGAGGATGGGAAAACAGGTTGGAGGCAGATGTGGGAGCCTTGGAGGCCGGGAGAAAGAACTGAGGCCTGCAGAAAAATGACAGGAAGGATATGCATCCACATGCCCAGGGTGATTTTCTCTGGGTGAAGGGCTGGCTTTGTTTTATTTTATTTTATTCGTAATTAACACTTTATTTTTTGGAGCAGTTTTAGGCTTATGGAAAACTGAGCAGACAGTACTGAGAGTTCCCATATGCCCCTCAACCCCACGCCCCACCCCCATGCCCCTGTTATTAACATCTTCTGTTAGTGTGGTCCACTTGTTACAACTGACGGACCAGAATGGGCACCTTATTATGAACCAAAGTCCCTAGTTGACATTAGGCTCGTTCTGTGATGTCCATCCTGTGTGTTTTGACGGATGGATAATGTCGTGGATCCACCATCACAGCATTGTACGGAAGAGTTTCATGACCCTGAAACGGTCCTGTGCCCGACGTGTTCATTCCTCGTGCCTCCCCTCCCCAACGTAAACACTGATCTTTTTACTGTCTCTATAGTTTGGTCTTTTCCAGAATTGCATATAGGTTTTTTATTATTATTTTATTGAGGTCATATTTGTTTATAACACTGTGTGATTTCAGGTGTACATTATTATATTTCAGTTTCTGTATAGACTGCATCATGCTCACCACCGATTGTCTAGTTTTTATTTGTCACCATACACACGTGCCCCTTATCCCGTCACCCTCCTCCCACCTCCTTCCCCTCTGGTGACCACTAATCTGTTCCCCTTATCCATGTGTTTGTTTATCTCCTACATATGAGTGAAATCATACGGTATTTGTCTTTCTCTGTCTGACTTATTTTGCTTAGTGTAATTTGCTTAAGATCCATCCATGTTGTCACAAATGGCACGATTTTGTCTTTTTTCTGGCTGAGTAGTATTCCATTGTATATATACACCACATCTTCCTTATCCATTCCTCCGTTGATGGGCTCTTGGGTTGCTTCCACGTCTTGGCTATTGTGAATAATGCTGCTGTGAACATAGGGGTGCATAAATCTCTTTGGACTGTTGATTTCAAGTTGTTTGGATAAATACCCAGTAGTGGGATAGCTGGATCTTGTGGTATTTCTATTTTTAATTTTTTGAGAAAACTCCATACTGTTTTCCACAGTGGCTGCACCAGTTTGCATTCCCACCAGCAGTGAATGAGGGTTCCCTTTTCTCCACAACCTCTCCAACACTTGTTATTTCTTGTCTTGTTAATTATAGCCACAGAATGGCATAGAGTATTTAATGTCTTCTTTTTGCTTCTGGGTGCTTTCCTGCGCTGACACATGGCCAAGTATTTTGTGTCCCCCGCCCCTTAACTTTATTTCAGTGCAACACGTAGACAGACAGGCACACACACCCACTGTTAGCAACTCCTAATGGGTCCTGTGGGGGCTGTGAAGGCCACAGCTCTGTCTTGCTGCCCCTCTCCAGGGTGAGATAACTGCTACTCGCTTTGTCCTTTCAGGTTCGGGTGGTAAGGCTCACCCCCAATGCTGGTAGAGGCCTACAGACTGCCCTGTGTCCCTCGTCGACTCCTAAGGCCAGCCCATACCTCTGTAAACAGCCCCTTTGATAGACTCACTTCAAATAACCCCATTGGCGGTGGGGGGCATGGTTTCCTGCTGGGGTCCCCGACTCAAGGAGCTTCTGCAGATTCCTGAGCAGGCAATGATGAAGGGGGTTTTTGTGGGTTGAATTGTGTCCCCCAAAATTCATATGTGGAGTCCCTGACCCCCAGTAGCTCAGATTATGACCTTATTTGAAAATAAGGTGGTTTCAAAGGTACCCAGGATTTGTTTCATCAGTTTGGTAAGACAGGCCAACACGGAAATGACTGTCAGGAAGGAAGAAGATTCACACTCATAGATCTCCAGAAACAGGAGGTGGGGAGCCCACGCAGGGCCACATGGGGAAGCAGCAGGGACGGCCAGGAGGCAGAGGGAGTGACAGCAAAGAGCAGGCACCAGTCCTCATTGTGGTTTCCACAGGCAGGGGTGGGTGAGGGGGTAAGCGGCCTGGGCAGGGTCAGGGCTGGCTGATTTGAATAATTTCTGCAGGCTCTGGGCTACAGGGCGGGCCCTAGTTGTCCAGTATCTGCCCTGGGGTGACTTAGGGTCCAGGACTGCAGGAGCCTGATAAAAGGCGGTGGGTGGGGGCATGGACTGGCCTTGGTTGGTTTGCATGTCATGTCACAGGTGTGCACTCAGGCGAGTGTTTCCTGTCTCTAGGATGGCTAACCCTGGGAAGGGCAGACCCTCCTTGGGTCGCAAAGCCCCAAGCTGTCAAAGCATCATAAATACACAAAGTGAAAACCATAATTAATACAAGAGTCACTGCAGAGGTAATCGGGATGAGGCCATTAGGGTGGGGCCTGGTCCAGTATGACTGTTGCCCTTAACAAAAGAGGAAATTTGAACACCCAGATGCGCACAGAGGGAGAATGCCATGTGAAGATGAAGGCAAAGTTCAGAGGGATGCTACAAGCCAGGGAGTGCCAGAGATTGCCTGCAAAGCACCAGAGTCCGGGAAAGAGGCCACAGACCCTTGCTCACACCCTCAGAAGGTATCAGCCCTGCTGACACCTTGATCTCGGCCCTCTGGACTCCAGAACTGGGAGACAAGAAATTTCTGTTGTTTAAGGCCCTAGTCTGTGGTCCTTTGTCACTGCAGCCCCGGAAACTACTCCAGAGGATGTTGATAACCTCCCTCCTGGCCAGACGAGGAGGCTTGGATGAGAGAGCCTCCAAAATGGCGTCCAGCCCTTGCGATTTTGTGATGTCAACACAAATTGCTTCACTTTGTGTGCACGTGGGGAGATAAGCACCGAGGTACGAATGGGGCTCTTGTTTCTTTGCTTGGGGTTCGTCCCTGCTTCCTGCCCCGAGCGGGCTGCTCCCACTGGCTTCGCTTATTGCATCTCCGCCGTGTTCCAGACATGTAGCTGAGCACGTCAGGGCAGCTCGCCCAAGAGAAATGGAATGCGAGCCACGTGTATAATTTCAAATTTTCTAGTAGCCGCATTTAAAAAGATCAAATGAGCAGGTGAAATGAATTTTAATATTTGACCCAGCATATCCAAAGTATTATTCTTTCAACTTGTAATCAGAAGAAAAATCATTCATGAGGTATTCTTCCTTTCTTTTTTTCATACAAAGTCTTCAAACTCTGGGCTGGATTTTATACTCACTGCGTATCTCAGTCCAGACTGGCAACATATCAAGTTCTCAGCATGTGGCTGGGGCTGCTGTCCTGGACGGCGTGGCTCTGAGTCTGTTAGTGTCTTCCAAAGAGGTCAGTGCCGGCAAGGACCTCCCCACTTCACAGGTGAGAAAGCCAAGGCATGGACAGGTCAAGGTAACTTGGCCAAGGTCACGCCAGCCAAGAAGTGGCAGAACGGAGGAATGACCCCGAGGGACTGGCTCTGGGATCTTTGTCACTAACCGTTGTACGGCTTCCTGAATCTCATTGCAGAAATGAGGGTCCCTTAGCCGCAAGCCCACCCTCTGGGTCTCTAGCCCCTGCCTCAGGCTCGGAACCACACTTGGTGGGTGAGTCCTCCCAGCTCAGACCCTTGACTTGGACGGAATCAAAGGTGACTCGAACACCTTAGTGGAAGCCAGAATAGACGCAACACCTGTGAAAGCGAGTTCAGCTCCTCCTTTCTGCTCTTATGGGAGCTTCATCTGGAGCAGTGACCCCCTCCTGCTTATCACACCGATGTCAAGTCACGTCCTTCCTCTGCTCAGAACTCTCCAGTGACTCCCACATCATCAAGAGTAGAAGCCACAGTCATTCCAGGGGCTTACGAGGTCCCGTGAACTGACTCCCTCTTCCCTTCTTTCTGACCTAATTTCTTGCCACTCTCCCCTCCATTCGCTCTGCTGCGGGTACCCCAGACTCCCTGTTCCTCCTCAGACACACCAGGCGCCTTCCAACCTCAGGGCCTTTGCACTTGCTCCCTCTACCTGCAACGCCCTGCCCCTGGATGTCCACATGACTTGCCCGCTCACTCCTTTCAGCACCTAGCTCATGTGCCCCTTCTCACTGAGCCTTCCCTCCCAGCCCCACTGAACCCCATGACATGCTGCCTCCAGCTCTCCTCCCTCCCCTCCTTGCTCCTCTGTTCTCCATAGCAGCTGTCGCCATGTGCCACGTCATTCAATTTACTGATTTACTCATAGTCTATCTGTCTCCCATCACTAGATTATAGCCATGAGAGTGGGGACTTGTCTGTTCGTTCACTGTTATCGCCCCAGTACCAGAGCTGCTCTGGTCTATAACAGGTGCTCAATAGATGTTTGTTGAGTGAATGAATGACTCAGTGACGCCAAGACAGGGCAGAGGGAAGAAGAGTGGAGCAGAGGAGGCCTCCAGAAGCTCCCCCTTGCTTGGAGAAACCAATTTAGTAAACTCATTCTCATCAAAGTATGAGTGAGTTGAGGAGTAACCTGGAACAAATACAAGAAGGGACCCCTGCTCATCGCTGAGCCACTGATCTGAGTAGCATTTCAGACATGGTGACACTTGGATGGGGCAGGTCAGGGGAGAAGGTTGGGGCCCCCGGTCTTCTTTGAATCACAACCTATAAGCAGTTACCCGAGCTTCCTTTGTATTTGGAGAGCAAGACCATGTTGATATGGGAAAAATGGATGTTTAACTGTCAAAAGTAGGGACTCAGAAGGACATGGCCCTGTCTCCAGATGGCTGGGGGGCTGTCACTGAATACGGGAGACCTGTTCTGGCCTCAGAAGATAGATAAATGGTTAGGACTACAAGGAAACTGATTCTGATGCACTATAAGGAGGAACAGCTAGCAATTAGGGCTCCGAAAATGGGCTGCCTAGGGAGGTAGTGAGGTTGCTGTCATTGGAGGCATTCAAGCAGAGACCATATGACCACTTGTCAGTGGTATTGGAGGGAGCATCAAGTGTTGGGGGGGATTTCTGCCCATGATGCTTCTGTCCCCTGATTCTGATTCTCTGGGGTTCCTTTCATTTTGTCCTGGTTCCACTGGCCAAGGAAACATGTCTTGAGGGAGGGTCCAGTGTGCTTGAAATCCAGTGGCTGTCCCTACCTTGATGCCCGGAGCCATCGCTCCAGCTCCCTTCCCTGCCCCTTCTCACCCCTGCTTCTTCCTGAACCGAAACGGACGGAGCTCTTCAGCTGTGCAGCCGAGAAAGACAGAAGAAGCCCTGAGCCTCTTGTCCCCTCGGGTCCCACTCTGCTCACGCCGAGTCATCGTCGGAAACCAGACCATTTGCCGGCAGCCAGAACTGGCTTCTCAAATGTGTCATGTATGTGCTGCTGGCGTCCAGCTCCCCTTCAGCCAGGACCCTGACCTCCTGCGGCTGTCCCCGTGAGCCTATGGGACCTGGGCCTCCAGACACATCAGGGCTGTCATTCATTTCTCCATGAATATTTGTCGTGCTTCTGTCCACGCTCCGCAGAGACTGGCTCCCAGATCTTTGTCACTAACCATTGCACAGCTTCTCAAATCTCATATCAGGAGCTAGGGTCCCTTAACTGCAACCTCACCCTCTTGGGTCCAGAGCCCCTGCTTTAGGCTCAGAACTAGACTTAGTCAGTGCACGTCCCTGGGTCAGAGCCTGGCCTTGGCGTGGTGTAAACCGAAGACGACTTGGCCATCTTAGTGGGAACCAGAGCAGACTGTGCTCTGTGAAAGCAAATTCAACTCCAGGTGCCGAGCACGTTGCCATGGACCTGGCAAAGCCTCTGCCTTTGTGGAGTGAACATTCCAGAAGGCTCAGAAAAGCTTAGATTTGAGGATTATCCAGTCTACTCTTTTTCATTTTCAGATGGGAAACCATGGCTCAGGGAGACCAGGTGACTTGCCCAAAGCCACACAGCAAACTAGTGAAAAGCCAAGCAAAGAGCCCAGGCCCCGATTCCCTGGCCAGTGCGCTTCCCTCATATCGCACGGCCGTCCCTAGAGGAAGACGTCGCACAGCGGCTGAGAGCACAGGCTTCGGATTAGACCCACCGTGGTTTGAACCCTGCTCCTTTATGCACTAGCTGTGTGAGCCTGGGCAGATTGCTTGACCTCTCTGTGTTTCAGTTTTCTCATGTGTAAAATATGAACAATAATATCCCTAAGTCCATCGTGAGGGTCTAAGAGGTCACCCCTGTAATGTGTTCAGCAGAGTGCCCGGTGCACAGAAAGCCCGTGACAAATGCCAGCTGTTGTCAACACCTGTGTCGCCGCCCCAAGGACCCAGTTCCAGAGGCTCGCACTTTGCCACAGATGTGTCTCAACGTGGTGTCACTGCAGGCGCTTGGGACTGAGGGTGGGGGCCACTGGCTCCTCGGCTCCACTCTGCCACTGATGTGCTGTGTGATCTGGGGGGATGCGTTAGTCTCCTGTTGCTGCTGTAACAAATCACCACCAAATTCGTGGCTTAAAATGACACAGATCTAGTTCTTACAGTTCTGGAGGTCAGAAGTCCAAAACGGGCTGAAATCAGGATGCCTGGTTTCCTTTGGCCTCTTCCGCCTTCTAGAGGCTGCCCACATTCCTTGGCTCGTGGCCCCCTGTCACTCTGACCTCCATTTCCATTGTCACATTTCCTCTCTGACTCTGACCCACCTGCCTCCCTCTTGTAAGGACCCTGTGACCACATTGGGCCCGTCTGGATAATCCAGGATAATCTCCCCTTCTTAAGACCCTTGACTTAATCACATCTTCAAAGTCCCTTTGCTCTATAAGGTGACACACGCACAGGGTCCGGGGCTTCGGATGTGGACGTCTCGGGGGCATTGTTCCGTCTACCACAGGGAAGTCACTTCACTTCTCTGGGCCTGTTTCCCCACCTGTGAAAGCAGAGGGTCAGATAAAGGGGAAGTCTTCTCCGCCTGCACAGGTCGTTTCTAATGAGCCCCCCCATTCCCCACAATGCCTCACCCTGTGGTCACTTCCCAACAACCCAGAGCTCTGACCCTAGCGATGGCAGTTGCCACGGCGCCAGGACCCACTGCCAGGTGAAGGCGTCTGCTGCCGGGGGCCTGGGTCCACCCTTAGCCCTCACTGTCCAAAGAAGCATCAATATAACAAAAAAACAGCCTGGCTCCTGACTTCCCACGACGACGAATTGCTTCGTGGGTAAATGATTTGGGAGCTGTTTGGGGCATAGAGAGAACTTTATGGGCGGACGGGGAAAAAGGCCAGCACTCGTGGGGAGATGTCCTGGGGCGATTGTCACAAGCAGCACAGATGGGGGAGCCCACCAGGGACTCTAGAGAGAGGCGGGTCTCACATGGTAAGAGGGAAAGACAGACGTGGTCCAGAGGAAAGAGGAAAGGTGGCACCGCTGAGCAGAGACGAGGGAATGGGGACACATAAAGTCCAGTTTCATTGTCCACCGAGGAGAGGCCAAGTCAAGTTCTACAAATGGCCGGTCAATACTGAGGGCACCCGGTATCATGGAGAGAGGGTGGGCTCTGGGGACAGCGGGCCTGCCTTTTCCTCCAGACCTTCACAGATGAGTGGCATGACTTTGGGCCAGTTGCACAGCTTCTCTGAGCCCTGGTCTCTGCAGCTAAAAAATCCCCCACATCTGCACAGCTGTGTTCATAGCAGCGTTATTCAGTAGCCAAAAGGGGGAAGCAACTCAAGTATCCATTGATGGATGATGGATAAACAAAATGTGGTCCATCCACACAATGGGGTATTATTCAGCCTTGAAAGGAAGGAAGTTCTGCCACCCGCTACAACATGGATGAAACTTGAGGCCATTATGCTAAGTGAGATAAGCCAGTCACGAAAGGACAAAATACTGTATGATCCCACTTATCTGAGGCCCCTTAGAGGAGCCAAATTCATAGAGACAGAGGACGATGGTGTGGCAGGGGCTGGAGGGAGGGCGGGTGGGATGGAGGGTTAGTGTTTAATGGGGACAGAGTCTCAGTTTTGCAGGATGCAAAGAGTTCTGGAGCTGGAGGGGGAGATGGCTGCACAACAACGTCAATGTGCTTAATGCCACCGAACTGGACACTTGGGAATGGTTAGGATGGTCAATTTTATGGTATGTGTATTTTACCAGAATTAAAAGTTTTTTTAAAAAAATGAGACCAGGAAAAAAATACCCCAAAGCAGAGCATCTCGGACTCGGCACCGTTGACGTTAGGAGCTGGCTAATTCTTTGCCCTGGGGGCTGTCCTGTGCACTGTAGCATGGCGAGCAGCGTCCCTGTCTTCCTCCCATGAGATGCCGGTGGCACCTCACCCAGCTGTGACAACCAAAAGTATCTGCAGACATCACCAAGTGCCCGCTGAGGGACAAAGTCACCTCCAGTCGAGAACCACTGCTCTAAAGGGCTATTGTGAAAGAGGATCAATGACATGATGATGGCAAAGTACTTGCCATAGTTCCTGGTAAATACTAGTAGTTTCAGTAAATGTTACGTCCCTGTAGAATGTCATCTCAACAGTGTAATTGGGGACGGCCCTCTTAACATGCACGCCCCTCATCACCCCCGAGACACTCAACATATGGCTTCTTCCAGCTGGCCAGTGAGCCCCCATTAGAGATTAACTTGGGACAGTGGGTGCTCAGGAGGGCGGGTCAAGGCGGGGAGCCACAGTGGGTGTCTCTGAGCACTCCAAGGCAGCAGGGAGCACTGATCGCCGGGAGCACTGATCGCCGTGAGCACCCGGAGGGACCAGACTCACAGGGGCGGTCTTAGACTTCCTCACACAGGCCTGGCCAGAAGGTTCCCTCTAACCAGATCATCAATAATAACTAGATGCAGGTTGGTATCCCCAGCACTCGGCCCAGGGCCCAACTCAGAGCAAATGTCTGTTACTGATGATTGAGGTGGCACCAGTGGCGGTGGTAGAAATGGTGGAGGTGGGCATCATGGTGGAGATGGTGGACATGCGGGAGGTGGACATCATGATGGAGGTGGTGGACATGCGGGAGGTGGACGTCATGATGGAGGTGGTGGACATGCGGGAGGTGGACGTCATGGTGGAGGTGGTGGACATGCGGGAGGTGGACATCATGATGGAGGTGGTGGACATGGGAGAGGTGGACATCACAGTGGAGGTGGTGGACATGGGGGAGATGGACTTCACAGTGGAGGTGGTAGACAAGGCGGAGGTGGTGGAAGTAGCAATGGAGTGATGGTTGAGATGATGGCAGTGATGGTGATGGTGGGGGTGGCAATGGAAATGCATGCATGCCTCCTAGAAGATAAAAGTTTCAGCCCTCAGGGATCATCTCTGCTCATTTCTTACCGGAGGGAGGACAGGTTGGGAAAATTGCATCACGGGTCAGTCGATTTTCCATTCTTATGCGTGGGACTGATGTCAGCGTCCTGAGGTTCAGGGGTGGGAGTCAGGCTGAAGTGTGGGCGAGCAGACACGAGTCGCAGCTCTGGTGCGGGACCCACTCTTCTGCGCCGCTCCTTCTCTAGGACGCGCTCTGTGGCACCAGGGCCAAGCAGGAGCCCTGGACCCGAGGCTCTGATGCGTCTTTCTCTGGTGGCATCAGCTGAGCGCTTAACTGGAAGATCTGCCGTGAGCCACGGAGGACAGCTGGGAGTTTGCCCCTGTGAGGCAGGGACGGGGGAACAAAAGTCAGCAGCGTAGGAAACCGGAGTCTGTGTTCCCCGGCAGCCTGCCCCCAAGAAGCAGGAGCAAGCCTTGCAGCGCCATCCTCAACGCCCCCTCGGATGCCCCTCGTGGGTCTTCTTTGCAGCACCGAGCAGCTGCAGCAGTGGCCATGGTACCCGCATCTTCTCCAGGTGCTGATAGTGAACTAAGAACCCGGTGCCTGGAAAGTGCACTAAACAGGGAGTCCAGAGACCTGGATTCCCTCCAGACTCTGTGTGACCTTAGACAAGCTGCCTAACGTCTCTGGGCCTCCCGTCTGTAAAATAAAGGGGAGAGATGGCTGGGAGAGTGACTAACAGATGTCAGAGGGATCAACCACCCTCTCTCTCCGGTGCTCCTTGTCACTAGGACCTTCTCACACCTTGATAAGACTTGCAAAGCTCTTGGCACAGGTCTCAGGCAGGCAGTTCACAAAAGAACAACTCCAAATGGCCAATGAGCACACCATACAATGTTCATGTCTGCTGGCAATCGGAGAAATGGAAATTAAATCAACAATACGCTCTTTGATGGCTTGTCAGGTTGGCAAAGCTAAAAAGTGACAAAATCCATCGTGGGCACGAGTTCCAGGATTCTCACACGGTCCTCACCTTCTGGGAATGTGTCTTGGGGAAATAATTAAGAATGTGTACACGGGGGCTGGCCCCGTGGCCGAGTGGTTAAGTTCGCGCGCTCCGCTGCAGGCGGCCCAGTGTTTCGTTGGTTCGAATCCTGGGCGCGGACATGGCACAGCTCATCAAACCACGCTGAGGCAGCATCCCACGTGCCACAACTAGAAGGACCCACAACAAAGAATATACAACTGTGTACTGGGGGGCTTTGGGGAGAAAAAGGAAAAAATAAAATCTTTAAAAAAAAAAAACAAAGCGCCAAATGATTTAAAAAAAAAAAAAAACGTGTACACTGACGCTCATAGCAACTTTGCTTCTAATGAGAAAAAAACTGGAAACCTCCTGGGATTGGACAAGTAAATCGCTGCTCATTTACATAATAAAGTATCCTCCCTTACAAGTGATATCTGATTGGCTAGAAAGATGTTCCCAGTATGGTGATCCAATGGAGTGGCAGAGTATATTTCTGCTTAGAGGATTTATATACACGTACACGCAGAAAAATCCAGAAAGGTGTAAGCCAACGTGTTAAACATGCATTTATGGGCTCTTTTATCCTCCTCCTTTTTGTTTATTTCTATTGTTTCACTGCGTACACAGGCTTTGTATAATAAGTGGAGTTAGGTAAACAAAAATAGAGTTTTAATGACAAAGAGTGCTTAGGAGAGCCTGTCGCTGATCTGGGTTGGGCAGTTCCTGGGAGGCCAGATCAGGGGAAAGGCCCCAAGAGATCCTCTGGCTGCAGGCCTGTTTGCTGGCAAGGGGTGAGAGATTAATCTCAATCTACCATCCGCTGTGTCACCATCTATTTCGGGAGAATGGCAGCCCTTCACCCTCTCCAGCTCAGGTGTCAGCTGCTGGGGAGAAGTCATCAGTCAAGGAGAGAGAGCCTGGAAGGGTGGCAGCAGGCCGGGAGCTGAGCCGCCCTGCACAAGGAAGGAGGCCCGTCTCTGCTCCATGTGCCCTGTGGAGAAGGAAGAGGTGTTGTAAAGGGAAGGAGCAGTGGTCCATTCTCCCTAAGCCAGAATGGAACCCACTTTGGTGGAAGGTGAATATGGGATGGAGGAAGATCCAGAACAGGACAGAAGGAAGGAGCCCAGCTTCCCATCAGGTGTGCCCGTTCACGGAGTTGTCTCCCTAAGAGGGGAGGTGAGCTGTCCTAAATCCCTCCCACTCCCTTAAGCCCCTGGAACCGCCAGGCACATTTGTAGGACATCTGGGCAGAGTGAGATGGCCTGTGGCTGTGGGACAGGCAGACAGGACAAGTGTGCAGCTCGTCCTTGAACTGCTTTCCTATAATCCGTGGTCCTCTTGAGTGTAAATGACAGAAGCCAGCCCTGGCCAAGGGAAGCGAGGAAGGGACCACTGCAGGGAGGTCAGGGAATCTGCAGAACTGAAGAGAAGGCTGAGGGCAGCAGGCTCCGGCAAGAATGAGGCCGCTCTGGGAGTCTAGAAAGCGGAAACCAATCAATGGGGCGATTTGTCCAGGGTGGGGTGCTGGACTGAGTTGGCTTCAGCCATCTTTTTGGTCCATCCCCTCAAGATCCAGTATATTGGGCCAGAGAGACTGGCCCAGGGTGGGTCATATGCTGAGCCCCAGCCAGAGAAGGGTCATGCATTTTAAGAAAGTCGCACCAAGACAGAGGTACCCCAGGGGTGAGAGGTGATTGCCCAAAGAGAAGTCTGAGAGTTGCCTCCAAAGAGGAGAGATGGAGGGGGAAGCCACAGGGCAGCGAATGACTGTTACCCCGGAGACACCTGTAGGGGGTCAAATGGGTCCTCCAAAAGGATGTGTCCAGGTCCCAACCCCTGGAACCTGTGAATGTGACCTTATCTGGAAAAAGAGGCTTTGCAGACGTAATTAGGGATCTAGAAATGAGATCATCCTGGATTTAGGATGGGCCCTGAATCCAAAATGACAAGAGAAAGACAGAGGGAGATTTGAAAGAGATGCAGAGCAGGAGGCCGTGTGAAGACAGAGGCAGAGACTGGAGCGATGCTGCCACAAGCCAAGGAACGCCAGGAGCCGCCAGAACTGGAAGAGGCCAGGAAGGGCTCTCCCCTGGAGCCTTGAGAAGGAGCCCGGCCCTGCTGGCACTTTCGTTTCAGACTTCTGGCCTCCGGAACTGTGAGCGAATACATTTGTCTTAAGTTGCGCAGTCTGTGGTCATTTGTCACGGCAGCCCTGGGAAACCAATAAACACCCACACCCTACAGCGTGACCTTCTGTGTTCTTTCCACTGAGTACTCTGGGCTTGGGCCACCGCTGGAGGTCTCATGGGTTCCAAACCGGGTTTACACATTTACTGTGCAGCTTTGGCGTAATTCTAGGACCTGCTGGGTCTTCATTGCCCCCACAATAACCTCTGCAAGCGTTTTTAAGGCAACAGGGTGATGGCTAACAGCACAGGGCCTGGAGTCAGAGTGCCTGGTTCCACGTCCTGGGTCCACCACTTCTTAGCTGGATAACCTTAAGCAGGTATCCTAACTGTTCAGTTTCCTATCTGCGAACCAGGGTCATCCCAGTACCAGCCGGAGAGTCTGCTCTGTGGAGTGAAGGAGTGTAGGCGATGCCCGGGAGGATTCCTGGCCCGTGGTAAGGCTACGAGGCGGGTTAGCCAATTTGCTAACATTCACTCAAAAATATTGTTTGAAAGTTCTCGGTACTGGAAGTAGAGCAGGAAACAAAACAGAAAGTCTGACCTTTGGGGAGGGGCAGGGAAGCAGGAAAGAAACAGATAAATACATGCATAATGAGTGACTTGGTGCTGAGTGTTATAGAGAAGAATAAAGCCAGCGGGGGATGGAGAATGATGAGGGCATGGGGAGGCCTCTCAGATAAAGTGACATGTGAGCACAGACCTTAAGAAACGGAAGAATAGAGCCAGGCAGAGGGAACAGGTGCAAAGGTCCTGAGGTAGGCCCGTGCTCCGGGTATTTGAGAAAGCAAGCAAAGTGGAGGGGAGGGGTTCTCAGGGAAGATAGCAAGGATTGTGGGTTTCACTTTGAGAAAAACAAGCAACCTTGGCAGGGAGGGGTGTTGAGCAGAGGAATGATGGGATGTAAGTTTTTCTGTAAAAGCCTCATTCTGTCTGCTGTAGGGAGAATTGGGCCGTCTGTGGGGTAGAAATGAGGCTCCGGCAGTTTTCTCAGTAACGAAGCTGACACTCTAACCTCTGTCCTCTGACTCCCATGCCTCCCCATCTTTCAGTCTAGACCCGGGCGGGAACCGTGTTATCTGTTGAACCCACCAGCTATTACTCTTGTGATTTCAGAAATCATCTGTAATAAATAGGAAGAGTTCTTCACATCTGGGGTGCACTTCGCTGAAGAAGGGAGAGAAATCACAAAAATTGACAGCTCCCAACATTGTTGCCACTAAGAATCTGTTGCATTCATGTTTACGGACCCCGAGTGTGAAAGATTTTGTCTACTCAACAGATTGCATGTTGAGTGGATGCCCTGTAGCTCATCGCAAATGGGGAGCGGTTTCTGATGGGCTTTTGACAAGCCAGTCCTGGCTTACAGACCCGCAGCCCACCTGAGGACCCGGCAGGAACTGCACGCAGGAGCCTTCTCACCTGGACACTCCTGACTTGTTCTGGATTTTCTCGGTTTTTGCGATGTTCGTGTTCTGAGTGCCAGGCTCTGAGCTGGGAGCTGTGGGTGCAGACGTGGGAGACCCAGGCCCCCCTGTGGAAGAGCTGACCTTGTTGGAAGAGGTGGGGGGAGGCCAGGAAGGAGAGGCTCCACTCAGGGGCAGGGAAAACACAGGAAGCATTCAGGGCAGGCTTCCCAGAGGAGGCGTTTCCTGAGTCGCTTTGAGCAGCAGGTGGCAGACTTCCTGTAAAGGGCCAGATAGTGACTATTTTAGGCCTGGTGCATCATGTAATCCTTTGCAACTACTCAAACCTGCCATTGCAGCACAGAAGCAGCCCTAGATAATGCGTCACTGATGGGCCTGGCTGTGTTCCAATAAGACTTCACTTACGCAGACGAGCGGGAAGGGGAGGAAAGGGGGAGTCGGCCCTGGAGCTGTTGTTTTCCGACCTCTAGTCTTGAAGAATAAGGAAGCCCCGGGCACTTGTTGCCATGGGAGGGAGCGTAGGGATGCAGATGGTACTCGCTCGTTTTGCCCAGGCACGCACAGGCCCGTCATGAAATGAGAGCAATGAGGGCTTTGCGGTAAGTTTTCTGAAGGCCAAATGTATTTACCGCTATTTAATCATATCGTGCCCTTCTTAGTTTTAATGGTGGACAAATGTTCTCTCTTTTATAAAACGATGATGGGATGTGTGTGTGTGTGCTCGCGCTTAACGTCCTAACGGGGCAGAATTATAAACTGCAGTCCTATGTCCGTCTCCTCTATTTCTTTTTTTAAAATTTTTTTATTAAGATTATGTAAAATTCAAAAGCCTGAGGACCACAGCTCCAGACTCCAGGCTCCCGAGAGATCTTCCACGTCCCGGCTGCCTCCAGGACACAGGACAGGCGGAAGCACACTGCCCCGGGGGACGCACACTCAAATGCTTGGGGCCGGCCAGGTGACACGGATGAGTGAGCAGACCCACAGCAGGTGTCCTGTCTCATTACAGCAGCCTGACGATGGTCTCCATGTGACAGTGCTGCCCTCTCTCCTGAGTTAAATGTCTTTTCAGATTCTTAAAATAAAAGACCACCACCGCTGCCTTCACACGCAAAAACACATTGCAGCCTGAGTGTGGCTCGTGGCTGCCACTTTTGATCTCTTAATCCAAATTCTCCATTCCTGGCAGTGATTCTCCGGCTACTCACGGAGGGCGTCCCTTCTCGTCTGCATTTCAGAGCATCCACGGAGCCCTTCTCCTGACACGGGCGTCCAGAGGCTGTGCTGGCAGCGGGACCTTCCGAGTCTGTCCAGCTCAGGGCCTGGGGACCAGGAGGGTAGCTGGAGGGTTCTACGGCATCTCTTTAAAAGACACTGCGCCTGGAAGGAACTTGTCCTGAGGCGCGGAGTCGGGGGGTGGGGGGGCCAGGGCAGCCTCGGGTCTCCCTGCCTGGGAGACTGGATGGAACAGTGGAGTGGCTGGGGTCAGTCTCAGCTCCATCATTTCCTGACTGTGCAGCCTTGGGCAAGTCATTTGGCATCTCTGTGCCTCAGTCTGATCCTCTGTAAAATGGGATAATTATAGTAGGCTCCTCATAGGGTTGGCCTGAGGATTAAACGGGCTAATACGTGTGAAGCCCTAAGAGTGGCGCCCGCCGGCACACACAAAGAGCCGCGTAATTCCTGGCTTTCGTTGGCTATTCTTAACTCAGACAGCTGGGGAGATGGGGCTCAGGAAAGAAGGGAGAAGATTCCAGTCAAGTAGGGACATCACGGGCGCCCCGTCCTCACCTCCCCGTGCCCATCCTTCCTCCCCCTGCCACCGCCGGCCCGCTCCTGGGTTCCTCCTCTCTCCTCTCAGCTCCCCTGGGCTTTCTCTGGACTTTTCTTATGCAACTTCTCACTTCTTAAAATATCGTTGTTTGTGTGTGTGTCCTGATGCTGCTCCTCTTGGGCCTAAGTTCCTCGAGGCCAGGACTGCGTCTTTCTCTCCCTTTTTCTCTTGCTTCCTTCCTTCCTTCCTTTTCTCTCTCTCTCTTTTTGTCTCTACCATAAAGCCCTTCCTCCGTTTTGTTTAACGCATGAGTCAAAAAGAGCTGTTTCACAACTAGAAGTCTGTTCAGAAACTACGAGCAGCCCTGCCTTCGAAGGTACCTACCCAGGCAAGTGTTCTAGTCTGAAGCCGTGGTTCTCAACCGGGGGCTCTGTCTCCTTCCCTGCCCCGCCTCCCGGGACCTGTGGCACTGTCTGGAGACATTTCTGATGTCACACTGGGTGGGGGTCCTGCCGGCATCTCGTGGGTAAAGGCAGGGATGCTGATCAACAGCCAGCTGTGCACAGGACAGCCCCCACATCAAGCAGTTATCTGACCCCAAATGTCAACAGTGCCGAGGTTGAGAAACTATGATCTAAAGGAAGATGCTGCAGGAGAGAAGAGGGGACCCCAAAGTCAGAGGACCCCAACTCCAGGATTCTGCTGTTGGCCTTGTGTGTATCTTTAGAGCGCTCTGGTCGCAATGCCCTGCCTCCCTCTGCTGGCCCTCTCCCTGGCTGACTCTCTTTGTCCAGCTCTTCTTATTTCTCTGCCCTTTGTGAGCAACGAAAACCCATTAAGTCAGCGCGTCTTATCGTGATAGCTCCATCGAGCATGGTTCCAGAGTCGCCCACCCCTGGTGGGCTGGTGTGTGGCTTTTTTCAAAAAAGCCCGTTTCCTCTAGCCACAGAGAAATGTGAGATGACATTTTCTAAAAGCGTCACTTTGTAAAAATGCCAAGCCTAATCTCAAGGCACAAAGAGCATTGTAGAAATCAGAATCGACTCAAGGAGCCACGGCCAGCAAAGGTTGGGTTTGAACGGCAGGCCCTGTAGGCTTGTGTCGTTTTATTGTGGTTGTTTCCAGTTAGTACAGCTCACCGAGGAAAAAGACTTCTAGGAAGTTTCTCTAGGTCCTGATGGCCTGTTATGGGTTGGAGGATTGCAAATATTATCTGGGATTTAGGAACTGCCTGTCCTTCATGTAGTGCGTTGGTGTCCGTCCTGTTTATTTTCATAACATCTGTGGCTGGTGGGGGGAAGGATGTTAAAGACAGGCAGGTCAACTGATTTTTCCACTTTTCCATTGAAGAAAACACAGTGTCTGCAAGGGAACCAGAATATAAGTCTATCTTAAAGTTCTCCTGTTCTGTTGAAATGCATTTAAAATGCTCAGAAGTAAGCAGAAGTTTGGCTTCTTTAAGAAAAAGAAAGTCAAAAACCATAGTCAAGTGTAAACCGGGGAAACCTGCAGAGCAGTGGTCCAGCTGATTCCTTGGGTCTGTAAGTGGGTACTGACTTAGGGACGGCGGAATGTGAGTCTGGTTGCTAGGCAACGGTTCCCATGAGGAGGAGAGCATCAGTGGGTTGGCTGTAGACTATATAAAGGATGGGCCAGGACAGAAGGAAGGAGGAAGCTTCTGGTTCTGAGCTGGAGAAGGAAATATAGACAAAGGCGCAAGGGGTGGTGGCCCAAAGGGTGGTGGCAGGGTTGCACAGCAACCTCCTAGCAGGACTGCTCTTTGCGGGATAGAAGCCACTGATCAGCAAAGTGTGAAGAAATCCTCCTGGGTTTCAGATAATTCTGGAGGTGGGTTGAGGGCCAGCTTTTTGAAATCATTAAAGCACTAAAAAAGAACAATTGAAGGTTTTGCTGAGAGTTGGAAGGAAGCCAAAGGCAAGCAGAGATTGAAGGCTATTGAGCTTAATGTCAAAATGGTGTCTTTACAGCTTTGTGAAGCTGTGTTGCCAAAGTCAAGCTGCATGGACTCTCTGTGCTTCAGCTTTCTCCGCCACAAATGGGCAAAATAATAGCACTAATAGTAATAATCGTAATAGTACCTGCCTCAGAAGGCTGTTGTGGGAATTGAGTTAACATGTGCGTAGCTCTTAGAGCAGTGTTTGCACATACGTAGTAAGTGCAACAAGAGTGTTAGTCACTACTGTTTTGTTTTTCTCTCTTCTTCCAGATCAGAAGCAGATCTGAGCTCTTTATGCATTTGAATATCATGCATTTTCTTGTGTCTGAAGTTTGTAAAATCGAGGCAGTAACTTGATTTGGTCTATCGTTCGTATTGTGTGTCAGTCAGGATGTGTAGATTATGCTTGGTAATAAACGGTCTTTTGTGGGTTAACACTAACACAAGCCTACAACTTGTTCATGTCCAACGAGGGTTTGTATTAGTCAGCTCAGGCTGCCATAAAAAAATACCACAGGCTGGATGGCTGAACAGCAGACGTTTATTTCTCACAGTCTGGAGGCTGGAAGGTCCAAGATCAAGGGCTGGGAGGGTTGGCTTCTGGTGAGACCTCTTCCCAGCTTGCAGACAGCCACCTTCTCTCTGTGTCCCCACAGGGCCTTTCCCCTGTGCACCCACTCCTGGTGTCTCCTCCTCTTCTTATAAGGATACCAGTCCTATCAGATCAGGGTCCCACCCTCTGACCCCATCTAACCTTAGTCACGTCCCTCAAGACCCTGTCTTCCAGCACGGTCATAGTGGACGTTGGGCTTCAACACCGATTTGGGCGTCTGCATGGGGACACAACCGAGTCCATAACAGGGTTGGTGGTGGAGGTGGGGCCTCTCTTCATGATGGGCACTCGGAGCCCCTGGCTGTCAGGCGCTGCCTCTCCCCATGTGCCCATCTCTCCACCTTGGCTGGTCCTAAATTCCCCTTGGCTCTCGCTGCTGCCCTGGCTACGCCGTGTCCCCAAACGCTGAGCTCTTTCCAACTCTCTATCTTCTCTGCCTGGACTGCTCGTCCGCGGCTGCTTCCAGCTCAGCCCTTCAGATCCGAGCTGAAGCCATACCTCCTGACCACCCCGGACGCTCCATCATTTCACCCTGACGTTTCGTCTTCAACATTCTACGTATTTCTTGATCCGCTCATTTATCGTCTAAAAAGTACGCTGCACTGGGGCAAGGCCTTGCTTTGTTCGTGCTGTATCCCCAGGGCCGCAGATAGTAGATACTCATCAAACATCTGTTGAATGCGCGAATGAGGGTCTGTCTCTCCAACTGGAATTTGCACTCACCGTGGGTGGGGCCTTTTTGCTTTGCTCCTCACCGGTCCCTTGACCCAGGCTAAGTACTCAGTAAATGCGTGTTGAATGAATGAGTGAGTGCATGGAGAGCCATCCTCAAGTTGCTCAGTTTCTCTTGCCTCGGGCTCACTAAGTCAATGGAGGGTGTAGAGCTCGCCCATCTGCAGTGCTTGCAGCCGCCCCTTGCTTCACCGAGTGGCAGATGGGGCACCCCGGAGGAACCGCGTTCCGATAAGGGAGCGGTCATCTGGTCTCTCTAAAATGTTATAAACCCATCACACTAGGAACGTGTCCCTCACCACCAGGTGACTGACAGCTTCTGTCACTGCCACCACTCCACTTGGTGGCAGCCACAGGAAGATGGCGTCACTTCCTGTGTCCCTGGCTCTACTCTTCCTGGCTTTCCTCCCAGCCTCACATACCCTTGGCTACAGGCCAGGCCTCTGGAGCCGGATTGCTGCAGTTGGAGTCCAGACTCAGCCACTTACTGGCTGTGCAGCTTTGGGCAAGTTACTTCACCTCTCTGAGTCTGTGTCCTCATCTGTGAAATGGGGATGACATTAGGACCTCATGGAATTGTTATGAGGACTAAATGAATTGTTATGTGTGAAGTGCTTAGAACAGTGCCTGGCCTACGGTAGGTTCTGGATAGCATTTATTATTGTCATAAAGCACTTTCTCAACATGTACTCGGATGTGACAGTTTTCTAGACAAAAAGATTTGACACTTCTTTTTAAATTAGCCAAACACTCTTCCAGTGAAATCTTAAAGAGAACTCCAATATACAAAACCAAGTTTACGAGGGCACCTTTGGTCATAGCAGGGGTGAGCGTTCCAGAAGCTCTCAGCCCTCAGACAACCAGAAGATAATGCTCCTCAGGTGTGCCTCCTGGAGCAATAGCACCAGAGTCACCTGGTTATTAAAAATGCTTTTTAAAAATGCAGAGTTTGGGGTCCCCCCCAAGACCTGCTGAATCTGAGTCTCCAGGGGTGGTGCCTGGGAATCTGCATTTTCATACAGTCTGCGGGTGGTTCTGAAGCACCCGGGGGCTCCATGTGAGCTTCGGTGACTACCGTTTGAGGGCCACCTTCAGACAGAGCCTTATTCTCCCCGCTCCTGTCAAGGGAAGGCCCTTCGAGGGGAGTGGAGTTTCCACAAGGCTGCTGATCCTCTGGACGGCGTCGTCCTGAGGGCGATGAGGAGGAGGATGGTGTCCAAGTTAGGAAACAGTGTGAGCAACTGCAGGGCCATCCATTGGCACTGCCCCATCCCGCTGCATCTCCCCCGCGCCCCCCCTCAAGGCTGGGTCTTCCCCAGGCCTGGATTAAGGTCCACCAAGCTTCCAAACCCAAAAAAAGATCATGCTCCCCTTCTGTCACCACCCTGAGCAATTCAAAATCAGAGTACTGTGCCTTAAAGTCAATCAAGGGAGACCAGCATTCTGAATTCTCCCGTGGGGATGACTCTGAGACTTTAAATCAACTGTTTTCCCGTTTGGGGGCTGCTCCCCCTCCGCTGTGCGTCAGCACTTGCCTTGCGAGCTTGTGGGCCACCTGTGCGGCAGCCTAACCCTCTCTCTCGCCCTGCCCGCCTTCTCCGCAGGCCTCGACGAGATCCAGTGCTCCCTGCCCGTGGAGAACAGGAGGGTGTTCCTGCACGAGCTGTCGGAGGCCAGCTTCAGCGAGTGCAAGTTCAGCCTCTCACTCACAGACCTGTTTATCATCATCTTCTCCGGCGTGGCCGTGTCCATCGCTGCCATCATCTCCAGCTTCTTTCTGGCCACCGTGGTGCAATGCTTCCAGAGGTGCACCCCCAACAAAGACCCCGAGGATGAAGAGGACGACGAGGATGACTGAGCCGCCCCCTCCCATTCCTCACTTTCCAGAACCCAAGCCATCGGCTCCCCTCCAAGAAGAGAGGGACGTGCTGAGAGGGGAGAAGAACCGGCCACCCACAGTGCCCAGAGCACAGAGCCGCACCTGCTCCGTGCCCTGCACCCCGGGCGCGCCTGCTGGGAGCTCCGCTCTCAGAGTTTGGAATCCAGAGTGGAGCGGCCCAGGAAGGATCCCTGGAGGAGAGCCGGCTCTCGGCGGGAGGGGTGTGTGGGGAGAAGATGGCTGAGTCCCGCTTCCTAGTCGACAGGTGAAAACCAGCCCAGGGCACATGCAGACCTCAGCTCGCCCACAAAGATGATTTTGTGCCGTCCGTTCTCTGACCTGTTCTGGGAGACCTGGCAGCATCTCCTTCCTGCCAAGTGGCAGCAGCTCAGACAGCGGGGACTCAAGTGTGGGTCCCCCTCCCTGGAAGCAGGACTTCTGCTCCTCTGGAACAGGCTTCCGCAACCTTGGGATGTTACGCAAAGAACAAACCCACGTCTGGCTAAAACGGCGCCGAGGAAGAAGCTAAGAAGTGGCCGAAGGACGTTTGCTGTTACATGTTGGTGACAGAGTTGGGAAAACTTCCGTTGACAGAACTCAAACCCTGATCCTTCTCCTAATGCTGGCAACTCGTGGAGGAAGGAGGGGCGTTCTGTACAATCCCGATGCCGTCTGCTCTTCCCTCTGAGGGACAACCAAGTCACTTCCCCTCCCGTCCCGCAGCCCCTCACCTCCCACCCGTTCGGAGTCCCTCCTCATCCACATGAGGCCTGCTGTTCCCTGTGCTGGCACCGTTCCAGACGTGTCGTCTCCAGAACTTGCAGGAAACTTTCCTGGAGGCCAGGATTCCAAAAAGCAGGTTGCGTCAGCCCACCAAAATGTTAAAAAAAAGAAAACATACGAACTAGGACTTGGCCTCAGAGAACCCTCCATCGGCGGCCTTGGGGGCTATGTGACATTTCTTTGGCGCACAGGCTGTGACAGGCAGTGTTTTCCAGGCTGTGGAACGCAGCTCTTTGGTTCAGAGACAATGTGAGACAAACAGCGTCATGCGCCCAGCGGGTTAATGCAAGATGGCAGGAGTTAGCCGCGTTGGACCTCGCTGGGGACTGATGCCCAGACCAGCGGCTTGGGGGAGGCTCCTGGGATATTTCCGGGAATCAACTCTCCATCATTTCTCGTAATACATCCCTTATGTTTCCTTCCTTCTTTGCTCCCTTCCATCTTTGCTTCCAGAAGGGTTATCTGAGTGCTTGCTAAGTGTCAGGCACTGGTCCAGACGCTGCAGATATGCACTGAATAAGACAGGCAGGGCCTCTGCTCGCCTGGGGCTCGTCTTCTTATGGGGGGAACATAAAACAGACAAGTGAACAAATCCCATCACAGGTAGTGATAAGCACCATGAAGGAAATAAATGAGGTCCTGTGACCCAGAGTAACTGGTCGGAGCCACTCCAGAGTGGGTAGTTGGGTGTATTGGCCAGAGTTCTCTAGAGAAACAAAACCAGTAGGAGATATGTATATTCTAGAGAGGGAGGGAGGGAGAGGGAGAGAGAAAGAGAAAGAGAGGGAGAGAGAGAGCGAGAGCTTATAAGAAATTGGTTCACATGATCATGGCAGCTGAGAGGTCCCGTGATCTGCGGTTGGCCGGCTGGAGACCCAAGGAAAGCAGGTAATATAGTCCCACTCTGAGTCCGAAGGCCTGAGAACTGGGAGAGCCAATGGTTAAGTTCCAGTTTGAGGACAGAAGACCCAGATCCAGCAGTCGGGCAGAGAGAAAGTGAATTCCCCCTCCCCCCATCTTTTCGTTCTGTTCGGGCCTCCAGCAGGTTGGATGGTGCCCACCCAGGTGGCTCTCCTCGATCTACAGATTCGAATGCTAATCTCATCCAGAAGCACCCTCACAGACACACCCAGAAATAATGTTTAACCAGCCATTTGGGCACCCCGTGACCCAGTCAAGTTGACGCAGAAAATCAGCCATCACCTCGGGGAAGGGCTCTGATTGGCCAGCTTCAAACTGCATCCTGCCTCCTGCTCTCACCTCCCTGCCACCTCCTTCCCTCCCTCCTTTCCTCCTCTTCCACTCTCTTTCTCTCCTTACCCTCTGTCCTTGAGGAGACTCTCCGTCACCCCTTCTAGCCCCCAGCCTTGTGGGCTCCAGTGGCGGAGACCTCGGGCTCAGAGGGGCTGACCTCTCACGGAGTCACCAGGCAGGTGGAGAAGCGGGCAGCGTCTTCCCAGACTCCATGGCAACCTCAGCACCCAAGGGGCCACCTCCGTGGGCTCCACCTTCAGTGCAGATAACGCTTCCCTTGAGGCAACAATAGGGGCAAATGGAAATTGCTCGTCATGACCCGCTAGATGCTGCTCGAACTCCTGTCTGAAGTTCCAGCCATTATTTGCACCTTATTATGAATGAAGATATTCAGTCAGGCGAGAACTTCCCTGACATGGGGCCACAGGAGGGAAGATAGAAAAGATCACGGAGGAGGGCCAAGGGCTCAGAGGCTGGAGTTTGCGACACAAAACAGTCTAAGGCCAGCACCTGCCCAGCCTGGCCACAGACTGCACTGAGCCTTGTATAGGGTGGGAAGTGCTGCCTGTTGTCAGTCTCCCATCCCCACTCCCAGGACCATCCTACTGGGGACACAATTAAAGCCCTGGATCCAGCTGGGCCCCGCCAAAGTCACAATGCGTTTCTCTGAGAATCTCGGGGAGATGGTGCCCCAGGCTGTGGAAATAGCGCCAGATCCTTGTCCTAGTGGGTTCCGGGGAATGCATTCCCTCTTAATGAGTTTATTTTATTCCTTCCGTCCATCTCAAGTGATTCAATCTGGCCAGTGGGCTCAGCTGTTTGCTCAGAAGGCACAAGCCCTGCACAGTGTAGGGGCCAGTGGTCATTTACGGAATGAACGAGTGAGTGGGGGAGGGGGTGACCCAGGGCTTGCTGGGTGCCAGTCAACCATCATTTCTGTCGGCCGCACCCCAGAGTTTGGGAACAAGCACGATTCTGGGGAAGAAGAGCTTTAAAACAGTGCCAGTTGAAATAGTCACTGCCTGGATATAAAGTCCCAGTGAAACACTGGGGACGTTGAGGACGTGAGGGACATCTGCCATCAAGCCCGAGAAAACACACTGACCAGGAGCCACAGCTCAGCCGGGCAAATGCCCTTTGAGAAGTGGCATCGCACAAACAGTAGGCGATGATTTAGTGCTCCCTGCTTGCCATAGGGTCTCCAGCGATTATTAACAACAAGGACAATGCCGCATGCCAGTTGAGGGCCTGCTCTGCACCAGAATCTCCACTGTGTCATTTGGTGTCATTTGTCACGCCCCCAGAGTCACTCTCATCACACTGTCCCATGTTATTTTCTGCACAGTACGTGCCACGGTGTGAAATCATCCCGCTTGTTGTTCACGTGGTTATCGGCCACCTCTCTGGGCTCGCACGCGAGTTCCCCAAGGGCAGGAACCCAACCGTTTGTGTCCCTGGTGTTTGGAGCAGTACCTGGCACACAGGAGTGGCACAGCCAATATGCATATTTGTTGAAAGAGCAAACCAGTGAATTCCAGGCACCGTACCAGAAACTCTACAGACCCGAGCTCTGCTGAAGCATCCCCACGACTCCAGGCGAGAGCCGCTCTATCCCAGTTTTGTAGAGGAGGAAACCAAGGCTCAGAGAGGGTGAGTAGATGACAGGATGCAGCACAGCCAGAACAGGCTCGCGGCTGTTGGAACAGATTCCAAAGCCTGTCCTCCCAGTTATGATAATAGCTCATGTGTGTCGAGGGCACTCTCTGTGCTAGACGCTGAACCACGCCCATTATGCAACTCCTGAACCCTGGAAGGCAGTGTAGGTGTCAGGGTTCTCCAGAGAAATATACATATAAACTGTAGAAAGAGATTTATTTTGAGGAATTGGCTCATGTGATTGTGGAGGCTCAGAAGTCCAAAATCTGCGGGGTGGGCTGGCAGACTGGAGAGCCAGGGAAGCGCTGATGTTGCAGCTCACATCTGGAGGCCGTCTGCCGCACAGTTTCCTCCTGCTTGGGGGAGCTCAGTCTTTTGGTCCATTAAGGCCTTCAACTGATTGGATGAGGCCCACCCACATTAGGGAGGGCAGTCTGCTTTACTCAAAGTCCACTTGTTTAAATGTTAATCTCATCTAAAAACATCCTCATAGAAACATCCAGAATAAGGTTTGACCATACATCTGGGCACCATGGCCAAGCCAACTTGACACATAAACCATCACAGGCAGGTACCGTTATCACTTCCGCTTTATGGATCCATCACTTCCACGTGGCCGATGAGAGAACTGGTTTGGCCCTGGGAGTGACGTGCCCAGGAGGGGCACAGCTGGTAAGTGATGGAGTGGGATTTGGCTACAGATGCTCTGACCACTGCCCACCCTCTCTCTACCCAACTGCATTTCCTTCTCAGGCCAGCAGGAGCAGGCCTGGCAGCGACAGCGTGGAGTGGCACATTTCTTCAGGCTATGTGCTGGGCTCCAGGAAGAGCAGCCTGCACCTGCTGGCTGCATCCAGGATGAGTTTATTTTAAGCCTCAAATCCAACATCTTAGACCCCTTCGGAAGAGTCAAAACCACTAAAATATCTTGTCTCTCTGCCTTGCTCTCCCTAAGATCTGATGACCAGAGGATTCTGGCAGCATCACAAATGAATTCATCTTATTGTGATGACAACGGGTGCCACGGGTATAGCCCTGGGACCTGGGCAGGGGGCCCTTCTCTTGGGTCTAGCGCTTAAGAGGGCCTTGTTCTGGTCCTCCTCCAGCTGCACTCTTCCCCCTGGGGTAAAGAATCTGTGGGGCCATGGGCACACACCTACCCAGAACCAGCGCTCTCTTCTAGAATGTTCTCTGGGTACTCAGGACCACAGAATTCCCTGCACAACAGACCCCAAGCTCGGGGGTTGGCCTCTTCCCAGCATCCCTCCTCTGAGACACTGAGTGGCCAGGTAGTGGATGTTGGTGGCGGATGTGAATAGAGGTCAGACGTGTAGTCTGGGTGTCCATGTAGGTGTGCGCAAGACCCCTAGAGGCGCAGGCTGAAGCCAGGGCTGGGAAGAGAAAGGGGGAGTCTTTGATGGCTCAGCTTTCTCGACATGGCCATATTCTGGTGCAGATTTCCAAGAATTCAAGAATCATCGTTTAAACTTGGTCTTGCAAGACCTTAAGAAGGTATTGCTGTCAAGGTAGCTGGGTGGCACATTTAGCAGTTTATCTTCATTTATGACTTGTGAATGTTTAGATACGGGTGTGTGGAGAGTATTTGTACTCTTCTCCTGGTTTCCTAGATGTTACAGATAGGCTTGGGTACCACAGCAGGGTCCGAAGGGCAGCCACACACCCCGGCTCTGGCCTTAGGACTGGATACTGCTGCTGCCCTGTGGGGCTGGTCCACAGGGGCCTGTATACAGAAAAGCTGAAAGATGCACCCACACCATCGCTTCCCCCCACGATAGAGAAGGGTCTGCCTTGAACCTCCATGCCTCCCCCGCCTCCTCCTCTTCCCTCTCCTCCTCCTCCTGCCCCCACACCGTCCCTCCAGGCTCAGATGGCCCAAGTCACAGGTGCAGTCAGCGTCTGGGGGCCATGGTTTTTCCAACACTGTTAAATTTAACTGAACCCTGGAGCACATCACGGCTCTGAGTGTCCTTCACGTCGCGCCACCACCAGCTGAGCCAGCCGCCAGCCTTGAGCCTTGGCCATAAAGTCCTTTTTAGTGGCCTCTAGTGGCCTTGAGCATTAAGTAATTTATTATTTGCAAAGTGGTCTATTCAGCCTTGTATGGCGAAACCTCCCCAAAGCAGATCCCTGTGGGTTTCATTTGCCTGCAACCAACAAGGTGGCTGTGTTCTTCAAGACCCCAGGCTAATAAACCCATGTCCTCGCTTTAAATTGTTTTTCCACGGAAAAGATTTTTGAAAAACGAAAAAGAACACTGTTCTCTGCTGTTTGCAAATGCGATCCATTTTTTAAAAACACACCTTTTCAGGGTGTAAGTGAGTTATTATATTTTGGCCTTGCAAGAAATACAATGAGCTCTTCTGGTAAAACCTCACCGCCGTGTTCAGGACCGTTAGTCGTGAACTCGATTGCCCTGTGGGGTTCCGCTGGTACCCGAGCTGGGTGTCGGTTTTCCAAGAATCGTTCTTTCAGGCTTTGCCTCTCAGGACAGAGCCGCCATCCCCATCTGAGCCTCTGACTGCGAATAATGGGAGCGAAGCAACCGTGTGTCAACCGGTCTCAAAAGGAGCCCTCGAGGGTGGAGGGACAGCCTCTAGTGGAGCGTCCACTGTGTCCTCATAGCCAAGTGCCCTCAGCTGTGCCATGGACCCTCTCGGAACCGCCAGCCCTCCCCCGTGAACAGAGTAACACCGACTTCTTGGCAGAGTTGACAAGAGCACAATAAAATAATGGGAGGGAACGCCCACTCAGTGCCTGGCACAGGGGCACGCCCCGCAAACCTGGTCCCTTCCCTCATCCGTCAGAGTCCTAGCGGTGCCTCCCCGAGCACGCACAGCTGCACAGAGAGGGCGTCATCTCAAGAGAACTGTGGAATCAGAGCTTGACTCCCAGCACCAGATGACGGGAGCCGGAAGCCAGCGGTCCAAAGACCTCTGGCATGGAATGAAGGAGCTCAGTTCTCATCCTGCCATTATGTAATCGGGCCCCAGCCCCACTGCTAGTGGCCTGTCTGACCCAGCTGGCTTTGGGTGCTCAGGAGTCTGCATACACGTCAGAGGCCGCCTTTACACGTGTAACCCGCACGTCCCTGGGCTCCTCTCACCAGGAATACAAATGAGGCCACATGAATACACAAGTTATGTTGTCCTGGTGGAGCCCACCTGCCTGACCGCAAGTGAGTAAAAGTGCCTCTCTGCCCATCCCCCAACCCACCGGCAGCAGGTACGTGTGGGCATGGGGAGTCTCTCTCAGGCTTAAAACCCAGTCTGAACTGGCCTCCGCTGAGCGTCCATCGTGTCTGCTGAGGGTTCTCCCTTGCCCTGGGCAGTGGGTCCTCCACCCACCTGGCTGTGGCTCCTTGGGAGACCCCGTGCCTGCCCTGCCAGGTGTTGAATCCCAGACCACCTTCCCTGAGGTGCTCCCACAGGTGACCTGCCTTCAGCCCCACACGCCCAGCAGAGCCACAGTGAGCTTCTCATGGGAATGGGGACAACGCCACCTCTGTGAGGTCAGACTAGTCCCTAGGCCAGGCCCAGAATCTGACCCCTCACACCCTCCCAGTTTCCCCATCTCTTGGGCTTCTTCCCTGAACACCAAGGCCTCTCTTTGCCGGGCCTCCTTCCACTCGGGTCTGTCAGTGTGAGCAGACGGATTCCTGGACGGGCCTGCCAGCACCTGCAGCCACGGCAGCCGAGCCAGGGGCGGCTCCGGCGGGGTGGGACGTGGACGTCGATGCCGTTCAGCACCTCTGTCCCCTCCGGCTTGATGGGGGAGGCTGCAGGGTTCTGCTGAGACTGGGGGAAGCTGTGGGCTCCACATAGTCTTACGAGCTGCCTGGAAAGGAGAGAAATGCAGGAGTGGGACGTCCCCAATGTGGGGCTCTGAGAGGCACCGTGGACATCTCCCCCTGCCCCACCCCACGGAATCCTTTGTCCCCAGAGATGCCCTCTAGACTATAAGCTCCATGAGGTCGGAGCCATCACTAAACACCAACCCCTGCCCAGGCCTGGCAGACAGGAGCCCCCAGTTGTCACATCAGTGGAGGAACACGTCTGAAGAGGGCCTTCCTTAAGGGATGGGGTCCAAGGGAGCCAGGAGGCAGGGCAGAGTCCAGGCGGGGCGCCACGCCAGCTTACTGCACTTGACCCACGACCCCTGAAATGGTTCTAACAGAGTATCTGGGAGCTGTATTTCTGGAGTATTAAAATAGCAGAGTAATAAACCATTCAAGCAGAATACCAGAGTATCCACATTCTACCTGAGTATTTGGGGGGCGGCTGAGCGGGGCCTGCTGCTCACCCGGCTGGCCCTGAGGCTGGTCATGCTGCTGTGAGCGGTCCCGAGCTTTACCTCCCTGCTTCGGCCCCATCCCCATCATGCACACCCTTCAGCCCCTCAGCACTCCTTCAGCTCCCCACACAGGCCTCGCTTGGTCCAGCCCGAGGGCCCTTGCGGCTGGCTGTCCCCTCTGCCTGGGCTGCGCTTCCCTAGATCTTTGCTCCTTCTTGTCATTCAGGTCTCAGCTCAAAGGTCACCTTCCCAAAGAGGCCTTCCTGCCCATCCCAGCTAAAGAACCCTTCCCCACCCTCTGAGCATCATCCCCCTGTTCCATTCTCTTCACGTTGCACATCTCTGTGTGTGCTTCTTGGGCTTTGTTTGCTTGCTTGTGTCCCTTCCCCTCCAGATAGTAAGCTGTAAGAGCAAGGTCCATGCCTGTCTTTACCCTGTATGCCCAGAGCCGAGACCTGTTGTGGGCTTGGCAGGAGCCTGATAAATATTTGTGAAGTGGATAGATGAGGTGGGTGGGTGGGTGGATGGGTGGATGGATGGATAGGTGGGTGGATAGGTGCATGGATGCATGGGTGGATGCATGGGTGGATGCACAGATGGATGGATAGGTGGGTGGATGGGTAAATAGATGGATGGGTGGGCAGATGGATAGATGGATGGATGGAAAATTTTATACCCTTTCCAAGGACTTGAAAGCCACACGTAACGTGTGAGGAATACAACCAAGGAAGGATTTACAACTCATACTGAGTACGTTAAAGGAAAATGCCTCTTCACCTTGCAGAGGTCACAGTTCTGAGCCCAGGGCCACAGCCGTGTCAGGAAACATTTGTAGCGGTGTCTTCCTTATCAGCTGCCCATCTTTGCTGTAGTGCAGGAGCCTTCCCTGCTGCGGGGTGTGGCTGTGGGTTACAGATGCAAACCCCCAGACTTCGCACCTTGCCTTTCGTCTGAGAGCCCAGGAGGACAAGCCCCTGTCAGATCGCCATGTCCTGTTAGGCACTAGTGGCCACATCCTCTCCTCTGAGCCTCCCCTCCCCCTGCTCTCCTCTCCATGGCACCGCCAGCCTTGGCATCGGCCGCTGCGTACTGAGCGATTTCCATTCCGACCATCTGACCCCTAATTACTTCTGTTAATTACTTGGACAGGCTTTCCCTGCAAAAAGGGCTTAAACCCGGGGTGGGGGGTGGCGAGAAGGGGATGTTCTTCACCTGTCCTTGTCCGCCACCTGCCTCTGGAGGGAGGAGACTGTGCACCATCCAGGTTATTGAATTTTCCAAAGATTTGCTCTCAACGGGAGGTCAGTCTGTCACTTTGATGAGTTCTCTCTAAGAGCTTATTCTTTCGCTAATCTTGAATTTTCTAAAGTGCCTGATTGCTTGTTGGGAGAAACAAGTGGCATAGCAGGAGAGGGAGGGGCGAGCGCCCCTTCATCAGTGCAATGTGGAATTAACCGCCTCAATGCTTTCTGGTCCCCTGCTGACTCCCACATCCAAGAAAAGGCCAGCACGGAGCCGCCCAGCCCAGTACGGAAGTCCAAGTGGGCCACAAATGCCTGCAGCTCCCATGCCCCTCAAGTCGTCATCTCATGGATCACAACACCCCTCCCAGTTCTAAGGCGAGTGAAACAGCCTCACAGGTTCTCTGGGTTTGAGCTTTCCCCTCATTTCCCCCATCTGTTCTGCCTAAATCCTCCTTGTCCTGGACGCTTCTGACTTTGGACTCAGTCACTCCTTCACTCATTCAGTATTTGTTAGGAATTCACCCTTGCCTGGCCCTGGTCACACTGCAGCACACGACAAACACAGACTCCAGCCACAAGCAGTTTTCCACCAGAGAAACAAGGAGAACAAGTGATCACAACGATGTGATGAGTTAGGAGATGCCTGGGGAGCCCAGAGTGGGGCCAGCTCCGCGTGAGGGCCAGAGAAAGGGTCCCTATGAGACCCAGCGACCCTGTGCAAACCCCGGCACCGGGAGACGAGCAGACTCCGGCAGGGCTGCTAGCAGGGGACCCCAGCCCCCCATGAAATGCCTGTCTGCGAACGCTCAACGCCGCCAGGAGAATTTACTGTTTGCTCCAGCGGGTACCTGACAAGAGGCCGGTCCCAACCACCCTTTCTTAGAGATTCACTAAGAGGGGCTCACAGGTGGGAATCCCTCCTCTGGCCCTTTGAGGTGCGTATGTCTGTCTGACAGCTCAGGAGGGCCTTTCTCAAGGGCCTGAAAGCCACTCCTTTGAAATGTAATCTCAGCAGGTGGGACCCCAGTCTCCAGTCTCTGTGGAAAGAAGCTGAGCTTCCAGGATCACCAGCCGGCAAGCACGGCGGGCCTAACCACTGTGCACTGACCAGCTGACCACTGACCAACACGGCGTCATTCTTCGCTTCCCTGACTCTGTTGAGGCCCCACCTTCCCCCGCCCCATTCTCCCTGTGAAACACCTAGTCACCGCCACACAGTGGGAATGGAGCTCTGCTCTTTTCCTACTGTCAATAGTTGCTGTGTAAAATCTGTTTTCACCGCTTGAACTAAGGGCTGTGCCTATCTTTCACTCTGTGGAAGTGACTGGAATCTGAAGCTGGAAAGGTGCACAGTAGTTACCAGGCTGAGTGGGTGGGGATGGGGCAAGCGGGTGGGGGGAGAATGTTCTAGGCAGAGAATAGGGGAGAAATCAAAGAGGCTTAGAGGGGCTGCTGATGGAAAAGGGGATGAGGGCTTGTCCGTCCTAACCCTTGGTAGGCACAGCCTGTCCCTCTGTCTCCAGGGAGGGGCTCCGGTGCTAACCGAAGTTTCTCCTGCACCCATCCAGCCTGCTTCCCTCCCCCTGGTCACCCTGCCCAGCTGGCGCTCAGCCTGCCCTGCCACCTCCCTGCTGGGCCGGTTCGGGCTGCCCAGCCCTCTCTGGAGATCAAGAGGATGCTGCTGGCCTATGGCTTCTTTTCTCCCATTTAAAAAGGTGGAGGGGCTGGCCCCGTGGCCGAGTGGTTGAGTTCATGAGCTCCGCTGCAGGCGGCCCAGTGTTTCGTTGGTTCGAATCCTGGGCGCGGACATGGCACTGCTCATCAAACCACGCTGAGGCAGCGTCCCACATGCCACAACTAGAAGGACACACAACAAAGAATATACAACTATGTACTGGGGGGCTTTGGGGAGAAAAAGGAAAAAAATTTTAAAAATCTTTGAAAAAAATTAAAAAAATAAAAATAAAAAGGTGGAGATATAATTCACATACCATAAAGTTCAGCCTTTTAAAGAGCAACAGTGGTCACAGTATATTCACAAGGTTGTGCAACCATCACTACTATCTAATTCCGGAACATTTCATCATCACAAAAAGAAACTCCATTCCTCTTAGTGGCCACTCCCTGTTCCCCCTTCCACCAGCCCCTGCAGCCACTAATCTGCTTTCTGTGTCTATGGATTTGCCTATTCTGGACATTTCGGCTAAGTGGAACCATGCAATATGTGGCCTTTGGTGTCTGGCTTATTCTACTCAGCGTAATGCTTTCAAGGTTCATCCATGTTGTAGCCTAGATCAATATCAGTATTTGTTTTTTATGGCTGGAAAATATTCCATTACTTTGGAGTAATGGATACTCCACGTTTGCCCATTCGTCAATTGATGGACACTTGGATTGTTTCCACTCTTTGGCTACTATGAATGATGCTGCTATGAAAGTTCGTGTACATATGTTTTTTATGAACATATATTTTCAGTTCTTTTGGATGTATACATGGAAGTGGAATGGCTGGGTCATATGGTGACCCTGTTTGACTTTTTGAGGAACTGCCAAACTGTTTGCAAAGTGACTGTACCATTTTCCATCCTACCAGCAACGTACAAGGGTTCCAGTCTCTCCATATCCTCACCAACACTTGTTATTGTCTGTCTTTTTTATTTTAGCTGTCCCTGTGGGTGTGAAGTGGTGCATGGCTTCTCATCCCATCTTTCCACTCACCCCTTCTCCGATTCTGGCCTTGACTATATGAGTGGTACCGCTCTCCTTTCTAGTTGCTCTTGGGGTCTGGTAAGAAACCCTCATGAGTTGATGAGAACACCTCAAACCCAGGATTTGTAACTGCTGCTCTTTTCTGTGTCACCTGGAGAAACCCCTTTGCCAAGGCAGACAGCCGAGAGTGGCCTGTGTCCATGTGCGAGGATGTGAGCCCGGGTTCTTTCACATAAAATGTGCTCAGTGAGGCTGAGCTCCAGAACCTTCCAGCTGCAGCATTTCCCATCCTAACTGTCACAAGCTGTCTTTGGAAATGGAGTCCACACTCCGGAAGACAGGTGCGTGCCTGCGGAAGGGAGGGACAAGTTCTCAGAAGACCTGCTTTGACTCAGCGTGTGAAGGGCGTTGTTTTCAGGAGGGCCGGGCTTGGGGCAACGAGCAGCCTGGTCCCGGCCAGGAGTCCTGTCCAGAACCTTCAGGGCTCTTCCTCCCCCATAGCTCTCCCCTCTCACCGGATGGCAGACCCTCTTGCTGGAAGGAAGCTCCAACGGCAGGAGCTGGAGCAAATGATGGCTCTCATTCACCATCCCCGCTAGAAAGGTGTTCACTTGCCTCCTGTAAGGGCAGCCGTGTTGCCTGGTAAAAGGAGGTTCTCGTCACTGAAATGGCTGGAGTGGAGGCACACACTGGGCCAGGTGCCTGGAGGCCTGAGCGGGGGGATGCGGTTTCCAGTTGAGCTTTGTCCATCCCCCACTCCTGGGGGCTGGTCCAACAGCCACCGCTGTAGCCGGCTCTGGCGGGCAGCTGAAGCCACCTCCTGGGAGTTATACTGCTCTCCCGACGGTGGTGTGTTAGGACAATGGCTTACCAAAAAATGTCCCTGATTTGTAGCATTTGTCAATTTCCATAGTGTAAATATTTCCCTCCTTGGCCAATTTCAAGCCACCAACATAATGTCACTGAACGCAGACTGGGAAGAGATGTGCACCATCGGGCTCACCAGCTGAGCCCTCCTCCCATGGTCCCCCAGGCCAACAGCCAGTGATGGATGGGGGCGGCTACTCAGGGGGACCAAAGCCCCCTTCCTTTGCCTCAAGGTAGGACAGGCCCTGGGGGACAATTCCAGGGCTCTCTGTAGGATGGTGCTAAAGCTGGACTCCTCCTGAAACCACAGTCTTACGTTCTTCCTTCCACCTCCCTCACTCCCTTACTGTTTCTTCCAAGGGCTCGCGCTCAATACACCACATGCCCACAGATCCCAGTCTCAGGCTCGGCTTCGAGGGGACCTGAACCCAGACAGGCCTCTCTGCCAAACAGTGGCCCCCAGCAGGCTCTGTCCTCAGTCAGCCAGTGGGTCTCCCCACCCACATGTGGGTTTCCTGCCAGTGGCGGGGAGGGAAGGCATGACCATCCTTCTGACATTTTTGGGGTCAACAGAACAGCCCTGTGCTAGGAAGCAGGAATCTGGCCTGGGGTCCTCACTCCACCTCTGACCCTGGACAAGGCCCGTCTGCTCGGTCTTCCCAACTCTCACAAGGAGAAGGACGGGTGCAGACTCCATCAGCTCTAGAAGCTTTGCAATTCTTGGTGAGGCCCTCTCCTGGAAACTGGGATTCATTATGCCTGGTTTGGGGTGCTTCCTGTTTAACAAATGCCTCGGGAGAGCCTGTTGATGAGGTGAGTGTGGAAACCGTGGTTCTAGGCAGGTTTCTCAGCCTCAGCACCGTGGGCATTTGGGCTGGATCATTCTTTGTCACGGGGACTGTCCTGCACATTGTAGGATGTTGAGCAGCATTCCTGGCCTCTACCTGCTAGATGCCACTAGGACCTCCCCAGTTGTGACAACCAAAAATGTCTCCAGACTCTGCCAAATGTCCCCAGGGGGCAAAATGGCCCCCCTCCCCACACCCTCGCTCAAGATCCATGTGAACCTTGAAATGTCATGGCCACACATCAAACTATGGTAAAGAGACCATACGGATTAGGGCCCCGCAAACCTCTTTATACTTTAAAAAATCTGTTTACATTATATTTTCCAAATATATTTGCATAGGAGTGTGCAAATATACTTCCTTGTATTTTTCTTAAATGTATCATTATTATTACTTTTATTATGATAGTAAGCGGGGGATAGGAAAACTACACCCAATTCCATCTCTGGGGACACATTAATTTTCCTCTTCCTCCCTCCCCTTCCAGTGTCCCTTCTTAACCACTGTCCTTAGACAGAGGCAGTTCCCTTTGAGTCCCTCTGTTTGTCCTCATGGCTGTTAGCTGAAGCTCCTGGAAGATCGAGGGAGACTCGAGGACTCAGGAGAGAGCTAGAGGTGGGAAAACACGCAGGAGGAGCAGAAATGTTGGGGGAGAAGGCAACCCACGGCCCCTGGGGGAGGAGCTCACAGCCAAACCAAATCAGGGCCACAGCACGTTCATCAGGTCCTAGCGAGTGGTGGGGTGCAAAGGTCCTTCGCATTCGGAGAGTGGGTGGAATCCCAGAGCTGAGTGCCCCGCAACCTTCGACAGACATTGTTATAAGCAGTCGCTTTCATCCCGATAGCGTCCTTGAAAGCCAGACAGAGGAGTTTGGACTCACTGTTACGTTATGCACTAGAGAGCCATGGAAAGTTCTTGAGCAAGGGCCTGGTGACACCAGTAACATTCTAAAAAGCAGGAAGGATGCTGACATCTGCTGAACTTACATGCTTTCTGATGCTGGTCCAGCTTACAGCAAGCTGCCTGACAATAACCGATGGGTAACTGGAGGAGATGCCGGGCTGCCTGTCAATGAGACAGAAGTCGTCGTGTAGCTGGTTGCTGGGAATTCCCTGGATGTCACGATCATATTGCAGAGTCCATCCCCGTCCAGGACACGCAGGGTTCAGGGGAGCAGGGTGCTCTTGGCAATGGGGTGCTAAGGGAGCAGGCAGCTTGTTACAGTTGGCAGGGCCGATGGGCGCTCCTGGTCAGTGTCTGTCTGGGCTGTGGCAGGTTGGCCGGTCCTCACTGTGGACAACGCCAGCTTTGTAACCTTGGCCCTGACATCCCAACCAGCACCTTCCAAGCGCTTGGATATACGGATGGGGCCCAGGGATTTTCTCCCATGTAAGGGAAGAATTTTCTCAGATTAACCAAAAACAGTAAGGCACAGATGGTGCTCCGGACAAGGCTTTGGAAGGAAATTCCGGCCTCCCCAGATGTATTCTCAATTCTGCTGAATCCTCTTGAGAGTCAGGAACAGGTTTCTTCAAACTGTCTTGGGGCAAAAGAATATTGTGGTGTAATCATAAGCCCCACCCCTGCCCCTTTTCTTCCTCCTTTCTTTCCTCATAATCTGCATTTCTTTTTTTTTTTTTTTTGAGGAAGATTAGCCATGAGCTAACTGCTGCCAATCTTCCTCTTTTTGCTGAGGAAGACTGGCCCTGAGCTAACATCTGTGCCCATCTTCCTCTATGTTATATGTCGGACGCCTGCCACAGCATGGCTTGATGAGTGATGTGTAGGTCCACACCCAGGATCCGAACCTGTGAACTCCAGGCCGCTGAAGCAGGGCAACTTAACTTAACCACTTGGCCACGGGGCAGCCCCTGCTTATTTCTTATTGGTCTGAACTTGGGCACCAGGCCACAACTACTTTAGGGGTGTCTGGAAAATTAAGTCATTTAGCCGGGGAGTCATGTGACCAATTAAAACGCCGTCGTTTTATTCACAAGCAAGAAAGGGAGAATGAGTATTGATAGACAGTTAGAGGGCTCACATAAATATGTCATCCGGGAAGTTCCATGCCCCACTCCAACTCCCCAATCTGTCTCAGGTGTGACCAGCGACTGGGGCTCTGAGCCGGGAACACACAAATTCGGCCAATCGTCTGTATTTTCTAATTTGGCCTACTCGCTAAAATTTATTTGTAACCCCAAACCAATACTCAAGACACTCCTGCGGTAATTCACAGACGCGCCCATGCTCGGAGCGTGAACAGTTGGAGTTGCCGGAGCGCGCACGTTCCCAGCTGGGGTCGAACAGGCGGCGCCCCGCCCTCAGGTCTCGGCCCTTGGGCCCCAAGCAAGGGTTCAAGGTCGGGTTAGTGCCACGGTTTTTGCATTTTCGCGCATTGTTGGTGAGTTCTCTGTTTAAAACGGCCCCTACGGCCTGCGCGCGGAGGCTGCGGTGAGCTCGACGGGGACGCTGCGGTCCCCGGGCTCCGCCAGCGGCCATGCTGCCGGCCGGGAGCTCACTGCTGGTCAGTCAAGGACACACGTCAAACGACGCGTCCAAGATCAGAAATGTACGTTAAACAAGGTTTTGTACTCATCAGTTGACAAAAATGTGGTGAGCAGAGGCGCGAGGAGCCTAACCCTGCATGTCCCCCAGGGAACAAGGGTTCAGAATTCACCAGTTCGGTGTTTTGTCCACTTTATGGATCACTCCTACCAGGACTAATAAGACTTGAATACAGTGCACAGGCCATCTTGTTTAATCCTAGCCACACTCCTGTGAAGGAGGAGCCTTTAAGCGCGTTTGATAAATAGGAAGAAAATAGCTCAGAGAGGTTAAGTGGCTCCCCCAAAGCTGCACAGCCAGCAAGTGAACTTGAACTCAGTTCTGTCCAATCCGAGTTCTCCCTCTCATCCTGTCTGGGTTGAATAGAGAGAGCTGGAGTAAGTTCAAAAACCAGGATGGAGGTGGCAAGGTAGAGAATTCTGTTCAGAGAGGTCAAGCACGCAGCTCAGAGCCCCTTCTCCCACCCTCTCTGGCCCCACCCTCTGCCGAGGGGCCTCAGGGAAAGCGAGCAGGTCTGCTGGGGCCCCCAGGGCTGAGCTGCCGAGTGGACAGCCGGCTTGGGGCTGGCTCTGCTGTAATGATAGTTACACATAACCGAGAATTGATTGCCCCCAGCTCGCGCCCCGCTGTCTGCCTCGCAGAACACTGCAATCCATCTTTACACAAGGCTGGCAGCTGGCAGCCCCGCACCGCCCTCGGCCCCAGGTGCTGGCCAGCAGGTCCCCCCCACCAGCAGCTGCAGCAGAAAGAACAGAAAGACATCCGCCTCTGAAAGAACATGGAAACAGCTGACGGCGAATGCAGAAGGAGCTTATGTTGTTTCGGGTGGAAAAGAAGCCTCGCAGGAAACATTGAGGTAAAAGCAAAATGAGGATAGCTGAGGGGGCTCAGAGCCAGCAAGCAGAAGACGACAGCTTTAAACGACTCTAATGATTTCTAATCATTGGTATTTTGCCTCCCACGTGGAATAGGCTGCCCGCCCATTAGATTTCCCACAGGGTTTGACCGTCAATGATCGGCAGTGTGGTGGGTCCCTGCTGGAGCATCACTAGTCACGTTTTGCAAGGCAGCCCATCCCGTCTGGACCCCTTCTAATTGTTAGAAACCGCCATGGGGGTGGTGAGGCCTGGACTAGGAATTCACCTCGCTCAGATCCCTTCCAGCCCTGGGATTCTTCAAGTAAAATGGCTACAAAGTCATGTCCTGGGGTGAGACTGGCCGTGGAGAGGATGACAACGATAACGATAATAATTATCTTCTGAGTTCCTGCCACGTGCAAGGTACTTTCTGGATATTTCCCAAACCTCTGTGCCAGACAGGTCAAATTATCTGTGTTTTTCCCTGGGGAACATTGATCTCAGATGGGAAGCCATGTGCCCAGTGAGGCACGCCAGTGAGTGGCTGTGTCTTTCCCGTTATACCGCGCCATCCCACCGCCAACACCAAGAACCATCCGGAAGCCAGTAGCTCTGGATGAGATGGGCAGGAAGAAATAATTCTCGACAACAGTGACTTCTTTGTTAGAATCCGTTCCTCGGGCTTCCTGGGATGACAGGGGGACCCTATCTTCTTGACCAGGGATTTCCAACTGTATCATTTTTAGCCAAAAAAATCATTTTGAAAAAATCTTCAAATAGAACCTGATGGAACCCAAGCGGGACATGAAGAAGCCCAGCAGCATGGGACGCCTCCAGGGACCGGCCGCCTGGCACATCCCTCATCTCCGGGCAGGTGTGTCTGTCATCCTTTGCTCCCTGATATGGAAGAAATCAACAGTATCAGCCACAGAGGAGAAGACAGGCCCAGGTGGGGCTCTTTCGCTCCCAGCACGAGATCTCCCTTCCTGGCCCCTGGCTGACTAGGCAGGCTGCCACCTGCTCTCCTGGCTGCCTCTCTCCTCCCGCAGCCCATCCAGCCTCCTCGCGTCTCCAGATTACTCTTTATCAAGCACTGCAAGGTGCACAGGAACCTCCCAAGTCTTTCTGGAAAGGGTCACACAGTCACCATTTTAGGCTCTGTGCACCACATATTGCTTCTGTTATATAACTTTCTTGCTTTTGTTGGTTTGTTTTATTTTTACAACTTTTTAGAAAAGAGAAAACCATCCTCAGGCCACAGGTTGTACCCAAACAGACATGAGCTACATTTGGCCCGTGGGTCACAGTTTGCTGACCTCTGGCTTAGAGAATAAAGTGCACTTGGAGCCTGGCGTTCAAGGCTCCGCCACAGGGCATGTTGCGTATGAGTGTGAATGTCATCCCTCAGAGTTGTGCAGTGCACAGCCTGTACAACTGAATGTGGTAGCCTGCCATGCCCCTAAACACTGGGAATCTCTCCCTCCTCTGAACTTGAAAAAAAATCGTTATTTTATGAAGCGTTATTTCTATCTAGATTCATGGCTTTCCACACGTGGGTGTTCAGCTCTCTTGCTCTCTTTCGCTACACTGTTATCTTAGAGTCTACCTCCTAAAAAAGCACCTTGGATGTGTCCCTTCTCGCTTCTCCATTTTCTACGTGGCGGACTGGAGTTTCTGAAAGTGGCTGTGGTGATGTCTCCCACCCCCCCGTGCCCTCCTGCAATGTGACTTTGCCGTGCCTCCATCCAGACACAGGGTCAGTGGTGAATGTGGGGGCCTGGCACTGCTCTGAGGACTGGAACATGGGGAAGTGACTTTGGGTCGGTGCCTGGGGCCTGGCAGGCGCTGCTTCCTGCCCCTTCGAAGCAAGCGTCGCAAAGGAGGTTCACCTCCCTGAGCCCACCGTGCTAGGGGAATCCCAGCTGTGGGGGAGGCCCTGGGGGGTGACAGGCCACATGGAGAGAGAAAGGGGAAGAAGCCAGGAGCACCAAGGAGCCCGACAGGGGAAACAAGGAGCCCCCCGGACGGTCCTGTGCCGTGGACACTCACGGAGAGAACAGGCCACGGACACACGGCCCCGTGGAGAGGGTCAAGGCCCCCAGGTGAGTCACTGGGGAGCAGAGACAGCGGTCCCCGCTGCACCCACCCAAATTCCTGAACCATGAGCCTCAAAACACGGCTGTTGATTTACACTATGAAGTTTTAGTTTGTTCCACAACCGTGGTCAGGCAGAACATCCTACGCCTCACGCGTGCCAACATCATCTCTTGGTCTTCCAGAACCGATGAGCTGGGCTCCCCTGCAGTCCGTTTTCCCCCGGGGCACCAGAGCAAGCTTACTAGTCAGGTCACACCGCTTCCTGCTTAGAAACCTCAAAACCTGTCAAAGCTTTTCCGTTACTCTTAGATCAGGCATGCACTGGCCCCGTGGCTTCCGAGGGCTGGTCACCCCCCGACTCACCCCCTTGTGCCAGGAACTCCGCAGCGGCGTCGACCACGTCCGGGAATGACCCAGGCCTGTCCTGCCCTAGGGCTTCTGTACGTGACCCCCCTGCCCCCCACCTTGACTGCTCTTCCCGGGTGTTGAGAGGGCTGGCTTCTCATAGGTGAGCTGGCACAGCGTTTCCTTGGAGAAGTCTCCCCTGGCACCAGAGCCGAAGGAGACCTCCCGCCCACCCCCTCATCTCCTCTGCCTGGTTCCTCATCCCTTCTCCCTCCAGCTCCTTCTCACAACTTGAATTGCTTTGATTTGTTTTTGCTGGAGGGTCCGTCTCCCTCACTAGAATGTAAGCTCTGTGACGACAGGGCCAGCGTCTGTCTGACTACCTTGTAGCACCGGCTCCTGGCACAGTGCTGGACAAATGGCAGATGCTCAGTTTGTGGAATGAATGAATGAACGAATGAATGAAGCTCCTCCAAGGTCTGGCTTAGGCCTAATGCATCCCTGAAATCCCACAGTGCGTAGCCGGGTACCTGACTCCAGCAGATATTGCTGAACGAATGGGGTGATGCCCGAATACAGATTCTACGGGTGCCCCTCATGGGGGAGCTGGTGTGTGTGGAGGACAGGAGTTGAGATGGGCCTCGTTTCCCATCCCCGAGGGAACCTGAGAGGGCGCCTCATGCTCTTCCGCAGAGCCAGGTCAGGGAGCAGAGAACTGAAAGACGGGGTACTACCTCCATCCAGTGAAACCTGGGGAGACAAATGAATGAATGAATGATGTGCTCAGCCCAGGCCACTCCTGAAACCCATATTCTGACAGGCGTAAGGCCGACCAAAGGTGCCCGGTCCAGCGTCCCACCCCGGGGAGACCCGTAGAGAACTGTTGGATTGAAAGTCCATGAATCGTCATCTGCTTGGCCCCTTGTCCAGGACTGACAGGCGAGAGCCCGGAGGTGGGGAGACCGCCTCTCCCGGACCCTCAGGTTTCCTGGAGGAGGACACTGACTGTCCACCCCTCGGCCCACACCTTCTCTCCTGCCCTCCGCCCCTCCTCTTTTCCTCCCCCGTCACCTCCACTCTCATCCTCAAAGCCTGCAGCTCAGCCTGGATGGGTCAGGTCAAGTGGGGCAGGGGACTTCACAGATCCCAGCCGCAGTCTCCGGTGCTGGGACAAAGCTGACACTTGGACCTGCGCTCGTCTAACTCCTGCATCCTCTCACTTGGTTCTGAACCTGGAGATGGGGGAAGCGGGGTGACCCGTCATTGCCCCTCAGGTCTCAACAACAACGCCAGTTATATGTCTTGAGCACCTACACGGACCAGACAGGGGGCCACTGCTGGGTCGACACTGATAAATAAGACGGGTGAGGTCTCATGCCCTCCTGGAGCTGGTCATCTAGAAGCAACAAGAACGCAGAACCTCATTACAGATTGTGATACGTTTGTTCTGTGGACGAAACCAACAGGGTGGGGGTGGGGAACAGCGGAGCGGTCAGGGAGCGTTTCTCTGAAGCTGAGACCTGGAGGATGAGGAGGTCTGTAAAAGGACATAAGAGCAGGGGTGGGGTAGGGAGAGCATTCCAGACAGAGAGGAGAGGGCTCCTGCCTGTCTCCTGCCACCCCCCAGAGCCAAGGTTGATGTCAGCTGCAGCTGCCTGTGCCAACACCCATCCCAGCCTCCGGCAGTGGGAGATTTTACCCCGGAGAGAGGAAGGTCACCCCTGTCTTGTTTGGAGGCCAGTTAATGTCCCCTACAATGTGCCGCTGCGGAAGGTGACAGCTCTTTGATTTATCTCTCGTTGACATTTCTCCCTACTGGTGACTAGGCAGCACGTAAATAGACCCGAAGTGCATTCGGACGAGCCGACCTGCATACATATTTACTCAGGAAGCAGAAGCTGCTCCAGACGAGGAAGAAACCGTGTGCTAGCAAAAAGAATTGTTGGGAATCTGAAAGGGTTTGGTGAAAGCCACATACAGAGGATCGAGGGGGAGGGGAAGAAGCTGCCAGCTTAATTATCTAATTTATCACACTGACCAGATCCTCTTCAACACAGCCCTGGGGAGTAACAGCATAGAAAATCAATTTTGAGCTTCTCTGCAAACAACAACAACAACAAAACACATTAACTAGTCTTTTATAATCTTACTTGATTATGCCAGAATATAGTCTTGAACCTCCAGTGGAATCTGAATCGGGCAAAGGGAAGTTAAAAAAACATCTTGGTTATATCGAGCACTAGACTAAAATTCCAGCATCTACAATTTTTATCGTTCTCTGACCTTGGAAACGATGTTTGTTTGCTTCCTCGAAGCTAACTGTTGTCTGTCGTTTCCCGGCACCCCAGCGAGTAAATCTCTTTCTACCTTCTCCTTCCCTTCTCTGTCTCGCTCAGCATCTCGAATTTGCTTCTTTGTCCTAAACAGAGACAATCACAAAAAAAAAAAAGAAAAAAGCATCAAGGATTCAAACGAGACGAGGCAAATATGTAGGTTATGCTCTGTGCTAACCCAAGAATTAAAAATAATGCGGTCGCCTCGCGTAAGGAAAGAACAAAGGCAGGAGGTGGTAAATCTTCAAAATGACCTTTCTTTTTATTATCCTTTCTTTTTCCTGGGGAATAGGAGTCTTAGGAGATGGAAGACTTCTCAGAGAAACACCGTGGGCCGGGGCCATCGTTAAAGTGAGTGGAGTTGCTGCTGTAACTTTCTCCCTCTGGGGACCAAAGAGGGATTTGAATTTTCAAGGAAGTTGAGCCCACCATCTGTAACCGCCTTAAAGTGGGTCACGGATCTGCTCTAACAGATTTCACTGTCAAACAGGAAGATGGCACCAGCCCATGATGACAAGTTAATAGATTATTTCTCATCCCAGAGCCTTTGGATGGCTTGGAGATGTTAGGGACGTAAAGGCAGGCCACGATGTTAAGTGGAAGAAAAAATGCCCTGTTTTGACAGTGAGTTAACTTTCAGACAACCTCTCCCGGTGCCCGCTCATGAATATGTATGAATATGTATATGTTTAAAGAGCAATTGAGTGAGAAGAGATTACCTCCAGCACATTGCTCATTTTTCTTAAAGTGTCTTCTTGAACTCTGTCTCCCTTTTGCACTTCACAGCTTTCTCCAATGGGCTGCGTGCCCACGTCCTAAATTCCAGGAGCAACGTGGACTCTTGGCATGGCTGTCCTACTGTTTTGTCCTGCGAACCCGGGGGCCACCTCTCGGCCACTCAGCAGTGCCCACGGAACCGTCCTCTCGGCTGGAAACAGGTTTGACTCGGTGTGGTGGACTATGAGTGTCCCATCCAGACCCGTACTGGGCACACCCTTCCCCAACTACTGTGAGTGTTGATTGCTAACAGCTCCCAGCTCCCCAATTCTTCCAGAGAGTCACCCTGCGCAGGAGTGGACCCCCTTGTCAGCCCTGCCCCAGGCATCCCACAGCCATAGCTCACTGACGAAGGAGAGCAAAAAGACGCCCCCCAGCCTCCAGGTGGACCCCCACTGTGGTACACTCCAGGCTCCAGAGCCCCCTGTGGGGTCAGGCAGAAACCGGCTCCAGCGGGGACCAGGTCCTTGTTTGGCGCCGTTGCCTGTCCTGTCCTGTGTCCCACATGCTCTTCTCCCGAGAGCCGTCCCCGATCAGTCCTGTGCACCTGCATCCCTGTGTCAGGCTCTGCTTCTAGGGAACCCACCCCAAGACATCTGGACACGCAGGTGCCCAAGAGAGGCAGTCACACTGACCACACAGATAAAACTCATCCGCATCGTCTTTGCAGAAAGGTTTTGCATTTGAGAGCGTAGAACCTGACAAGGAACATCGAGGGTGCTTTCTCCTCCCGTGGGGGGCGGCAGAGACCTGGTGCAGTGCTGTCCACATGAGAAGAAGGAACTTTCTCATAAGGAGGTTCTTCTACCCGTGATGGCCACACGCTAATATGAGCATGAGTGGGTCAGGAGTGGACGTCCCTGGAGGACAGTGACAAGGGTGACCAACTGCCCGGAGAGGTGAATAAGGGCAGCCCTGACAGAGCTCGCACCATCTGGGGGAGTAGACTCAGCGGTGGTCTGAGACCCTCAGGATGCGTCCGGTCGCTGATGTCTGTGGAAATCTCCATAGTGTAACATCGCTTATATTTATAGGTTACAGATGTTATAACTAAGGTAAAAATTCTGGCTTAGGGTAGTGTTAGCGGAATCATTTAACATCACTAGAGATATTTGGTGAATGTTGTTATAAGTTCAGAGAAGTTCTGTTAATAAAGGGCATCTTCCAGAATCCTACAGCAAATACTACAATTAATGGTGAAACAACAGAAGCCTTCCAGGCTGTGTGCTGTAACACGTCTGCTAACTTTGCTATTACTTGTCATTGCACTAAGGTCCTAGCCAATTTTATAAAAAAAGGAAAAAGAATTGATATGAATGTAATGAATAATGTAGATGATATGATTGTCTACCTAGAAAATCCAAGAAAAGTAATAAACTTACTTGAACTAATATGTCAGTTTAGCAAGATGGGCAGGTACGACATTAATATGCAAAAGTCAGGAGCTCTCAGACTTCCAATTTCTTGTACAAATACCCAACCACAAGCTTAGGAATGCTGGATAGAGTATACTGAAAACTGCTTTTAATGCGTAGCTGAGCCCGTGAGTGAAAAAAAGGAAATATTTGTGGGCTGGAACAAAAGGGAGCTTGAAAGTAGAGTGATGAGAAAATGACATAACTAATGGCTGCTGCGGGCAAAGGAGATTAGCATGATGGGTCATTACAGGCCCAGACACCTAGGGGCCTGGTGTTAAGACCCACATCGGGGATGAGTAGGAACCTAGCCTGCAAAGGACAGGGAACGGAAGTGAATAGCTCTTCACGAAGCCAGGCCATCCAGAGCTCACCCCAAGTGAAGGGATGGATTCTAAAATCCACCTGCCAGGGCAGGGATGGTTATGGGTGGGGAAAGAATTGTCTCCCTCATAAATCTCATAAATTCAACCCTCCAGCCTGTTTCTTGTAGGCTTGGGGCCTATTTTATATGCACTCTGTGGTCTAGGAAACCCCAAAATGAGAAGGGTGATCCCAACTTTCACAAGCCGCTGGTATCGCTGGGACGCTTGGAGGAAGCAAAAGAGCACGGTGACCTTGGGGGATCCGATAACATGAACTATGAGAAATTCCCACAGATAATTCCCTGGTGAAGATGAGTCCACAAACCAGAATTCTAACACTCGTTTGAAAATATCCCAAGAGCTGGGGTCATCAAACCAAAATACTCAGGAGGATTAGAACCCTGGAAACTTCAGAGAATAGAACAATCTGAAAAAGGCTCTAAAGTAAGATGTTAGAAATGAATAAAAACATAAAAGAATCAAATGCTTAAGAAAAGACAATGGTTAAAAAAAGAGACTTTTTTTTTTTTTAAAGATTGGCACCTGAGCTAACATCTGTTGCCAATATTTTTTTCTTCTTCTTCTCCCCAAAACTGCCCAGTACATAGTTGTGTAATTTTAGTTGTGGGTCCTTCTAGTTGTGGCATGTGGGATGCCGCCTCAGCGTGGCCTTGTGAGTGGTCTGAGCCCAGGATTTGAACTGGTGAAACCCTGGGCAGCCGAAGCAGAGCGTGAGAACTTAACCACTCGGCCACGGGGCTGGCCCCAAATTTTTAAAAATAGAAACAAATAGAACTCTTTGAAACTCCTTATCCAAGAGATAAAGACTCAAAATTTCCCAGATTGGCAAAAGACACAAAACCCAGAAATTCAGGAAGCCCAAAAGATCCCAAGCAGAGTAAAGGCAAATAAATCCACACATAGATAAACTATGTGAAATCCAGAACACCAAAGACAAAAAGATTATCTTGAGAGAGAAAACAAATTACTTATGAGGGAATGACAATTTGACTTGCAGCTGGCTTCTCAACCCCCCAATGGGAATCAAAAGTCCTTCAAATAGAAATAGTATCTTCAAATCACTAAGAATATAATTGTTGTCCAGAATTCTAAATTCAGCAAAACTCATGTGAGAATGAGATGGAATAGAAGCCTTTTAAGACAAGGATTGAGAGAGTTTTTCACCTTTAGCTCTGTCGAAAAAGAAAATCACATGTGTAGAAAAGGTCTGAGATTCAAAAAGGAATGGTAAATAGAGAAATTAGAAAACATGCTGTTAACCCAAACAACTTTCAACTGTATAAAACAGAAGTAATGACAAATTGGGGGGACAAAAATAAGGGCTAATTAAAATCCTAGTCAATAACGTGATGTAATGTAAGATGGGAGAGTAACTGCCGTTAAAGTTTCTGTGTTGTCTGGGAAGAGGATAGAGATGCTAACTTTATATTTCACTTCCTTTCATTTCTTCTCTCTCTTCTTTCTCTTTTATTTCTTCTTCTCTCTCCCTGTTTCCTTCCTCCATCTTTCTTCCCAGCGCAGGAGCAGAATTGAAATATTCGAGGTTCTTCGTTCATGGCTCATTATCACAGCTGGTCCATGAGAGGCCCCTGTGTTGAAGGTGTGTGGTTATACGTCTGTACATATTCCCTTTTATTCTGTTATCCACTTCCACTTCCCTCCCACCATAGAAAACCACTGTCCTATTTGATCTAGCCTTGAATTTGCCTGTGCCCTTATGAAACATGTAGTGTCATTCTGTATGTGTCTTTATTTTAATTTACATACACGGTATAGTGTATAGTGCTACAGACAAAGGGGCCCTACAACAAATTGCCCAATCCAGGACACTCTGGAGACTGCATGGAAGAGCTATCGTTATTACTATTTCCAGAACAACAGGGATACCCTATTGGACTCGTAACCACCTTAACTGTAGGCCTTGTTCTCTTAGTTAATTTTTCCATTTAGCAACATGTTTTTAAGATATAATAATAACAATAACAGTAATATTATTTGCTATATGATGAATACCATTGCAACTCTGTAAGGTATATATTACTATCCCCAATTTATGGGTGAATAAACTGAGGCACAGAGAGGTCAAGAGAGTTGTACAAGGTCACACAGCTAATGAGAAATGAGCCAGTTTTGAATCTAAATTAGTCAGTCTGGCTCTGGGGTCTCTGCTACTACCCAGGATACCATAAGTGCCTCTGAATCCAAAGGTTCTGAGGATCTTTGGCAGGACTGGGGGTACAATGGTGAGCATAGCTGCCTTCCGAAGGCTCTGAGGGTCTTATCTTGCTTCATATCTCAGTGAGAAGGTAGCTAAAGTTTCTCCATTGCATCTGATGTTTGATACGAGTTTTTAGTTTATGACATTTCATTTTCCAAGAATTTTTTTTATCATAAATAAGATTTGATGTCTATAAAATTCTTTTCTGCATTTTTGAGGGAACCAAACTTTGCCTTCTTTCATCTGTCAACATGGTGAATTACGCTGATAGCTTTTTCAGAGGTTGTCTTGTGTTCCTGGAATGAACGTCTCTTGATCATGATATATTACTTTTTAATACACTCTTGGATTCAGTTAGCTGAATTAAAATTTTTGCCAAACGAGCCTATAATTTACTTTCCGTCTAATGTCTTATTCAGTTTTGAAATATAGGTTACAGCTAGCTCATAAAATGAGTCGCACGGCTTTCCCTTTTGTCTGTTTTCTGGAACATCTTGTGTAAGACAGAAAATACCTGAAACTGTGGAAAATCACGTGGAGAGCGCCTGAGCCTGGAGCTCTCGGGGAGGAGTCTCGGTAATTACCATTTCAATTTTTTTGATTTGTCTATTGCAATTTCTGTTTCTTCCTGCAACGAGTTTGTCATTTCATACTTTTCCAGAAATTTATCTTTTTCATCTTGGTTTTCAAATTTATTAGCATATGGTTGTTAATATTTTTATTATAATACATTTTTATTATCAAATATACATACAAATAGAAGACCATCTGTTATACATATGTAATATGTATATATAAGACTATATGTATATAAATAATATGTATACAGTTGAAAAAATAATAGTAAAATGAAGGCCCATGCATGCACCACTCACCTTAGGGCTACTGTGTGTCCTGCCCCTCCCCCTCTGCCAATTCCAGCCACCTAAATCTCTTCCAATGATTTAATGACCAGGAGAGGTGTACCTCAGGAATACAAGGTTGGTTTAACATTTGAAAATCAATCAATATAATGAACTATATCAATGCAATAAAAGCAAACAAACCCCATATGATCATCTCAATAGAAGCAGGAAAAGTATTTGACAAAATTCAATTATCCGTTCATGATTTTTTTTAACTCTCAGCAAAATAAGAATAAAAGAAAATTCCTCAATATGATAAACGTCACCCTTAAAAATATTTACAGCCAACTTCATACTTAATTGTGAAGGACTGAACACTTTCTCCTTAGATCAGGCACAAGGTGGGGATGTGTACTCTCGTGGCTTCTGTTCAACATTGTACTGTCCATTCTAACCAGTGAAACAAGGTGACAAAAACAAAGACAGGCCATGCAGATTGGCAAGGAAGAAGTGAACTGCCTTTTATTTGCAAACGGTATGACATCTATATAGAAAAGCCTACGTAATCTACACCAAAACTATAAGAACTAAGTGAATTTGGCAAAGTCACAGGGTACAAGGTCAATATATAAAAATCAGTTGTATTTCTATACTAGCTACTAGCAACAAACAATTGAAATAAAAATTCCATTTACAATAGAATCCAAAGGCTTGAAATACTTATGGGTAAATTTAATAAAATATGTTCAAGACCTGGATACTGAAAACTATAAAACAGTTTGGAAAGAAATTAAAGAGTACCTAAATAAATAGAGAAATACATTATATTCATGCATTAAAAGACTCAGTATTGTTAAGATGTCAATTCTTCCCAAACCTACAGATTAAATGCAATCCTAATCGAGATTCCATCAGGTTTTTTTGTAGCAATTGACAGGCTTATTCTAAAATGTATATGGGAATGGCAACAACCTTGCATAGCCAAAGCAATTTTATAAAAAAGGAACATTTTGGAAGACTCATACTACCTGATTTCAAGACAATATAAAGCTACAGTAATCAAGACAGTGTGGTGTTGGCATGCTGACTAATGGAACAGAACAGAGAATTCGTAAGGAGAATCAGACATATGTGGTCACTTTTGATAAGGTGCCAAAGTACTTAGATGGGGAAAGAAAAGTCTTTTCAACAAATGGTGCTGGTACAACTGGATGCGAACAAAATAAATATCAAAACTTACCTCACACCATCCATAGAAATTAACTCAGAGTGGATCGTAGATTTACATGGAAAAGTTAAAGCTATAAAACTTCTAGAAGAAAAGTTTAGCATAAAATCTTTGCAATTGAGGAGTGGACAAAGATTCTTCAAATAGGACACAAAAGATAAAAGAAAAAATTGATAAATTGGACTTTATTAAAATTTTAAATTTTTATCTTCTGAAGATACCACTGAGGAAATAAAAAGACAAAACATAGACTGGGAGAAAATATTCACAATACATATATTTGACAAGGACTTGTATCTGGAATATATTAAAAAAATTCTTACAACTCAATAATAATAAGATCAAAAGAATTGGCCAAAAGATTCAAACACAGAAGAAGACGTACAAATGCCAAATAAGCACCTGAAAAGGTGCTCAACATCATCAGTTGTAGAGAAGTGATGTTTCTCTAAAGAGAAACATAAGCTTATTGTTTAACCCAAGAATTCCACTCCTAGGTACTTACCCAAGAGAAGTAAAATGATATGTCCACACAAAGAATTCTACATAATGCTCACAGCAGCTTTTTTCATAATGGCCACAAACTGGAAACAACCCAACAAAGTGTGGTATGTCCATACAGTGGAATACTACACAGTAATGAAAAGGGAAGAACGAGCTATAACGCACAATGTAGGTTGTTCTCAAAAGCATTACGCTCAGTCAAAGAAGCTGGACACAAAAGACAACATACTGTATGATTCCATTTACATGACATTCTAGAAAGTGCATCTATGGTGACAAAAAAAACCCAAAACCAGATCAGTTGTTACCAGGGGGCTGAGGTAGGCATGACTGACAGCAAAGGGCACAAGGGAACTTTGGGGATGATGGAAAGATGCTGTATCTTGATTGTGGTGGTAGTTTCATAGGTGTATACATTTGCCAAAATTCATCAAACTGTAGACATTCAATGTGTGTAGTTTCCTATCAATAAATTATGCCGCAATATAATCAATTTTTAAGTCTACATGAATCAATATCAATAAATCTCATAAACAAAATCTTGGCTTAACAAAAGCACATTGAAGACAGATATATAAAGTATGACATTTATGTAAAGTTTACCAACATCTGAAATAATATACGTTATTTACGGACACATATGTACGAAAAATGTAATTAAAGCATGCTTGGAAATAATATATAACAAATTTAAGACAGTGGTTATCTCTGGGAGGGAGGAAGAGACAGGGGTTCAGCGACAGGGGAGGGTTCCCCAGAAAGAGTCGTCTGCATCTATAATGCTGTAATAGGCTTTAAAAAAATCTAAAGCAACTACGGCAAAATGCTAATATTCTGAGTGTAAAGCTGGGTGTGAATATCTATGTATTCTTTATATTACTTAGCATACTTTGTGTATTTGGGATATTGGGATAAAAATTACAATGTGATTACATGAAATATGAAGACGTAGAGATGAGAATGTTGAAATCTCTTTAGAGAAGTTTTGCTAAGAAGGAGAAGAAATGAAACAGGGCTGGAGGATTATGTGAAGTCAAGTGAGGTTTTTCCTTTCTTCCTGTCTGTTTTTTGAAGGGCAGACAGTGGAGAGCCTGTTCAGAAGTTGATGAAAATGATCTAGCAAACACGATGAAATGGATAACAATTCAGGAGAGATGAGGTTAAATACAGGGAGAAAACACTGAAAAAGCAAAGAGAAGCTGTGGTGTGTACAGGGTTTTTATTACCATATGGTTGGTAATAGCAGGGAAAAAAAATTAGAACAAGCTAAACTTACGTAAACAGGCAAAGGATTAAACTGTGGGCCAATCACTTTAAGGAATGCCACATGCCAGCTCAGAAGAGTGAGGACAAATCTTTAAGATCTACTCTTAAGTGAAAAAAAAGCAAAATGATCAAAACCACACGAAGGCGTTATTTCTATAAGAGAAGACGAAACCAGACATTTCTATATTCACATATAAATGTATAGAAAGCCAGAGAAAAGTCTGGAAGAAGATGCACTAACCTGACCCCTCTGGAGAGGGGCCTGGAGGGAGGAGGACGTTGGGGGGATGTTTGTTATCTGTATTATCAGAGTGTTTTGCATCGAGAATGTTGTTCTGTATTACTTGGGCAAAACCAAAAAAAGTGTGGAAAACAAATGAAGACTGCCCTCATGTGCCATTTACACGTACAAATGTAGTGAGCACAGAATCACAACTGGTATTTCTTCCATGTCCAACGTATTCATATTATCGGTAACTAGCTAATGTTGATTTTTCTCCAAATTTGCATTGTAGTGGAAAGTAACATTTGGCTATAAGCTATTGATAAAGATTCCCATGCATCATGCAGTCATAAACACTTACTACCACGTGCCAGGCTCCACACTCAGCTGTGGGACCATAGGGTGATGGGGACACAGTCCCTGCCCTTTATGGGGCAATCTCTGTCTAACAGGAAGGATTGTCCGGGAAAAAAAAATAATTGTAATACATACCCTTATCATACGATCCACAGTCTCGCCCCTTGGTATCTACCGAAATGAGTTAAAAACTTGTGTCCACAGCAAAACCTGCACACAGATGCTGATAGCAGCTTGATTCATAATTGCTGAAACTTGGAAGCAACCAAGATGTCCTTCAGTGGGTGAACGGATAAATAAACTGTGGTATTGTCAGACAGTGGAATATTATCAAGCTGTGAAAAGACACGGAGCAACCTTAAATGTCTATCCTGAAGTGAAAGAAGGCCACCTGAAAAGGCTACATACTGTATGATTTCAACTATGTGACATTTTAGAAAAGGCAAAACTCGAGACAGCAAAAAGGTCAGTGGTTTCCAGGGGCTGGGGGGAGGGAGGGACAAACAGAAGAAGCACAGAGGATTTTTAGGGCAGTGAAACTATTCCGTATGATACTATAATGGTGGATATATGTCATTACACATTTGTCAAAACCCGTAGGATGGAGCCAGCTCTGATGGCCTGGTGGTTAAAGTTCAGTGCACTCTGCTTCTGTGGCCCAGGTTTGGTTCCCAGGAGTGGAAATGAAACCAAGCAATGGGCCCGCTCTGTTTGCCACAGTCTGAGCCAATTAATCACAACGAGTTAGAGATCAAGAAAGGAAGTTTTAATTCAGCTGGCCTGCATAATTGGCAAGATGCCAGACGAATGTCTCAAAAAAACCCATCTTCAAGGATTGCAGAATCTTGAGGCAGTTATATGGGGAAAATGGGCAGTAAGGAGGGGGTTTCCTTCAGGCACGACGGACTCCAGGGTCTTCCATTGTTCTTTTCTTCTGTCAGCTGTGATGGATACCTTGTGGTCAGCCTGTTCCTGGAGAGAAACTCATAGAACAAAGTTTCAATTTATCAAGCTATTGGGAGCACATATGTAAGCGAAGACCATAAATCAGGAAAGCGTGTGAGTTTTTTAGAGCATGTGCAGAGCAGCAAGTAGTCCCACAGACGAGGGGCTGGGGCCATTTAACAACAAGATGGCCTCACTTTTGCTCACTTACAGAACCACATTGCTTGTCTGTCCGTAGCCATGCTGTGGCAGTGGCTCACATAGAACTAGAAGGACCTACAACTAGAATATACAGCTAGGTGCTGGAGCTCTGGGGAGGGAAAAAGAGAGAGAGCGAGAGGGGAAGAGTGGCAACACATGTTAGCTCGGGGCGAATCCTTCCCAGAAAAAAACGAAAAAAACATAGAATGTACAACACCAAGAGTGAACCCTAATGTAAACTATGGACTCTGGGTGATAATGATGTGTCAATGTAGGTTCCTCGATTACAACAAATGTACCATCTGATGAGGGATGTTGATAGTGGGGGAGGCTGTGCATATGTCAGGGTAGAAATTCAATGGGTAGGGGCTGGCCCAGTGGCGCAGCGGTTAACTGCACACGTTCCACTTCGTCGGCCTGGGGTTTGCTGGTTCAGATCCCAGGTGCAGACATGGCACTGCTTGGCACGCCATGCTGTGGCAGGCATCCCACATATAAAGTAGAGGAAGATGGGCATGGATGTGAGCTCAGGGCCAGTCTTCCTCAGCAAAAAGAGGAGGATTGGCAGCAGTTAGCTCAGGGCTAATCTTTCTCAAAAAAGAAAAGAAAGAAATTCAATGGGCAATCTTTGTACTTTCTGCTCAATTTTACTGCGAACCTAAAACTACTCTCAAAAGTAAAGTCTGTTTTTAAAAATATAATTGTAATCCTTCCAACTCTAAAATTATATTATTCTAAATATTTTTGTAAAGAAACAACAATTCTTATTCATTAATCTTTAAAATCAATTTAAAGTCTCGTTTGTTTTTGAGGTTCCAAACCAAGTTAAACATTCTTTTAAAATGTCCACATGCATTCTTTAAAAGTACTGTTTCTTTTATAATTTTAAAAGGCAATTTATATCTAATATTTACATAAGTCACAACACAAATATTTATACTTAAATGGCACTTATGTAGCAGCAGATTTTTTAAAAATACTGAATGATGTGGTCCTGCTCATAACACTCATTTGTATCATCTGGTCTGATCTGCCAGCAGGTGGCATCTGAGTCCTGAGGGTTGGAAACGTTCATCTGATCGTCCCCGGAGATACAGCCAGCCTTTGATGCGCCCTCGCCCTTCCTGTGCTGGCTGCTGCAGCCGCCTGCGTGAAGAACGATTCATCGGTGGCCGCACTGAAAAGCTGAGTCCCATTCCATGCCCTGTGGTCTGCTCTCCTCCCTGTTGTAAGAAATAGGGCATGAGAAGGAAGGATGAAGAATGCTGGGGGCTTCTGCTAGGAGGGAAAAAGAAGAACAAGACCCAGTTGCTGAGTTCTCACTGTATGCCAGGCCCGGCGCCAAGCCCTCAATGTGCATCATCTCATTGGATCCTACAAGAATCCCATAAACTGGGTGAGCATCATTATCTTCCTCTTATGGGAAAACTGAGTCTCTTGCCTAAGGTCCCCTCCCTCCCCGCCCGGCCAATAACACCAGCCCCTGCATCCTCACAGGGAGCCTTCGTTGGAGCGATGGTTAATTTCATGTGTCAATCTGACTGCCTGGGAGGAGCCCAGATAGCTGGGAAGACATTAATTCTGGGCGTGTGTGAGGTGTTTCTGGAAGAGGTTAGCATTTGCATCAGTAGACTGAGGATGAGTTCTGCCCTCGCCAGTGCCAGTGAGCATCATCCAATCCCTTGAGGGCCTGAATGGGGCAAAAAGGGGAAGGAAAGTCACATTCTCTCTCTTGGCTGTGAGCATTGGAGCTCCTGGTTCTCGGTCCTTCCTCCGAGACTCAGACCTGTGGTCCCCCAGTTCTCAGGCTTTTGCTCTCGGGCTGGGAGTTGCATCATCAGCCACCCTGGTTTTCAGGCCCTCAGCTGGAGACTGAGTTATGTACGGTTCTCCAGCTTGTAGACGGCAGGTCGTGGGACCTCTCGGCCTCGGTAACCACCAGAGCCAGTTCCTGCAACAAATCTGCTCTAATATGTATCTGTGCATATCCTGTTGGTGTCAGGAGAGCCCTGGCTAGTATGGTGCCTTACCACAGTGCACTCATTGGCCCACAGGTATTTTGTTTTACATCCTGATATGCTGATTTCAAAACATGCTCTGCTAGTCTTCTTTGATGGGGGAGAAGGGTGGTGTTACGGGCATAAAGCCAGTCTCTCACTGACATGACCTAGCTCCTCAAAAGGATAGAATTTTTTAATGTGGTATAGAAATACGAAAAAAATGTTACACAGCTATATGATTTTAGTACTGTGCTAAAAGGAGTGTGGATGTCTTTCGTGGCTACAGCTAGTTCAATTCGGGAAGGACTGCCACCCACCCACGACGGGCCCAGAGGCTCCAGCAAGTCTGCAGTGTGGATAACCCCTTCCAGAACCGGGGGCTCTGCCCTGTGTCATGCAGCCCTTTCCCAGCATAAAGCCAGAAACCGAGACTTATGGATCCACCTGGAGAACCAGAGGAATGCTCGTGTCCAGGGTCACAGCCTGAGTCAGCAGTGAGGCCGGCCGCTGCCAAGAGCCCTTCGCTCCAATGGCTCATAGGCCACTTACTGTGTTCTGGTTGTGTGTATTAGCCCCTGAACAGCCACAGAAATAAAAAGGAGGTAAGAGATGCCCCAGGGAGAGGAAAGAACTGGAAGGAATGATAAGAATGTTCTGAGTTCCTGGAGCGGAACCTCTCCCAGCAGCGAGAGTTTCTGATCATAGACAACTCAGTGCCTTCTTTTTTTTTCCATCAGTAACTGGAGATTCCTGAGGCATAAACTGGGAAAACAGATTCATAAATCATAGAGGACACCAGACGGTTTACATTGAGGTTCTCTTTAGCTCTGGCTGCTTCTTTACAACTATCCACCCAGCAGGAATTCCCACATGTATGTCTCAGGCCCGAATCCTCCTCCAGAAATTCATATTCATATTTCTGACTCTATGGGACACATGTCCCGGAGGATTCCGTCAATTCTCTGAGTCAACTTTGACCCCCTGCATCCCGCACCCCGCCTGGACCACCTTTTCTTGTCCCATTCACGTCGAGCAGCAGATGTCTGAAACTATGGGTCTGTGATCTCTTCCCAATGTACCTAGATTTCAGTTTTCAGGTGCCCAGAAGAAAGCTTTTGATGGATGCACCCAACTAGGCGGGCATATAACAGGGCCACAGAATGGGCTCCAAGTCATGGGATGTCTTGTTGCCACAGTGAGGACAGGGGCTCGTGCTAAGCCACACAGTCCTGGGCCGTCCCAAGTCCCTCAGAATCTCTATCAGCTCAGCCCTAAACCAGGCAAGTCTGCCCAGGTGGAGAGCCCCCCAGGGGCTGTAACTCTCCAGAGGGGCAGGATACACCTCCAGCCTTAATCGGTGCAGCCCGTCGGTGTGGCGCAGCAGCCTCCCCATGACGGCCATGGAGAGGGGGTTCCCACACATGCTGAAGGTCCTGAGCTGGGAGCAGTGGCTCAGGGCAGGCAGGATGGCCTCGAGATGGGAGTCCGCGATCCCACACTGATCCAAGTCCAGGTTCTGGAGGGTGGCTGCAACTTTCTCCAGCAGGATTTGGAGGGGCTCAGGACTAAAATAGGTCAGGCTGATGCCACTCAGATCCAGGTTCTGTAGCTGACTGATGTGCAGGCAGTGGGACAGGTGTGTCAAGTCTGATTCCGTAAGCTGGCAATTAGTTATTGATAAGGTCTCCAAGGGGGTCTTCAGGCACCTGGGGAGAAACTGAGCAGTTAGGTCTGGGGAATGGGGGTGGCAGGTGGCCTCAAGATGGGAGACGACTTGCCCAAGCCCAAGGTCATTCTGACCATCTGATGAAGGTCAATAACCAGGATGCCCAGTCTCATTTTAGGCTGGGTCCTTTCACCTTTGCTTGTCTGACTGGGTCAAGTTCACAAAATCTTTGAAGCTCCCTTTCCTCATCTGTCAAGCTGAGTACAACATACTCCACTTATGAGGATGAATGAAGATAACGGAATGTGCTAGAACATGCTCAGAAGAGAACCTGACACCAGCATCTCAACCAAGTGTGGACATCATTGAATTTTAATACTGGGACACAAGACCAAAAATGCTCTCAACTTGAGCTTCCTTCAAGCCACTGCTTGGGCTCTAGGCGCCCCTGTCTCCGGGCCAGGCAAAGCCAGTGGGAGCCATGCACAAAACACAAATGTGGGCAGAATCCAGCAACATCGGCTGGGGTCGCCAGTCTGCAGGGGCTCACTCACGTCCCTGCATCATCACCAAATCATCTGCCATTTTTATAATCCTTTTCGCTCCAGCTCCCTTTCCATCATCTCCAGAATCATGCATTTCCCCTATATTATTGACCTTACCTGGGGCACAAAACAACCTTTTACAGATGGGGAATCTGGGCCAGGCTCATTCGTGTTCACAAAGCTTGTGAACACAAAGCCTACCTTTGGAAATGCTCGGGTCTGATGCAGCTTCCCCTCTTCGATGCCCTCCGCCCTCATCTGTTTTTCTACGTCATCTCAACTTAGACACCACTTCCTAAAGAAGAATTCACAAACCCACCCTCGCTAGGTCTGAGCTCCCCCATATATTGCTGCAAGCGTGCCCTTTCCATAGCCTCTCTGACAGTTTGTCCCTCTACCTTTATTTGGTGAGTATGCGATACCACACTCTAGGATAGAGCAGCAAACGAGACAATGCATTTGACATTCTAGAGTCACGTTCAGTTACCCTGCTAGTGGCACCACCGCTCACCTGAGCATCTGGTCCAGGCAGCCTTCGAGGAAGGAAGGAGAGTCTATATAGAGCCCCCGGAGGTGGTGCAGCCTGAGGACCTGAGAGGTGAAGTGGGCGACTTGCTGCTCCTCCTCCTCGGAGGCAGCCGCGTGGATGTGGGCGAGAAGGAGTCTCTGCACGTTACTCATCCGGCCCAGGTAAGGAGCAAACACTCCCAGGGTGGACAGCTGCCAGGGGCAGTTGACTTCCACCTGCTGGATGCAGTCCAGCTGCACCATATTCAAGACCTTCTCAATATTTTGGATGGGCATGGCGAAAATCCTCAGCTTCTTACAGCACAGATGTAGCCAACCTTCTCTCTGCTTGACCCACGTAATGAGGTAGGTGAGGAATTCATCCAGGGTCGTTTCCTTGAGGCAAAGGTCTACGAACACCTTCAAGGGAGCCAAGGGCTGCTTCGACCTTGAACTGTCCTCAGCCCCTGGTCCCATCGGTGAGCACACGTGGACCCCGGCTCCAGACCACAGGCTCCAGAAGTTCTGACCACCGTTCCGTAAATCCAGCACCTGCAGTTTCCACCTCCTGGGGGGAAAAACCAGAGATTGGCTGAGATGCTTTAAGCTCAATGCAGAGTGAGGCCACGAGTTGCAGAATTTAGGCGACAATCAGACCCCTACTTGTGTTTTATTTCACATCCTGGACGTCAGCTGCTCCCTTGCCCTCCTCCCTCTGCCTTACATTTCCCCACCCCCCCTTCCCCTTCCATCCTTCCTGGTCTCCACCTCCAGCACCTTTAAGTATCCAGGAGGAGGCAGGCGCATGCTCTTTCAGGTGGTCTGCATCTTAAGCAGCCCTCCACTTCTGGAAGGCATTCCCAAAGTGAGCTCAGCAAGGCCAAGGCGTCTAGCTTCTTCACTGGCATCATCAGAAGCCTCTGGTCCACCCCCTGGCCTTCCATGCTCTCTGATGCCAGCTGCCTCTTCTGGGAGGCTCAGGACCCTACCAGGCTACCTGGATCAGCCTTACCTGGGGCGAACCTTCTGGGCAAGCAGGACATCGAGCCCATCAAGCACGGCTTGTAAGATCTCCTGGTGAGGCGTCTGCATCAGGCCCCCTAGAGGGAGACGGGCGAAGGGCCAGGCCTGCACCATCGCCTTCAGGGTCTCTGTGTGTCTCCCAGTGAAGGCCTCCATGAACAGTGGTGGGAAGAGTTCGGGGGGCAGCAACTCCAGAGCTGCGATGGCCGAGGCCTCATCCCTCAGCAGGCTCTGACCTGCCAGTCCCAGGAGTCTGGGTGGGACCCGGACACTCATCCTGAATCTGCTCCAGAAGAAATCCTGCAGAAACGTCCAGGGAACAAGGCTTCCTGCTCAGGCCAAGCGTGAGGCCACCCATCGTGGGTCCCCCCACCCTTCAGAGGAACCCACTCAGGGTCCTGCCCTAGCAATGGTGGAAGAGCCTCAGTTTACCCCAACTCCACTCCGGGCTCAGTGGCCACAAAGCCATAGCTCTGTCCCTCTGGCACCAGGACAAGTGTCCCAAGGAAGTGAAAGGCCAACCACCAGCCCATCCATGTCCACCCACGGCTTCACTTAATCCCAGCCCCACGGTAAAGTGGGTGCCTAGGAACCTGAAAGCTGAGCCCCACCTTTTGGGGGGAAAACTTTCAGACCGTTATTCAAGACCCTAAAACAATGGGAATGGGAGCATCACATGGCCCAACACAGCCTACATTCTCAGTCCCCAGTTAACCCGGCTGGGAGAGATTAAGGAGATACCCCTAAAATGGATGCCATTCGTTTTCACTTTGAAAATTTTAAATGAGAAATTGTAAAAGCCATGTAACAAACAGTAGGATCTAGAATTTGGAAGTTAGCAATGGAAAACACCAAGAGGTACATTTCTATGCATTATCTCTTTACATGTGTTAGAATTACCACTTTGAGGAGGAATTCAGGGGAAAAATAGTTCACATGCCAAAGAGATGCCGCTCTAAAAATATCATATGAAATGTTTTCAAGCTTTTAGTTAATAAGGAAGCCTAACTAGTAAAATCACAAAACCACGAACTATGTGAGCTACAATCGAAGTGGATAAACTAAATATTTAAAATGTCAAGAAATAAACCCCCAGTTAGATGTTTTTCTTTAAAAAAAAAATCTTCTCGGTTAAGACATTTGAAAATGATCTAAACCAAAGCACAAATCAAAGTGTTTGGGATTAAGGCAAGAATGCCTCTAGAGGCAAAACCAAAGCCATTTTGAGGAAAAGAAAGAAAAAGGAAAACTTTCTGCGCTGTCTTGGGCTGCTGGTCGCTATGGAGACTGGCAGCCTAGGTCAGATGGGGGAGCCCTCAGCTGAGGTCGGTAACTTACCAGCTCTGACGGCGAGTGCTGGGCGCTCAGATCTCAGACCTGCTGGAGACCCCAGGGTGTGAGGATTCTGCATCTCTTCTTCGGTGCCTGAGACTTATATAGACCTTTCTGATCGCATCTTTGCAACTACTAACCTCCAATTGGAAAGCGACACCTGATTAGATCCCTGAATCTCCATCCAGTTAATCCTGATTGGGTCTTCGCCTTTCTCCAGATGAATTGATTGAATCAGAGATCCGTTCAGAAAAGAGAAAGAATTAAGGATGAGGGGGAGGGGGGTGTCAGGGACTTTGACGGGTTCACTCCACAGACACCACTGTTTCATTGATGTGGGACAGTCACAGCCCTGAGTGTGAAACGGGAGGGTTTAATCCACTTCCAACATTAGATAGACAGAACAAAACCTGAAAGCATCATTGTTGGGGATTGTCGGCCACATCAAAATCATCAAAATGTTCCAGAGTGAAAACAGCTCCACAAAGACAGTGGTGTCATCCCCAAAGAAAATAAAATAAACGTCTTCTTGTATTCAGTTCTGAGAAATCCGTCATAAGACAATGTTGCCGTCGTGCGAACATCACGGAGTGTACTTACTCAAAGATGGATGGCACAGCCTGCTGCACACCTAGGCTGTGTGGTACTAATCTTATGGGACCACCGTCGTAGATGCGGTCTGTCGTTGACGAAACATCGTTATGTGGGGCATGGCTGTGTGGAGTTTTTTCCTTGGGGAGGAGGGAGATTGCAAGACTTTTCTCCAGGTGGAGTTTAGAAATGAAAAGGGGAGGGGCTGAAGTGGAGACAGTGTCATCCTTCAGGGCAGGGAGAGAGAGTGTCTTCCATCCCTCCCAGAAGGAAAAGGGTGTTTCCCCCCACAAAGATGGGATCAGCTCAGCAAAGTGGCTTGAGAAGACCAAATCCAAGAATATGAGCGGAGGGAGAGGCACCAGCCCTGGGAAGTCAGACATCTCCAAGTCTGAAAGCCACTGAGGGGGGGACGCTGTGGACTCTGGGATCTTGGAGCCAGGGAGAGAAATAAACCTGGGTCAGTTGCAGGTAGCCCTGTCATCACCGTGGCAGCTGCTACTGGGGGACATTTTCTTTTGGGGTCAGGGTTCTTCCCGCAGAGGACACTTCCCAGACAGCAGTTAGCCCCAGCCATTTTCCAGGGGCCTTGGGAGCCTAACCATAATCCCATTGGCCCTTTTCCAAGAATATGTTGATAATGAACATTTCCTCAAACTTAGAGAGAAATGCAGCTTCAAAAAACCCCCTCCCGCCCCCAAGCTCCTTCGACACAGAAATTCTGATCAAAGACACACCATGAGGCCTAGAAGTAAAATTTTGTTTTTCTCTTCCTATTAAGCGTGGTGCACGGACACCAACACCTTCCCCCCACAAAACTCAGAAGCTATATTTAGTATTTAAGGATCTGCCACGTTCAGGGACAACTCCTACCCTGGGCTGGGTCACACGTGGACTCTTGAAGTTTCAGGACACAAAGAAAGCAAGGATGTCCTCCACCTGCAAAGAATTCTCCATGCCTTTCTCTTCCCCCACTTAAGGTGATGCCCAAGCAATTCTTATCTACCACTGGCCACCAGGGCCAGGACTCTTTGAAGGATGTTCTCCATCTTGGTATCTCTCCAGAAGATTCCTTTCGCCACATTTCTACCCTCCATATAAATGGCCTTTGCGTAAAAGTGGGTTAAACTGGATTGTACTCAATAGACTCTTTAATTCCCAGGCAATCACCTTTATTAATGAGCTGAAGTAGAGGGAAATCAGTAACAAGGAAAACCGTAAACACCTCTGTTTATTGAACACCATCGGGCAAGCAACTTTCATCCACTGCCTCCAATAACCTTCGCAGAAAATCCAAAGTTCACTGCTAGTTTCCTCATTTTGTATGCTGGTGAAGCCAGGGCTGGGCTGGGGAGAGGGACCCGCCCACGCTGATGCAGCAAATACGTGGTACAGCCTGGGCATTTAAGCCGCGGAAGTGGATGCCCTTTGGGAATTTTGCAGTTCAGCCTCTTCCCTCATCACAGCCTCTTTGGACTTTAAGAATTGTGCTTTTCAGGAGGAAATGAGCAAGAATGAGGTCTGGCACTGTGCCCCTGTCATCCAAGGGACCCCCAATCTCCTCCTGTGAGCCGTAGGAAGGCCGTGGTACATGAAAGTGAAACCAGGGCCCATCAGGCTGTCTGCCACTTTCCAGCAGAATGAAGGAGGAGCACAGGGACCCCCCAGTGGTCTTTGGGGCACTGACCCTCCCCCTTGTGGGAAAAATCCTCTAATGTCCAGCGCTGAGGACTGCCAGGAGCCTGGGGGTGGAGACTGCGCGCCCGTTTGCCGGGAAGTCTCCAGCCCACCTGACGCTCCCCAATCCCCAGTACCTGACACGGCCCCCTCACACTTCTCTCCTTGATTCATTTACTTCTTCTTAGAACTGAGAACTTGTACCCTTTGACCTACATCACCCCGTTTCCCCTCTCCCCAGCCCCTGGCAACCACCATTCTACTGTCCGTTTCTGTGAAATCAGTTTTTTTTAGATTCCACATATAAATGATACCATATAGTATTCATCTTTGTCTGTCCGGCTTCTTTCAGTTAGCATCATTCCCTCCAGATTCATCCATGTCGTTGTAATTGGCAGGATTTCCTTCCCTATTTTATGGCCGAATAATATGCCATTGTGTATATATACCACATGTTCTTTATCCATTCATCCATCAAAGGACACTTAGTTGTTTCCATGTCTTGGCTGTCGTGAGTAACGCTGCAGTGACATGGGGCTGCGGATGTCTTTTTGAGGATCTAATATATGGCATGGTGACTATGGTTAACAAGTGCCATTGTAGGCCTGGCCCGGTGGCATAGTGGTTAAGTTTACGTGCACCACTTTGGCGGCCCAGGGTTAGAAGGTTCGGATCCTGGGCACAGACCTACACACCACTCATCAAGCCATGCTGTGGTCGAGCCCCACATACAAAATAGAGGAAGATTGGCACAGATGTTAGCTCAGGGCCAATCTTCCTCACACACACAAAAAGGTATTGTAAAGTTAAAAGTTGCTGAGAGTAGATTTTAAGCATTCTCACCACACAAAAACGGTTAACCATGTGAGGTGATGATGTGTTAATTATCTTGATTTGGTAATCAGTCCACAACGTGTACATATATCAAATCATCACCTTGCACACTTTAAATATACGCAATTATATTTGTAGATTATTCTCCAATTAAAAAAAAAAAAGTATTTGCCGGGTGCCAAGGTGTGTGGACTGCCACTCTGGGTGACAGGGAAACATCCAGTGAATACAACACAGTCCTGCTCCCAGGTTCTCTCATGCGCAGACCGTACGTGCTATTGAGGCCGACAAAAAACATGAAGCTGAAAAATAAATTCAACGCAGGCCGACCTGTCCCTAGACCACAGTGGTTCAGGATGGTAGACAGCACTGTGCAAGCCGAAACTGCACGGCACTCTGAATAACCCAGTTGAAAGTTAGGATCATCCTGTGACCGACCGTTAAATAAGTAAGAACTCTCTTACTGTGGTTATACACGCATTGGGAAATGAAGAAACAGTGAAACTAATATTTATTTAATACACCATAATTTAAAACATTGAGAATTCAAGTGCTTTATTTTTTTGTAAAAAACTTAGTAGTTTGAGTAGCGATTGCCTTCCTCTCCAGGCATGACTGAGACAGGGAGCCAGCATGCCTCTGTGCTTTGACGAACTGTCAAACTCCTTTCTATGTTTGTGGATGGGCTTCCCACATCTGATCCTTTGTGCTTGCAATGTCATGAAATATCGCCTGGAGTTCCATTAATGTGATGTTCCTTGCTGGTGTCACTTCCTCTGGGACGTCTTCAACCCTTTTCTTCACACATTTTCCCCCGTTAAGCATCTCTGGGAGATGGGGAATGTGAGCCTGCGGGACTACTGCGGAGAAGGTGTCCCGGAACCCACGAGGTCTGATCTTTCCAGAAGTGGGCCCAGGGGCGCTTGGGAGTGAGGGAGGGGCTGTGGGGAGGGAGGGCCCCCTGACCCCTTCCCCTCCCCTGAGGTCACAGCAGGTTTCCATCCCTCAGGGGATTCTTGCACCTGGGAGTCACGCGGGGCTCAGCAAGGGTCCTGTGGGGAGGGGGTGGGTGCAGGGCCCTCAGGGTCTCAAGTGCAGCTTTTTTGTTTGTTTTGTTTTGTTTTGTTTTGTTTTTGAGGAAGATTAGCCCTGAGCTAACTACTGCCAGTCCTCCTCTTTTTGCTGAGGAAGCCTGGCTCTGAGCTAACATCCCTGCCCATCTTCCTCTAGTTTATACATGGGACGCCTACCACAGCATGGCTGCCAAGGAGTGCCATGTCCGCACCTGGGATCCGAACCAGCGAACCCCGGGCCGCCGAGAAGCGGAACGTGCGAACTTAACCGCTGCGCCACCGGGCCGGCCCCTCAAGTGCAGCTTTAACATCATCTCCGAATGATGGCTTTTACCCAGTGGTCCCGTATTCTCCTATCCCAAGACTTTTTGCTGGCCTAGGCAGAGAATAAGGAGTGAAAGTCACATGGGCCCCGTCCTCACGGAATGCTGTCATTTGTGTTTGTGGACATCTTGGATCTGCGTGCCGAGACGTCCAGAAGATGATCATTAAAGTGAGAGAAATGGTTACGGTAATGTGGTGGGAATTTGAGTTATAAATCCGCCCAACTTTTCTGTATTTTATTGAACATTTCCTACTACCATTCTTTCTCCTTGACCAGTGATGAAAATAAAGGCATCCTCATTTTGGAAAAGCAAGAGCCAACCTACAGTGAATTCAAGAGATAAAGAGAGAGAATTTAACAACCTTCCTTGAGGGAAGAAAAAGAGGACACATACATTTAAAAAGAGCCTGGGAGGGGCCGGCCTGGTGGCGCAGCGGTTAAGTGCGCACGTTCGGCTCCGGCGGCCCGGGGTTCACCAGCCCGGGTGAACTGGGTGTAGACATGGCACCACTTGTCAAGCCATGCTGTGGTAGGCGTCCCACATATAAAGTAGAGGAAGATGGGCACGGATGTTAGCTCAGGGCCAGTCTTCCTCAGCAAAAAGAGGAGGATTGGCAGCAGTTAGCTCAGGGCTAATCTTCCTCCAAAAAAAAAAAAGAGCCTGGGACTCAGCGAGGTCAGGTCCAGTCTGGGGTGTGGACAGATGAGAGAGTAGAGAATGGAGAGAGGAAAATACATTTTTCTATGACCAATCTAGTAAGCCCAGAGTTGAAAGGGACTGAACTTTCAAACCAACGATGCCGGGGCTGAAAGTCTAGCGCCTGCCAATTCCGGGAAACACCTGGCCTTTCCCGAGTAGGATTTTCCAGCCAGAGTCAAGCAAGGCTGCCGCGAACTTTGATGCTGTCCTGTGATTATTCAGACACAGAGGCCACGAAGGACAAACTATTGGCACAAGAGCCACAGACTTAGAAAGTGGCCGATCAAGACAGAACCCAGGCCTGCGGAACCCCAGTCCACCACTCTTGTCCCCAGTGCGGGGCTTCCCTGGATGAACAGCCATGGCGTCCTGTGACAGAGTGTTTCTGATCCAATAACACATGCCTGAAATGGCCTCTGAACCCCAAATCTGCTTCAGGATTAAGCGGATGCAGAACGCTGAGCAAGGTCTTGGAAGAGTCCAGGCCTGGCTGCTCTGCGTTCCCAGCAAGGCTCTGTGTCCTCGTGGGAGAACCACCACTTTCCAGAATTCTTTTGGGGCAGCTATGAAGGAGCTCAGGTGGAAAGGCAGGGCCTTCGGGCAAGGGGCACCGTCATTTCATCCCCATCTCAGGCCTCCTGCAGAGTCTGGTACTTGAGGAGAGCAAGGGGGACCCTCCCCAGGGGTGTGAGGGGACAGGGGGCTGGGTGTGCCTGGACAGGAAATCACTAGAAGGTCAGGTGCACACTGACGGCAGCTCTGTGTCCCTGAAGACCTGGCCTCAGAGAACACGTCTCCCTCACACCCTTCTGCCTGGGCCAGGACGCCCGCACGCTCTACTGGGCAGCAAGCCTCAAGGGCTTAGAGCCTAAGAATTCTCAGGTCCAGGCCGCAGACCCTCCTTCATTCTAGAATGCTTGGAGCCCAGCACCAGTGCTGCCATCTCAGGAAGCAGAGCTCTGGGGGCGTCTCCACCAAGACCTGGCCTCCACCCACACTCCCGCTTCTCTATGCGCCTTACCTTGGCCTGAGTCTGGCTAGAAGATCCTACACGAGGGAAAGGCAAAGTGTTTCCCTGAATTGGTACATTACCCAGGTAAGGGCCAGCAAAGGTGGCGTGTGAACAGGGGTGATGCCCTCTCTGCCTCCTTTCCAGGCTCCCCTGGGGCCTTGGCCCTGAACCCACCCTTCTCTACATGTTTCCCTCCTCTCAGGGTCCTGAGCTCAGTGCACCTGACTCCGTTTCCTTCAGCATCCAGGCCTCCCGGACAGATGAATGACCACCATCTCCTGCTCCGAAGGCAGCAGCAACGCTGGTGAGTAGAGCCGTATCTCCTGGTTCCAGCAGCGCCCCCATAGCTCCCCAACACTCCTGGTTTAAGGTGACAGTTCTCAGCCCTCGGGGGTCCCAGCGCTATTCTCTGGCCCCCAATCCAGCAGCGCGGCCCCTTGGACCATCTCCAGGCTCCAGCCTGAGGGCCAGCCTGCTTATCACTGTGTCCTGGGACAGCCATCGCATTCACACAGGGGCCCCAGCTCCTGGGGAATGGAGACCCAGAGCTTCCACAAGCCGCATGGCACAGACTTGATTTCTGCTGTCACTTCTGCTCGTCGCCCCAGGGCCGCAGGTGCTTCAGGAAGACGGTCCCCACAAAGCTCCTGTCTGCTATTAAGGAAGATATTAAAGAGATTCTAAAATTGAAAACAGCGCCGCAGCGGCATTGGTGAAAATGGTTAATAGTTCATTTATGGTTAATAGTTAATTTTATGTGATGTGAATTTTCCCTCAATTAAAAAGAAAAAGTGCCTGACCAAAGGTCCCCTCTTGTATGATTCCGTGGATGTGAAGTACCCGGAACGGGCAAATCTGCAAAGACGGAAATTCGATCGGTGGTCAGGAGCTGGCAGTTTGGGGAGGAAATGGGAGATGACTGTTAGTGGGCACAGAGCTTCCTTTGGGGGAACGAAAATGTTCTAGAATTGATTGTGGTGATGGATGCACAACTCTGTGAGTATACTAAAACCACTGAACTGTCTTTCAATGGTTGAATTGTATAGTATGGAACCCATATTCCGATAAAGCTGTTATGTTTTTTTAAATGCCACACTTCATACTAAATTTTTTTAGATTTTGGAAAACATAACTACTTTTGATAAATATAGTTTGAAAAAATGTTATTTATATGCATATGTAATGGGTTTGGTGGTGTTATATATAATTGAACTTTTTTTAAGCATGGACTTCTTTTTTTTTTTTAAAGACTGGCACCTGAGCTAACATCTGTTGCCAATCTTCTTTTTCTTTTCTTCTTCTCCCCAAAGACCCCCAGGACATAGTTGTATATTCTAGTTGTGAGTGTCTCTGGCTGTCCTATGTAGGACGCCACCTCAGCATGGCTTCATGAGCAGTGCCGTGTCTGTGCCCAGGATCCGAACGGGTGAAACCCTGGGCCACTGAAGTGGAGCGCTCGAACTTAACCACTCAGCCGTGGGACCAGCCCTAATTGAATTAATAAATAAGTTTTTAAGACAAGAGAAACAAAAGAAAAAATAAACAAGTGAGAGTTCATCAGATTCAAGAGCTTCTGGAAGGCAAAAGAAACTAGAATCAAAACAAAGAGACAACCCACCAATTGGGAGAAAATATTTGCAAATCATATATCTGACAAGGGGTCAATCTCCACAATATATAAGGAACTCACACAATGAACAATAAAAAAAACAAACAACCTGATCAAACAATGGGCAGAGGAGATGAACAGACATTTTTCCAAAGAAGATATACAGATGGCCAATAAACACATGAAAAGATATTCAACATCACTAACCATCAGGGAAATGCAAATCAAAACTACACTAAGATACCACCTTACACCTGTTAAAATGGCTATAATCACTAAGACTAAAAATAACAAATGTTGGAGAGGGTGTGGAGAGAAGGGAACCCTCACACACTGCTGGTGGGAATGCAAACTGCTGCAGCCACTATGGAAAACAGTATGGAGATTCCTCAAAACACTAAAAATAGACCTACCTATGACCCAGCTATCCCACTCCTGGGTATCTACCCAAACAACTTGAAATCAACAATCCAAAGTCACATATGCACCCCTATGTTCATAGCAGCACTATTCACAATAGCCAAGACCTGGAAGCAACCCAAGTGCCCATTGACCGATGGTTGGATAAAGAAGATGTGGTGTATATATATACAATGGAATACTACTCGGCCATGAAAAAGATGAATTCACCCCGTGTGCAATAACATGGAAGGATCTGCAGGGAATGATGCTAAGCAAAATAAGCCAAGACTGAGAAAGACAAACACCAGATGATTTCACTCATATGTGAAATATAAACAAACACATGGACAAAGAAAACAGTTCAGTGGTCACCAGAGGAAGAGGGGGTGGGGGGCTACAGGGGTGAAGGCAACCACCTATGTGGTGAAAGTCAAGAAATAATGTACAATTGAAATCTCACATGTTTGTAAACTATTATGAGCTCAATTTCAAAAATAAATGTTTTTAACATTTTTTCACTTTAATTAATATGATTAATTAATATGGTAAATTTTGATAGATAGAACCCACATAAACAAAAGCTCTCTGGGATCTTTGATAAATTTTAAGTCTATGAAGGAGTCCTGAGACCAAAAATCTGAGAACTGCTGATCTAAGAAGAAAGTTTACCCAAAATAAAAGCAATGGTTTTCTCTAGTGGTGAGAAGTTAGGCAAGGATTCTTTTCCCCTTATATTGTTCTGGAATCCTGTACACGCCATCCCAGCACACCTGGGATGGTCTGACTGGTGAGGATTGGCCCCAGCAACACAGCTGCATCCTCCCTACCCCTTCTCAGTTGGTGGTCTGAGTTTATACAGCTAAATCAATCCTAACGGCAAATATTTGTTTTTGTCTCTTCCATTGTAAAAGCTTGCCCCTTTTCTTTTCTTTTCTTTCTTTCTTTCTTTCTTCTTTTTTTTTGGTGAGGAAGATTGTCCCTGAGCTAACATCTGTGCCAGTCTTCCTCTATTTTGTACGTGGGGTGCAGCCAAAGCATGGCTTGATGAGTGGTGTGTAGGTCCACACCTGGATTCTGAACCGGCAAACCTGCCAAAGTGGAATGCGCAAACCTCACCACTACACCACCAGGCTGGCTCCACCCCCTTTTATTTTGGCATATTTTCCAAGAATAATGTTTTCCAGTTTTATTAAGACATAATTGACATATGACACCGTATTGGTTTTAGGTGTAGAACTTGATGATTCGCTACATCTGTGTATGGCAAAACGATCACCATAACGTTTAGTTAACATCCATCACCTTTTTTCTTGTGATGAGAACTTTTAAGATTTACTCTCTTAGCAACTTTCAAATATACGCTACAGTAATTAACTGAAGTCACCATGCTGTACGTCACATCCTCATGAATTATTTATCTCATAACAAATAGTGTGCGCCCTTGACCACCTTCCTCCATTTCCCCATCCTCCCACCTCTGCCTCTAGCAACCACCAAGCTGTTCTCTGAATCTGTGAGCTCAGTTTTTTCAGATTCCACATAGAGTGAGATCATACAGTATTCATCTTTCTCCATGTAGCCAAGTTCAGTTAGCATAATGCCTTCCAGCTTCATCCATGTTGTCACAAATGGCAGAATTGCCTTCTTTTTATGGCTGAATAATATTCCATTGTGTATATGTGCCACATTTTCTTTATCCACTCATCCATCAAAGAACGTTTAGTTGTTTCTATGTCTTGGCTGTTGTCAGTAATGCTGCAGTGAACATGGGGGTGCAGATCTGAACCTGGGGGTGCAGATCTGAACCTGGGGGTGCAGATCTGAACATGGAGGTGCAGATATGGACATGGAGGTGCAGATATGGACATGGAGGTGCAGATATGGACATGTAGTGCAGATATGAGCATAGGGGTGAAGATATCTTTTCAAGTTAGTGATTTCATTTCCTTCGTATATATACCCAGAAGTGGGATAGCTGGATCCTATGGTAGTTCTATTTTTAATCTTTTGAGGAAGCTCCATCCATTTTTTCATAGTGGCTACGCCAATTTACATCCCCACCAACAGGGTGCAGGTGTTCCCTTTTCTCCGTATCCTCGCCAACACTTGTTATTTCTTGTCTTTTTGATGATGGGCATCTAACAGGTATGAGGTGATATCTCACTGTGGGTTTGCTTTGCATTTCCCTGATGGTTGGTGATGATGAACACCTTTTCACGTACCTGTTGGCCATTTGTATGGCTTCTTTGCCAGAAAAATTCTTAGGATGAATTGTGAGGTCAGCAACACACCTAAAAATAGGCAGAGTGTAGAGAAATACAGGATTCAGATGAACCCGAAGTGTGTTTCCTGTAAGATGGGGCACACTAGGCAGAGACTGTGGGGTCTGGGGTGGAGGGGGAGTGCCCGGAGGCCTCTCCATGGTGAGACCCAGGAGACTGGGCTCCAGCCCCTGGCTCCAGCCCAGGCCGCAGACCCAGCCGGAGTCGTCTGAGCTGGTTGTCTGCTCAGACATGTCACAATTGCAGTTTATGCTTGGCACGTACACTGCCTCCCGGAACGCCGCCCAAAACAAGTCAACAAAAGCCACAGAGGCCTTGAAAAGTGGAATGAAGGACGTCCCCTGAACTTCCGAGTGGACAGCACACGTCCCGAGTCTCTGTAACTGGGTCCACCCCAGCTCCCCTCCTTCTCACTGCGCATGATTATCGAGGCGACCTTGGAACTCCTCCCGCCCTTGTTCCCAGGACATGGTTCTTCACACCTTGGAAAAGTGGACACATGGCATGGGCTGGGACGCTACAAGGTCATCCTTAGGCCCATCTTGGCCCCTAAAACTCCATTCCCCCCTTTCCTGTTAGAGTCACTGAACACCCTGTGTAGTGTTTTGACGCCATATCTCTTTCCAGGTGCCCCTCACGCCAGGTCTCCGCCGATGGAAGAGACGTTCTCGGGGAAGGAGGTGACTCGGTCAGGTCCCAGGACGTTCATTGATAACTGAGCCAGACACCAGCCCAGCGTCCTCTCCTGCACAGACATGGATGTGGGTCTGATGCGAGGCCCTGGAGACGAGCTCCAGGCCCATCCTGATGCCAACCGCTCTCCGGTTCCAGCCCCATTTCCACAACCCAGCGAGCGGGCGCCATCCCAGCTGGGCCTCCATCAGATCTTCCTCTCTCACAGCGACACTGTTGGTCTTCTCCTAAGCTTTGGCTCTGCCAAGGCCTTTTCCAAGTCCGGTATCCTCTCCTTGCTCTCCTACCATCCTCCAGGCCTCATCCCTTGTCTGACTGTCCAGACTACCTTGCTTGCGTGGCCGCCAGGGGGCCCTGTGGGCCCAGAATTGGCTGCCGCGCAGGGTCCAGGGAAGGGAGGTGAGGACTGTGTCATCTTGAACTAGGGGGAGGCGGGAGATGAGGCTGGGGAGGTGGGAGGTGACACCAGGGCAGGGGCATCCCAGGGCATCACTGGAAGCTTGCGAGTGTGGCTGTGACATGACTGGATGTGTGTTTTCCAGCTCCCCCTGGTTGCTGTGGGATTATGTTCTGTGGGGGAGCTAACAAGGAAGCAGAGATGCCAGCTGGGAGACCCTTGGCTGCTCCCAGTGGAGCATCCTGGCTTGTGCTGGAGTGGCCGTGGGGACAGCTTTGGGGATATCCTGGAGGTGGAATCGGCAGGACTCGCTCTTAGAGTGAAGGTGAAGTGTGAGGGTAAGAGAGGAGTCGGGGGGCCTTCTAGAGCTTGAACTTGACTTCCTGAGATTGGGAGGAACGAGAAAGGAGCAGGTATAAAAAAAAAAGTAGGAAGTCGGTGGGCCGTGTTAGGATTCAGACCATTACATCTTTGAGTGAAAGAAAAAAGTACAGAACAGCATATGCGATATAATTCTATTCATGGAAAATCACATACATACTCAGTCAATGACTGTTTGCAAATGCCTTCACGGACTCGGGATTTTACACCTGGTGGTGCGGAGTTGTGGGGGTATGAGGGGGATTCCAGCCCCAGCAAGTTTCAGAGCCGGGTCCCTAACCAAGGTCAATCTCAGGGCTGGAAGAGCGAAGGATGGCAGTTTCTCTTCTGATTCATCAGGGCCGTTCTGGGTCAGGCCAGAATGCCATGCTAGACTGTTTTCCCGTCTCAGAGGCCACAGGGTGGCGTCCCCAAAGCCAAATGTGTCCCACAGACATGTTTTGAGACAATGTTTTAAAAAATAAAATTTGTGGCCGGAGTGTCAAAATCAGATTTTATATCACAATTTACTCTCCAACATCCCTCAGGGGAATAAAGAAAGGTCTAGCAACACTGAACCTACATCCCCAAAGGGCATCACTCGGCATGAACTGAGAGGCAGCTGTTCCTGAACTGGGGTCCTGTGCCTTCCAGGTGTCCCTGGTCCCCGCCTGCGCCCCTTCCTTCATCCCCCGTCTGGCCCTGGAGGCTGTGGGGCTCGTGTCTTGTGGAGAAAGATCCCGGGCAATTTCGCCTTCATTTGGGTTTCCTACCAGACAGAGAAGGAGGCCTTTCTCCCACTCCCCCAGGGGGCATGAGGTGGGAAGACCCCCAGGTACTAGTTAGGGATCCGGGTTCAGAGCTCCACCTGCACCAGTGGCTGAGGGAGCTCAAGGCCAGGAAACAACCACCCCAGCACACCAGCCGGATCCAGGAGCAACTGGGGAACCTAGGGTTCCACCCCAATCTCCCCAGGGAGCTCAGAGTCCTCTCGTTTCTCAGATGAAGAACCCGAGGCCCGGGGCATGAAGTGAGGTGCCCGGCAAGCGAATGTCTGGCCAGAGCTGGGACCTCAAAGTGAGCCCCACTGGGGCTTAGAGACCGATAAGGCTTGGCCTTCAAATTCAGGCATGAATTCTCCGGGCATCGGCACACCAAGTTCACCACAAGCCTCCAGATGTTTCCCAGAAACAAAGAAAAAAATCGCTGGGGGGAAAGTGTGGTTTTGGATGATTTTCACATCTGCTCCCCAGAGTTAGCGCCCATGACAGAGGAACCTGAACCTGAAACAGGGGCCACCTGTGCATGGGTGTCAATTGGCCACCAGGGGGCAGGCCTGTCCCAGCCAACGGGCAGAGCTCCGGGGTGCCCAGGCTTGACCCCTAAGGTGCTGGGTCCCGCAGTCAGATCGTCCTCATGTCTTGGGAGAGGGAACGGCTGGCACGTGGGTAGACTCTGCCTCGGGTCTGGGTCGTCCTCTGTAGCTTTGGTGTTGTCTTGATCATGCCCGCTGTCTGTGAATGTCCAACAGCCGCCACCATTCATGCAGGATTTAGTCTGTACCAAACTCTGGGCTCAGTGTTTTCATCTGGGTTAGAGATTGTCATTGTACCCATTCAATAGAAAGAGATTCAGAGAGGGACGGTAACTTCTTCAAGGTCACACAGCCCATGAGCGGTGGAACTTTAATTCTAAGGCACGTCCGTTTGTCAGTGCTCTTGACTATGACACTTTGCTGTCCCCACACCTGGCAATGCACTGCTCACTTTGTGCTTTGTAATAAAATCCTGGAGTCACGGCGCCTGCTATGGCTGGAGGACGCGTTAGCGAGCATCCAGGCCAAATGTTTGCTCCGTTGTTTTCACTGTAGACTCTGTTATTCTAAAGAAATTGCACAAATAAAATAAGAGTAGCTCAGCCTACTGGAGTGGTTCCCAAAGTATGTTCCCTGGACCAGCAGCATCAGCATCGCCTGGAAACTCGGTCAGAATGTGGCTTCTCAGCCCAACCCCAGCCCCACTGATCCAGAAACTCTGCAGGGACGAGATGGATTGGGGCTGAGTGATGGAACGCGTGTTGAGCGCAGAGAACTCCTTGCATCCAGGCTCCAGGTGAATAACATGCCCCCGAACGTCCCCATCCTCGTCCCCGGGACCTGTGAATATGTTAGTTTCCATTCAAAAGGAACTTTGCAGACGTGATTGAGGATTTTGAGATGGGGATGATCCTAGACTATCCACTGTGACCGAAAGGTCCCTGGGAGGGGGAGACAGAGAGGAAAGAAGATGCTGAGCTGGCGGCTCTGGAAACGGAGGAGGGGCCGTGAGTGAAGGAAGTCTCCCCAGAAGCTGGAAAGGCAAGAAAACTAGAGCCTCCAGAAGGGTCGTAGCCCTGGGGACGCACTGTGGACCTCTCCCGAGCTGTAAGAGAATAAACTGGTGTCGCTCTGGGCCACTGAGTTCATGGCATTTATTGCAGCAGCAAAAGGAAGAGAAAACACCGCCTTTCTGGGCCTTTAACAAACCTGCCAAACTCCTTCCCGACTCAGAGGCGCACGCGTGCTGCTCCTGTGGCCGACACCCTCTCCTCCCTCCCCACCGGTCCTGGACCTGGCTAGTCCCCCTCAGCGTTCTGGCCTCAGCCCAAATGCCCCTTCCTCAGGGAAGCCCTCCCTGACTAGATGATGTCTCCATGCCCCGTCATTGCTCCCATGACCCCTCTGTACTTCAGCACACCCCACCAATCTCCCTCATGGCCCACCGGCCCCCAAGGCCCGAGTTCTGTAAGCCTGGCCCCCAACATCTCTCTGTCCCACGAGTATTGGTTTAAGGTCCCTCTCCTCTTCTGGCCTGTAGGCTCCGTGAGGCCAGGGCCGGGCTCGATCATGCTCCGTGGACATCTGTGGAATGAACGGCTGGCTGTTGGAGGTGTGAGGAAGACCAGCTTGCTCCACCCACAGCTGCCACTTGGAGCTCTTCTAGCACAACCTTCCTCTCTTCCCCCATTCTTCCTGTCAGTCATTCATTCAGCAAACATTTTGCAGCACGTGGAGCGTGCCAGGCTCTGACTTCACGGCACTTTGAGCAGAGTAGAGAAGACAGCATCCTCGCACAGACTCTTGGAGAAATGTGTGAACGCACTAGTGTCGGTGCCAAAGGAATCTGAAACAGGAGGCGTTGGGTCAGCAGGCACCCTTGAAAGGGATGGCACTAACCCGGAAGTCCCCCATGTTGAATTGGATTAGTTTGCGGTATAAAATCACCTCCAGCCACACAAGTGTGCCCTTGAGTGCAGCAGACCCAGACGTGCCCAGCTGGTCCCCAGGGTGTCTGCCGGCATTTCTTTGAGGAGGCAGTTTTGCACGAGGCTAAGCGTGCCTGCTCTGTGACCAGCCTGCCTGGGCTCAAATCCCGGCTGTAGGACTCGTGACCTCGGGCCGGTCAGCTCATCTCTATTGCCTTCCCCCGTCTGTAAAACGGCAACGACATTTACAATCCCCCCTCTCGGGGCCCCTACTGTGGATGATGGTGCTGAAGAGTCAATGAGATGATTCCCTTTAGGTCCAGATCCTGGCTTGTGGTACCTGCTCAACCCACAATAAATATTAACTTGATTGTTTTTCTTGCTTTTTTTTCTTGATTATTTGCTGGTGCCCAAAATGTAAGGAAAAGACTCATGGAAGAATAGTTCTACCCATTAATTTTTCTGCAAAGCAGGAAAACAGCTGTTGTTTGTTTGTTTTTAGTGGCAGAACACGCGAGGTGGGCTGGCAGAACCACACAGCCACGTTGGTACCTCTGGCGGGGATGGAGGGCCGGGCTGGAAAGAATGGAGAGGCAGGAAGGGGATTTCCTCTCTGAAGATGGCAGAAGGAATCGAGGGGGCTCGCTCTGAGTCAGAAACGGGAGAAGCTGAGCTCTGGAAAGAAGAAGGGGTCTTCAGGTGTCAGGGTGGGTTGGGGCCTGGACACAAGGTCCACCTTGGAGCAGGGGTTCATGGGGCACAGCTGGATGGAGACTCCCAGTGCAGAAAGAGAGTGGAACGTAAGGAGCGGGGTAGAGAGGAGCCCCCAAAGAGACAACATTCATTCATTCATCCAGCCAGTGATTACAAAGCACAAGTCTACACAGAGCCCTGTGCCTCCAGGAGTGACTGCGAGCAATTCAGGCAGAGGTGCGAGGCGCAGAAGGGCCGTTCAAAGAAAGACCTGCTGGAATTGTCCAGTTCTAGGAGTTGGCGAGAATGGGTGTTGTTCTCGGCCCGAGGCTGGTCTCCACGTCGAGTGGTGGAACGTGCCTCAGGGACTCGTCCTGGGCGAGGTCAGCGCCAAGCCCCTGGGCCAGGACAGCGCCCAAGTGTCAAGGGTCCACCCTCATTCCAACACACTCACTGAAAAATGCCCCGTCCCCAAGCTCCCAAGAGGATCCCAGGGCTTGGAGGCGGAGGGGAGATGCCGTGTGTCCTCGCCTCCTCCCCGCCCGCAGCTTCAGAAGCCTGGGCACCGTGGCTCCTGAGTGCTGCCCTGCCCGTAACCACACTGACCATTCCCTGGAGTTTTCAAGGTGGGTCTCGTAGTTGGGTCCGTTTTTCCCATTGGATCAGACACTCCTGGAGGCTGTGTACCAGGTTGTAAGAACTTGAAGGAGTCATGTTACCTCTCTGCCTCAGTTTCCCCTCATGTGAAATGAGGTCTGTCTTCTGTACATACACGGCACTCCACCATGCCAAAGAGCTTTAATTGTGGCATGGGAAAGAAAGGAAGCTGTGGGTTTGGAGGAGGGCTGGGAACCATAAAACACACATCATGATTCTAAGGGCCTCTCTGATGGGCCGGATTAAAAGCTCTGGGTGTATCTGCAGCCGCCTGCTCTCTGGCGGGTCCGATGGTGCGGGGGCTCTCCAGTTGGTTCTGCCTGCACTGCTGGTGGGGTGACAGTTCTCAGAAGTGTGGGACAGGGTGCAGGCGAGGGGGGGGGACCGGGATGGCATGCTCCCGCTGTGACAAGGCACACAAAGGTGGTCTGGGGTAGGAGGAGATGTAAACAGGCTCCCTCGGGCCAGCCACGGGTTTGAGCCATCTCTGCTTCAGCCGCTCGTGGAGTCCGTAGTTCGTAGGGGGAGCTGCAAAAGAAACCAGGGCTCAGAGGAGGAGGCCTGCCCGGCGGCCAGGACAACGGGGGCCCTGGAGGGTTTCCCATCCTGCTGTACGAGGACCGGGCTGGCAGTGCCCCCGAGGGAAGAGGGCCTCAGCGTGGGGCTCCCTGTGTACTCAGGAGGGAGCAGACTCTGCTGCAGAGGCGTGGAAAAGTCAGCGCCACAGCCTGGCTGGCTGGGTGACGCTCCCGCCCCAGCAGGGAAGGGAGCCACGTGGGCTTGTGGGAGCCACCTCAGGGAGCAGCCTGGCAGAAGGACTGGTCTGTGACAAGCAGCTCACTCTCCGGCCTGTGTCCCTTTGCCTCAAAGGCTAGGACTGCAAAAAGACGGCTGCAAAGGATGGGGTAGCTTGAAATGTAACTCAGAGCAAGACACTCTCCGAAGAAATCCTTCTGAGTCTTGTTGCTGCAGGAAGGACACAGTCCACGCTCCTTATTGTGGCCTGAGAACCCCTGCATGGTCTCCCTCTGCTCCTGCCTTGGAGCTTTTTCACTTGCTATTCTCTCCCTGGGATGCTCTTCCCCCCAGCCCCTGCATGGCTCCCTCCTTCTCAACTCTCTGCTCAGGAAAGACCATCTCTCCTGGTTCCACCCAAAGGAAAGTCACAAACACCCGCCTGGCTTTCTGCCCATTACCTCTTTTCCTCATAGCACATAGCCTGGGCCAAACTTCCCTTATTTACTAGATCTTATGTTATCTTATGAATTAACAGTGTCTTTTCTGTCTCCCCACTGGAATGTCAACTCCGTGGGGGCAGGAATTCTTCCAAGTTTGTCACTGCTGTGTCCCCAAGTGCTACCGCAGGGCCTGGCACCTGGGAAGTCATCAGTCCCTGTTTATGAATGAATGGCTGATCTGAGTGTGCAGGGGCGTCACTCCCCGCCACCTGTGCTCCAGGTAAACATGCAGCCGTGGTGCCCAGGTGAGGGCTTCATCAGCCAGCCGACATTACCCCGTCAAGGGCAGAGGGCAGGCAGCAGCCCTGGGGGTAAATAGGACTCTCTGTCCACCCTCTCATTCCAATGCTGTCCTGGAGCTGGGGTGGCCCGTGAGGGCCCTCCCTCAGCCTGTGCAGCTGTGGACCCCTTACAGCCCAATACAGGGGGAGATCCTGAATTATAAAAATACCGAGAAGGGGGAAGTCGGCTTTCTCTGGGAGCCACAGCAACTTGTGTCCATTCCAGGTGCGGCGTGGGGGCAGGCCCGGGTTATAATTATGCCGGTTGTAATGGTCATCGTACGTGCTGATCAGATGGCAGTGCGAGGGCTCTTGGTGGTGGGTGATCAGGTGTTTGTACGGGAGCCCCTGGAAGGACAGACACAGTGGGCATGTTACCCATCAGAGCAAGGCATCCACCTGGCCATGGATGGAGACGGAGGCTGCCCGCCATGGAGATCTGGGTGCTGATGGAGAGGGGGCCTCCAAGGGCTGGTGGCGAACGTGGCTGCCTGAGCCCTCGAGGCCAGCAAACGGGAGACACGCTTGTCTCTCCCACCCTGACACAGCTCACCTTCAAACACACGTCCCAGCTTAGCTGCAGTCAGTTCCCTGTCTGAGTGGTGCCCCGCCTATGCCAAGCCAATTCATCCATAGAATGAGCAATGGGGACACATTAAAATGAAAGTGGGGACACCGAGTGAATAGAAAGAGTCAGAGCCACCTTGTTGCTCCTTTGGGATCTGAAACTACACCCTTCGATTTGTCTCGAGTCTCATCCATCCAAGCGCCTATTTCCATGGCAAGTGAAACATGCTGAATACCAAGCCTGATGTATGCACCTTGTATTTCAATCCGTTACTATGGGAAGAGTCGGAACGCTCCATAAATCGCCTTCTCTTGCAAAGGATTTACGGCTCCCTCGTCTGGAAACCCAGGGAGCGATTTCTTTGGTGGGGAATTATTTACAGGAGAAGAAAGCTATGTTCTCCTTACTCAGGGACATTTGCCTGAATCAGCGCTGTTCCTAAGAAAATCCTCTTGACCCTGGAAGGGAATCCTGGGGGCCTGCGCTGATTTACAGGGGAGGATAATGTGGATTTCCATGCCCGTCCTCTTGTCTGGAACAGACAGGGAGGTCTGTGTCTGCCGTGGTGTGGAAATGCTGGCTACACCCAATATTTCAAGGGATGGCTCCATAAATAAGTCAGATCACAATGCCAGAGGGAGTCAGGGGGGATGGGCACAGACATTAAGCAGGGGTTTCCGAGATCCACATCACCAGGTACCCGGAGTACATTTCCAATGCCAGGGAAAGCAAGATGGAGGGGTTCCCATCAAGCAAAGGAAGCGCTGAGGAGGCTTCACGGTAGAGAAAGGAGAGGGGCTGAGAGGGACGTTCGTGCTGTTTCTCTTGGCGTGGGGTGCAGCCCAGCTGTCTTGATTATGTGCTCAGGATTTTTGTTTTCAGCAGGTAGGGTAAGGTGACAGACATAGAGACAACTGCCTTTGAGAGAGCAGTTTATGACTTACAATTCCCAAGAGGAGGGGACAGGCCACACCGCACAGGGCCACACGGAGAAGCAGCAGGTCGGCCAGGAGGCAGAAGTCGCAGGGAGAGAGCATGACCCAGGGCCTTCCCTGTGGTTCCCGAGGGAAGGTGTGGGCAAGGGAGAGTAGACAAATGTGAGAAGTTTAGGACAGCGTAGTTTGAATAATTTCAGCAGCAGGCTCCAGGCTAGAGGGTGTCCGGCGGCTGGTGCCAGGCCCTGGAGGGATTTGGGGCGGGGGGTGCTGGCGTGCTGTGGGGGCCTCAGACAAAGGAGGGGGTTGGGGTATGGGCTCCGGACGGATGGGTACGTCTGCGAGGTGTGATGCAGGCAAGATGCTTACTCTCTAGGAATCAGCTAGCCCTGGGGGCGGCGGTCTCTCCAGGATTAGCAAGGCCCCTAGGAGATCAAAGCTTCATAAGATACAGAAAATACAAAATGTGATTAATACACCTGCTGAGGGAAAAAGCGCAGGAAGGGGTCCTCCCTGGAGGAGGGTAACCCCATCTCTCCACCGTCAGTTTGAAGAGCAGATGCAGCATCTGCCTGAGAAGGGAGAGGAGTGGGGTGGGGATGGAGACGGAAGGGGAAGCTGTGCTGTGGGAGGAGGGCCAGGAGGAGGCGCACAGAAGACCGGACAGTTGAAGCAGTCGTGTGCACGTGGTGCCGTGTCCAGGGTCCATGGCACACAACAGGCCATGTGAAGAGAGTCCTTAGGAACAAATATTCCATTGCCTCCTTCTATTTTGTGCGTGTTGGAGGGAGGGGTCTCAATGTGAACCAGACTATACGCATGTGGAATGTGTGGCTATCCCTTCATCGGGGTTTGTAACGGGTCCAAAAGTCTTTAGGAAAGGGCACCCAAAGTGTATCGAGAACTAGGCTAAGTGCCTCACGTACATTGATGGCGGGGGCCGGGAGCCCCAGATCATAGGCTCTAATTCGACTTTCTTATATTAAAATGCATTTGGGTCTTCAGTGCACACTAATGGGAAGCTCGGCAGCCCCAGAGCATCAGCATAGTCCAAGGATGCCAGTGTGGTCCAGAGATGCCAGTGTGGTCCAGAGATGCCAGCGTGGACCAGGAATGCCAGCACAGAACTGAAAATCTGGCTCTGTTTATCCTGACATGGATCCCCAAATGCAGAAAACAAAGCGTCAACTCTAGGAGATGATGACAAGGGATCTGAGGAGATTCCGTGCTTGATTTTCACAGCAGCCCCCTGCTCAGTCCCTTAGCAGCAAGCTACACCGCTTCGGACCTGACACTCACCACCCTGGGCACCCTTTCTCTGAAAATGAGGGCGCAAGCCGAACAATCTCTTGAGTCCCTTCCAGCTCTGAAATGCTCCCATTCCGACCGATTCCACCCCTCATTCTGTGCCTCCCTGCCCCCACCCTGAGTTTAGGCAGATGTAGGGTTAGGTAGGGTGGGAGTGAGGGGCATAGAAGTCACCCCCATGAGCAGCGAGCTGGCAAAAGAAGCAACCTGGGGGACATCCAGAGCGTGGTGGGGGCAGGGCATAGCTGTGCACCCGGTGGCTGAGCACCTGCACGCTTGTTCCCCCAGGGCAAGCCTGGCGGACACCACCGACAGGGGCTGAGGCAGGAGGAGGCTCTCCCTCCTGTTCCTGGAAGGGCCAGCGTCTCTGAGCCTCTGGCACACTCTCGCCTAAGTTAGTAAATGTCTCGGATGCCTGGTCTTGGGTGTGGGGGCGTGTCCTGAGTTGCAGTGCCCTGCTCCCTGCTCTGGGGGCCTGGGACACAACGAGATGCACGGACAGGCGCTCCACGAGGGACAGAGTGCTGAACGGCCCTTGACTTCCCAAAAGAATAGGAAGCAAGGCATAGATGACACAAAACACCGTCCAAACATCAGCAACCCTTCTTTTGGAGTCCCTTATATGATTCCCAACTCTATTCACCTTAATTCGATACCCACTTTTTTTTGTTTGTTTCCTACATCCTTTGCCTGTTTCCTGTTGGAAGAGTACGGAAGAATGGGGGAAATGATCCAGGAATGTTCTGGGATCCCAGGTGAGCGGAGCACCACCAGCTTGAGATTACACGGATGGAGCACTCTTCAGTAAACAAGGGTGAATGCTATCGGCAGCCCCACTGCTGGGAGGGTGTTAAGGCGAGTCCTCCTGTGCTCCCAAGAGGGAGCTGGGCCCGGAGGAAGCTTGCTGGCCGTGTCTCCTGAGCGGTGGGAGGGGCCCAGCGGAGTGTGGGGCCCATCCCTCTTACCTCAATTCTCCTCTTGCCGTACCACCTGGAGATCTGGTCCGGTCTGTGGCCCGGGAAGGGCACGTACTCTTTTCTGTAAATGCACTGGGGTGTTTTCTCCGTGGCTTTGGTGAACTGCAAAAGACCAAATATTCAGGAGAACTTGCGCGACGCCCCTTCTCAAACTTCAGCTGCAAGTTTGGGCCGTAGGAAGCTGGGCAGAAAATAGGGAAACGCGGACTCCGGGGCCTGCTGCACAGCTCAGGCTTCATTTCGCCCCCTCCCTTCCAGCGCTGGGAAGGGAGTGTGCTCAGGGGCTCGGCACCCCACCATCTGCAACCCCTCGGGAAAGCTGTTCTGGCGTCACCTGACCACTTGTCACGGGCGACACCTGTTCCCTCCCTCATGTTCTCTCTCCCGCTCCTCCCCTCTGCTTGCCTCCCCCCTTCTCTTTCTTCTTCGTTCCTCGCTCTTCCCAACCCCACTCTCTTTTTTCCCAATTATGTTATGTTTTCTGGTCGATTTTTTAAAAATTTATTGTGGTAAAATATGCATAACAAAATTTACCATTTTCGCCATTTTTAAGTGTACCGTTCAGTGGCATTGGGTATGTTCACATCGTTGCACGACCACCACCACCATTCATCTCCAGAACTTTTTCATCATTTCACACTGAAACTCGGGACCCATTAAGCAACAGCCCATTCTCCCCACCCCCACCCCCTTAGCGCCTGGTAACCACGGTTTACTTTGTGTCTCTACGAATTTGACTACTCTGGGTAACTCTCCTAAGTGCAAGCATACAGTATTTGTCTTTTTGTGACTGGCTTATTTCACTTAGCATCGTGTTTTCAAGGTTCACCTACATTGCAGCATCTGTCCGACTTTTCTTCCTTTTTAAAGGCTGAATAATATCCCGTTGTATGGATACGGCAATTTTGCTCACCCATTCATCCACTGTTGGATTATTTCTACATTTTGGCTACTGTAAACAATACTGCTGTGAACATAGACGCACAAATCTCTCCCATCAAGATCCTGCTTTCAGTTCTTTTGGGGATGTACCCAGAAGAGTAATAGCTGGGTCACATGGTTGCATTTTCGAGGAACTGCCATGCTGCCACACAGTGGCTGTACCATTTTACATTCTCACTAACAATGCACAGAGGTTCCAATTTCTCTATATCCTCACCAACACTTCTTGTTTTCTGGTTTTTTGGTAAAAGCCATCCTAATGGGCGTGAAGTGGTGTCTCATTATGGTTTTAGTCTGCTTTTCCCTAATTGTTAGTGACGTTGAGCATCTTTTCAGATGTTTATTGGCCATTTGTATGTCTTCTTTGGAGAAATGTCTGTTCAAGTTCTTTTCCCATTTATAATTGGGTTGTTTGTTGTTGTTGAGTTATAGGAATTCTTTACATATTCTGGATCCTAATCTTTTATACATGTAAGATTTGCAAACATTTTCTCTCATTCCACGAGTTAACTTTTTACCCTGTTGGTAGTATTCTTTGGCACATAAAATTTTGAATTTTGTTGCCTATGTTTTTGATGTCATATCCCGGAAATTGAAATCAAACACAAACTTGGGTTTGTTTATCCAGCACATAGCAAAGCCAATCTCCGAATCATCCAGATTGTCACAAGGAAAGCCTGGTGCCTTCGCGTGAGGTTTATCTTGGATCTTTGGTGTCATCTTCGGCCTGTGTTTTGTCTCGTGAGACTGAACCTCTTTTTTCCTTGACCATCTGGACTTTAACTTTCTGGAAAACCAACTCACTCATCATGTACTAAGGAGGAACAGCAAGAGAGACCTGGTCAGTCTTAAGCAGCGGTCGGTTGTTAGTAGCTGCGTATGTGCATGCACGGCTGTAGGTAGCAGTTTCTCTCCATTTTTTTCTTTCTTCTTCTTTTTTTTCTTGCTCGAATCTAGAGAAAATTTTAACCCATTCGTTCTCAGTCTCAAAATCATCGCCATATTCAATGTCATGAAGTTTCTTTCTTATGTTTTCTTCTAAGAGTTTGATAGTTTTCTGTCTTATATCTCAGTCTCTGGTCCATTTTGAATTTATGTTTGTATATGGTGTAAGGTAAGGGTCCAACTTCATTCTTTTTTTTTTTTTTTTTTTTAAAGATTTTATTTTTTCCTTTTTCTCGCCAAAGCCCCCCGGTACATAGTTGTATATTCTTCGTTGTGGGTCCTTCTAGTTGTCGCATGTGGGACGCTGCCTCAGCGTGGTCTCATGAGCAGTGCCATGTCCATGCCCAGGATTCGAACCAACGAAACACTGGGCCGCCTGCAGCGGAGCGCGCGAACTTAACCACTCGGCCACGGGGCCAGCCCCCCCAACTTCATTCTTTGCCTGTGGATAGACAGTTTTCCCAACACTGTTTGTTGAAAGACAGTCCTTTCTTCATTGGATGGTCTTGACATCCTTGTTGAAATCATTTCACCAGATATGTGAGGGTTTATTTCCGGGCTCTTTATTCTAGTCCATTGGTTTTATGTGCTTTTATGCCAGTATCCCATTATTTTGATTACTGTAGCTTTGTAATAAGTTTTGAAATCAGAGAATGTGAGTCCTCCAACTTGGTTGTTCTTTTCAAGATTGTTTGGACTATTCAGAGTCTCTTGAGATTCTTAATGTATTTTAGGGTGGATTTTTTAAATTTCTGCAAAAATCATCACAGGGTTTGCATTGAACCTGTAGATAGTTTTGGATGGTATTGATGTCTTAACAGTATTAAATCTTCCAATCCATGAACACAGGATATCTTGTCATTCATTGGTGTCTTCTTTCATTTCTTTCAACAATGTTTTGTAGTTTTCAATCTGTCTTTTGCCTCCTTGCTTAAGTTTATTCTTAAGTATTTTGTTGGTTTTTTATGCTATTGTAAATAGAACTGTTTTCTTAATTTCATTTTTAGATTGTTCATTGTTAGTGTATAGAAATGCAACTGATTTTTGCATGTTGTTTTTTTTTCCTGCTTTATCTCCCCAAATCCCCCCAGTACATAGTTGTATATCTTAGTTGTGGGTCTTTCTAGTTGTGGCATGTGGGACGACACCTCAATGTGGCCTGATGAGCGGTGCCATGTCCGCGCCCAGGATGCAAAGCGGGGAAACCCTGGGCGGCCACAGTGGAGCCCGAGAACTTAACCACTCCACCACGGGGCCAGCCCTGCGTGTTGATTTTGTATCCTGCTGTTTTGCTGAACTTGTTTATTAGTTTTAACAGTTTGTGTGTGTGTGTGTGTGTGTGTGTGTGTGTAGTCTTTAGGGTTTGGTACATGTAAGATCATGTCATCTACAGAGATAATTTTCCTTTTTCCTTTTCAATTTCTATGCCTTTTATTTCCTTTTCTTGCTTAATTGCTCTGGCCAGAGCTTTCAATACTACGTGGCAAAACCTAGCATACTTGTCTTGTTCCCGATCTTAGAGGAAAAGCTTTTGGTCTTTTACCATGGAGCATGACGTTAGCGGTGGGCTTTCCGTAAACGGGCTTTATTATGTTAAGCTAGCTAAATGCTAAGTCGAATTCACCAGTGGAGGCTTCTAATCATAGTCTTCTATTTGGGGGAAGTTTTCCTTACTAATTCTAGGTCTATTAGGATTTTCTATTTCTTCATGACACTTTCTTCAGTATATTCTATTCTTCTTTGACTCTTGTAACAGTTTTTGACCCAAAGTGTATTTTTTATGATACTGGTGTAGCCACCCTGCTCTCTTTTGGTTACTATTTGCATGGGATATCTTTTTCTGTTCTTTCACTTTCAACCTATGCATGTCCTTAGATCTGAAGACAGCGTCATAGATGCCATATAGTTGGGTCCTGGGTTTTCTCCTCCATTCTGCCAATCTGCATCTTTTGATTGAGAGTTTAGTCTAGTTATGTTTAAATTAATTATTGTTAGGGGAGGACTTAGTTTTGCTATTTTGTCATTTGTTTTGTGAATGTCTTACAGGGTTTTTTTTATCCCTCATTTTCTCCATTACTGCCTTTCTTCATGTTTAGTTGATTTTTTCCAGTGACACGTTTTTATTTCCTCCTCATTTCCTTTTGTGTATATTCTGGAGATATTTTCTTTGTAGTTATCACGGGGATTATATATAGCATCCTAAAGTTAAAGCAATCTATTTTAAATTGACTTAACTCATAAATATGAAAACCCTACTTCTTTACAGCTCTGCCCCCTCCCATTTCATGTTATTGACGTCACAACTGACATCTTGGTATATTGTGTACCCATTTACATGGATTTATAATTATTTTTATGCATTTGTTTTTTAAACCCTGTAGAAAATAGCAGAGTTATAAACCAAACTTACAATAATCGTGGTTTTTATATTTGCCTATGTGTTTACATTTACCAGAGGTCTTCATATTTTTGTACGGCTTCCAGTTACTGTCTAGCACTGCTCCATTTCAGCCTCAAGGACTCCTCTTAGCATTTCTTGTAGGGTGGGTCTAGTGGCAAAGAATTCCCTCAGCTTTTGTTTATCTGGGGATGTCTTAAGGTCTCCTTCACTTTTAAAGGACAGTTTTTCAGGCTATATTATTCTCAGTTGATAGTTTTTGTTTTGGTTTAAGCACTTTAAATAAATCATCATACTGCCTTCTGGTTGGCAAGGTTTCTGCTGAGGAATCTACTGATAATCTTATAAAGGCTCCTTTGTATGTGATGACTCATTTTTCTCTTGCTTCTTTCAAGATTCTCTCTTTGTCTTTGACTTTCAATAGTTTGATTATAATGCCCTCTGTGTGGGTCTCTTTGGATTCATCCTACTTATAATTCGTTGAGCTTCTCCAATTTGTAGATCTGTGTCTTTTTTAAAAATTTGGGATGTTTTCAACCATTGTTTCTTCAGAAGATCTCTCTGCCCCTTTGGCTGTCTCTTTTCTCCCACAATGTGTATATTGGCCTGCTTGATGGTGCCCCACTAGTCCTTAGACTCCATTCCCTTTTTTTTTTGCTACTCAGACTCAACAATTTCAAGAGATCTGTCTTCAGGTTCTCTGATTCTTTTTTCTGCCTATTCAAGTCCACTGTTCAACACCTCTAGTGCGTTCTTTCAACTTAATTATTGTATTTTTCAGCTCCATAACTTCCATTTGATTCCTTTTAATAATTCCTGTCTTTTATTGATATTCTTATTTTGTTCATAGATCATTTTCCTGATTTCCTTTAGGTCTTTGTCCGCATTTTCCTTTCGCTCTTTGAGCATATTTAAGATAGCTGTTTTAGAGTTTTTGTCTAGTATTTCCGATGCCTGTGTTCCTTCAGGAACCATTCTTACTGGTTTATTTTCTTCCTCTGAGTGGGCTGTTTTCCTGTTTTTTTGTATGCTTTGTGATTTTTGTGGATGTTGAAAATTGGGCTTTTGGAAAAACAGCCACCTCTCCTAGTCTCTGCAGACGGGCTCCACCTGAGGGAAAATCTCCACTAACAAGCAAGGCATGATTGAAGCCTTGGAACCAGCCTAGCGTGAAGGCTTCAGTTCTTCTCAGGACTTTTCTGAGCACGCATCTTGCCTGGGCCTGTTTGTGTGTGTGTGTGTGTGCCTTTTTATTTCCTCAGTATACATGGCTACTTTAAAATGCCTTCATTTTCCAAAGTGTCTCTCCCCTGCTTCCTCTTAGGGCCATAGATGTTCTGTCGTGTTCCTCTACCTGGAATCTCTTCCCCCGGACATTTGCAGGTCCCCTGGCTGCTTCACTGGCTGTGATCACTGCTGCTTTCCACAGCTTTGCCAAGCTTGAAATGTGGACTCTGCTGCTTTTCCCCATCTGAGCTCTGAGCTGGACAAAACAGAGGCCAATCCCTCAGGCAGCCCCCAGACAGGTTAGAATATTGCTCCATTCCTTCTAGTTTCCAGGGAGGGAAGTGGAAGCTGGGCCACTGCTTCCCCCACAATGCCCCATGCTGTGCTGAGGAAGGAACGGGAAAAGGGTGAGTAAAAATACCATGGAATTCCTACCATTTTGAATGTGGCTTTTTCTAAATTGGTTGCTGTAGACCTTTGACTGTTTACAGAGCTCCTGTACGGTTATTTTAGCTAGTTATTTTTTTTAAGTGTTTCTGAGAGAACAAGGACCTGGAGCTTCTTAGTCTGACATCTTTCTGGTATCACTCCAACTTCGCTCTCTCTATGCCATCTCCTCTTGATATAGAACGGGTCCATAACATCCCTGGGTGCTGCCTCGCCCACAGGAGCCTGGAGGGATCGCTCAGCCTGTCCTTCTTGCCCTTGGAACTTCCCTCAAACACACCTGCTCCCTAAACCAGGCCAGCTACACTTAGAGCTAACAATGGCCACAAGGCCTATTGGGCCAGAAGAGCTGTAAAATGCTAATGTCCTCCATGAAAACTGCCTATTCCAGTTCTCAGAAGTCACCACCAACTGTCCCCACATTTACATCAAAGCTACCAGTTCTATATCACCCTCTTTTCCTTGCCCTTTTCCCAAGCAGACATGAGGCTGTCTAGGTGTTTCTGCAGAAAGTTAAGTGGCTCAGTCTTGATCACCACAAATGAAGACATTCAGTTCCAAGTAGGCCACAACAGGCAGATATTTCGTGATGGCTTTTAAAGAGCATGGGAATATTAAGCGCCCACTGGTTCTGTTTTGAAAGTAAAAACTGAAATGCACAGACAGGGCAAGGCTGTGGAACGGGGGCCAAGGAGCAGCAGCTCACTCCTGGACATCAGTGCAGGGAATGTCAAGTCTGCCTTGGTAGCTAGCACATTCTGGGGAGGGCAGGCCAGGGAGAGCAGACATTCTCCAAAACAAGGTGTAGAGGAATTACGGGCAGGGAACATCAGATGCCTAGAAACACTCTGCTGAAAACCGTACTGCAAGGCACAGCTATATTGGCGCTTCTGCTATTGTGTTTTCAAGATATAGTGGGGACCTTGGTGAAGGCTTGAATGTGGCTCCCCTATGTAGAACACAGAGATCCTGATGCCACGTTCTTAACGTGCAATCATCTATGGCCCGTGGTTTAGAAGTAGTAATGACCTCGCTCCTACCTCTCCCTGCCGCTCTTCCCTCTGAGCCCCTCCGTCCACCTTCTCTCTCTCCTTACCTTCCTCCTCTCTTCCACCCAGTTTCCAATGAGCACTCTGGTTGAATACTTGGTCTCGATCTTCCAGCTTGGAGTCGAGAGTGACTGCGGACTTACTGCAGTCAACAGCTGCATGGTAAGGATTGGCCCAGAGTTTCTTTGACTTGACACAGTTTAAGGTTTCGGGGATAAGGAGATGTTACGCAGTTGCTAAGTTTGGGATGCCTTTTTTTCCTTCCCAGCCACCCTTCTGAGTGAGTAGTAAGATGACACCCTGCCAACTTCACACAATAAAAAGGCCCAGAGAGTCCTCTTTCAGTGTCCAGGAAGAGGGGACGTGATCTTGGATTCCCTACTGTTGACTGTCTCCATGGTGATAGACTCTGAGTATAAATATTCTCCTGCAGGGAGCAGCTGATTCTTCAGGAGCAAAGTTGACCCCACAGAGGCAAATCAAACCGACCACTACCACCACAGAAGCAAGGGCTGGAAGGACCTGGTCTCCGTGTTGTCACCCATGAGAGACATCATCCTTGCTGCATTTTTACAACTAGGGTGAGTCGAGATGCTGGCGTTCTACTGCTACTTAACAAGTACTGATGTGCCAGGCCCATGCAGAGACATTCTTTGCATGTACTCAGTCATTTAATCCTCACAGCAGCCCTTTGAAGCAGGTGCCATTATTGTACCCATTTTACAGATGAGGACACTGAGGCAAAGAGAGATTAAGTAGCTGTTTAAAGTCACACGTGCGAGAGCTGGGATTTGAATCCACTCTGATCCAGGCCTAGAGCACTGGGTTCCACTCACTGCCTGGCTGCCTCTTTGCCTTGGGCTTCCACCAAGGCTTGAACGGATACAATAGGCCTCATGTGGTTAGTCTTCATTCATTCATTCCACAATCATTTTACTGAGCACTTGCTATGTCTTGGGCACTGAGCTGGGGCTGCAATGCATCAGTGAGTGGACCAGGGTCCCATCCCCACAGAGCTCAGTCCAATGGGATAAAGGCCATTACCTTGTTTATTCATTAAACAAAAAACATCAGGACCCACCTAAATATCTATCAACAGAGGGCTGCTTCAATAAATTGTGGCACATCCATGTAATGAAATACTCTGTAGCCGTTAAAGAATGCTGACATAGGGAGATGCCTGGACCCACGGTGAAGTTCAGGAGCAGAACCGTGCGGTCCTGCTTGCCTCTAATGAAGACAGTCGATTGCAAACAGGCAATTCAGAGAAAGAGTTTTCCAGTGGCCTTTAAACAAAAATAGACCAACTTCAGGAAACGGTATATTCCATCTTGAAACTAACCATGTGGCAGGGAAAGAACATGGAAGATGCACCACAGGGCAGAGCAAATCTCTATTTGGCAAGGACCACAGTCCAAGCAGGGCTGGAGCCAAGAAGAGGGGCTGGCCTTCCAATCAAAGAGCAGGGGATCCACGTGTTCTGTATAATTCCATTCTGAAAAAAACTTTTTATTGTAAAATGCAACACAAACATGAAAAAGTATATTAAAAATAAATAACATACAGACAAATGAATTCCAGTGAAGCAAACCCCCACAAAGCCAGCACGTAGGTCAAGAAGTAGAACACTGCCAGCACCCCAGGAGTGCCCCACTTCGGTCTTTTCCCTTCAACCTGACTTCTAACCACTTTCTTACTTCTCTGTATATTCTCAGCACCAAAGGCTGTGCGTTCTTAAACACTAGTGCTCAGTTCTGCTTGTTGATGGACTTTGTATAAATGGAATCCTATAGCATGTATTCATTTCAGTCTGGTTACTTTTCCTCAAAATAGTTGCTGTTTTTAAGATTCACTCATGTTACATGAAGCCATAGTTGCTAGGACTTTTCCTACACGGTCCATGTCTCCTGGTGCCCACCCACATATAGCCATTTCTCCAGGGCAGTAGTTCTCAAACTTTTCAGTTTCTTAAAAATTATTGAAGACCCAAAGGGCTTTTCAAAATGTGGATTATGTTAGTGGTCCTGGAGCCAGGTCGTACCAGCTCATGAGAGCCAGTTTTGCTCATCTCCTCCCAACATCACCTTCTTTCAAGTCACACTGGCAGATTGGAACCAGTCATTGCAAGAATAGTCACACCACAGAATTGGCAAATGCTCCATATCAGGGTGTTTGTTTCGTTTTTTTTAGAGAGCCAACTTATTAGCATGCCACAGGTCATATTCATCAATATTTATCATATTAGAAATTAAAAGTGAAAAAATTTTAAAATTTACTTATTAATATGAATTATATCCATATTCATATATTTATTAATATTTAATAATTGCAAAATAAGCTCATTGCATAACATAATTCAATTTTTATGAAATATAATTCTATTTTCCAAACAAATTTTAATTAATTAAATATAAATTTAAACTAATTAATATTTTAATATTTTAGAATAGCAAACTCATTGCATGTAACTTATTGCATGTTAACCTAATTTAAGTTTTTATGGAAATCAACTCTATTTCCAAAATAACAAATGTAGTGAGAAGAGTTTTTATGTTTTTACAAATCTCATTAGTGTCCGGCCTAATAGCAGAAACTGGATGCTCACACTGCTCCTGCATGCGACCTAAGGTGGTGTGTTGTTCTGTTTAAAGGAGAAAATCCAATCTCACAAAGATGTGCACTTACAAGAGAGAGAAGCATTGTAACAGCCTCTGCAGCCGGATGTGGATATTCTTTGATCCCACACCACAACCCAGCAAGTGGTAGCTTCTTAAAGGTTAGTTGCAATGTGGACTCTCAAACTATTCAGTGAGCTCTTTGAGCTGTTACGTTAAAACCCACTGACTGATCTGTGCTTTCAATAGATCTTTTGTCTCTTCACGGTTTGTAACATCATGGTGGTCATTTGGAAAATATTGGTATCCTGCGTTGTGCATATCTTCCAAAAGTTGACATATTTCATTACACAATATCAAAAAAATCACATTTGCTAATATCGCCACTGATCACACCAGAAAAGCGTTGAAGTGTTAGGAAGTCAATGAGCTCACAGGAGTGAATGTGAGTTTTCCAAAATCCTGACTTTAGTTCGAATGCTCAAAGTTTTGTCATCGGCAACGACTACTGTCCATGGTTATCCTTGAAGTGACAGACTTCACTCATTTTCAACAAAACATCTGCCACATATTCCAATTGGAACAATCATGGTTTGTCCGCCAGTCATTTTTTCAACTAAAAATGGTGTTTCATTTTTTAAAAAAGCTCAGTAATTCTGCTCACAACTCACACAGCGGTGCACACAGCACTCTTTCTCAAGGGAACTGTTGCTCTTGGGTTTGCAACAGCAGAGCGTTACCACATCCCCTTCCTGTTTCATCACAGCCTGTTAAAGAGACATCTGATCGAAGGCCAAGAGTTAATAAAGTTAATAATGTTTACTTCTTCATCAGGGTCGCTGTTCAGTGAAACTAGCATTTTCTTTCCTGCGAGCGTGTGGCGATGGAGAATACAACAGCTACTGCTACATTTAACTGCACGGTCTTGACTCACGCACAGCAACCAGCAGTTTTACCCCCCATTGCTTTTGCACCATCAGTGCAAATGTCAACACTGTAACAAAGGGCCAGTAATAGCTTAGTATTATTAAGAAAATGGTTTTGACCTTGCAGACTCCCTCAAAGGAGCTTGGAGAGCTCCGGCGGTCTGTGGATCTCGCCTTGAAAACCTTTGCTCTAGGATATACACCGACGATTGCTGGGTCGTAGGCTATGGGAGTCCTCAGCTTCGCTGGATAACATCAAACTCTTTTTCAATGTATCAGTTTACATCCCTCAGTCACTGGTGTATGAGTGTTTGTGTTACTCCACACCGAAGAATTTTTCATCAGCCCCAGCAGAAACTCTGTACTCATTAAGCAATAGGTCCCCATTCCTTCTTTCCTTAGGCCCTGGAAACCTCTCTTCTATTTTCTATCTCTATGAATTTACCTGTTTTAGGGACCTCATATAAGTGGATATTATATTTGTCTTTTTGTATCTGGCTTATGACACTTCGCCTAGTGTTTTCAAGGTTTGTCCATGTTGTGCCATGTGTCAAAATTTCATTCTGAAACTGCTTTTTCAGGATGATTAATGGCTGAATAATAATATCCCATTGTGTGTATATACCACACTTTGTCTGTCCATCACCTGTTGACAGACATTTGGGTGCTTTCCACCTTTTAGCTGCTGTGAATAACGCTATGACCATTGGTACACACGTATCTGAGTTTCCCCTTCTGATCTTTTGAATATACACCTAAGAGTGGAATTGGCACCACGAAACTGTTTTCCACCGTGTCCACACCATTTTACATTCCCACCAGCAATGCACAAGGGCTCTCATTTCTCCATATCTTTGCCGACAATTGCTATTTTTCATTTCTCATAGTAGCCCATCCTAATGGATGTGAGGTGATATCTCATTGTGGCTCTGATTTGCGCATCCCTAATGGCTAATGACGTTGAGCATCTTTTTTTTTTTTTTTGAGGAAGATTAGCCCAGAACCAACATCTGCTGTCAATCCTCCTCTTTTTGCTTACGAAGATTGCTTTGGCCCTGAGCTAGCATCCGTGCCATCTTCCTCTACTTCATACGTGGGACGCCTGCCACAGCATGGCTTGACAAGCAATGCCCATGTCTGTGCCGGGATCCAAACCAGCGACCCCTGGGCTGCCCAAGTGGAGCCCGGAACTCAACCCAGACGCCACCGCCACCCGGTGGCCCCAGTGTTGAGCATCTATTCACATGCTTATTGGCCATTTGTAAATCTTCTTTAGAGAAACGTCAAGTCCTTTGCCCATTTTTAATTGGGTTGTTTGGTTTTGTTTGTGGTTGAGTTGTAGGAATTCTTTTTGTATTCTGGATATTAACTCCTTACCAAACATAAGGTTCACAAACACTGTCTCTCATTCGGTGAGTTGTCTTTTCAGTCTCTCAGTACTGTCTGTTCCTGTGTATTTTATATTCTATGCTGCTTAAATGGATTATTTTTTATTTCCTTTTCTGACTGATTCTTGCATACATATTAAAATGCAATTGAGGGGCTGGCCCCGTGGCCGAGTGGTTAAGTTCACGCTCCCAATCGGCGGCCCAGGGTTTCACCAGTTTGGATCCTGGGCGCAGACATGGCACCGCTCATCAGGCCATGCTGAGGTGGCGTCCCACATGCCACAACTAGAAGGACCCACAACTAAAAATATACAACTATGTACTGGGGGGCTTTGGAGAAGAAAAAGCAGATGAAAAAAAGAAGATTGGGAACAGTTGTTAGCTCAGGTGCCAATCTTAAAAAAAAAATGCAATTGATTTTTTAAAAACAGTAACTTTATAGCCATCAACCTTGTTAATTCTTATTAATTCTAATAATTTCTCCATAGTTTCCTTGAGAATCCACATGCAGGAGCCTAGCCTCTGCAAGTAATAACTATTTCATTTCCTCCTTTTTAATCCTCCTTGGTTCTGGGCTTGTCTTTGTGCATCAGCAGGGCCCACCAATACAATGTTGAATAAGAAGGATAGTGAATAACTCTTAGCCTATTCCTGATATCAAAGGAGAAAAGTTTCATGTTTCACCGTGAAACATGATGTTTGCAACACGTATTTTTTGTAGATGTTGTTTATTGGATTAAAGAAGTTTCCTCCCATTTTAGATTTGCTGAGAGTTTTTTCATAAATGAATGTTTAAGTTTTTGCATCTATCAAGATAGTCACAGTTTCTCTCATTGAATCTATTAATGTGATAAATTCATCAATATAGATTAATTCTGCAGTGTTAAACTGCCCTTGCATTTCCTGTATAAACCCAACTTGGTCATGATATAGTATCCTTTTTGTCTATTGCTGAATTCAGTTTGCTAAGTATTTTTTTTCTTTTTCTTTTTTCTTTTTATTTTTGAGGAAGATTGGCCCTGAGCGAACACCTGCTGCCAATCCTCCTCTTTTTGCTGAGGAAGACTGGCCCTGAGCTAACATCCGTGCCCATCTTCCTCGACATTATATGTGGGACACCTGCCACAGCATGGCTGCCAAGCGGTGCATAGGTCCGCACCCGGGATCCAAACCAGTGAACCTGGGGCCACTGAAGCGGAACTTGTGAACTTAACTGCCACTGGGCTGGCCCCCTGTTAAATATTTTTTAGAAATTTTTTTGCCTCTGTATCCATGAATGAGATTTGCATAACCTATAATTTCCATTTCCACTGTCCTTGTGCAAGTTTATTACTAAGCCAGCCTCCCAGAAAGAGCATGCCCGCTTTTTATATTCTCTGGGTCAGTTTACGCAAAATTAATGTTATTTCTGGGCTTGTCTTCATTTTAGATTCAGTATCTTTCATTAGTTACAAAACTAATCAGATGCTCTCCTTCCTTTTGTGTCAGATTGGTAAGTGGTATTTTTCTGGGAATTTACACATTGCATCTAAATTTTCAACTGTGGGGCACACGTTGCTCATATGTTCTCTCATCATCTTTTTAATTTCTCTGGCATCTGCACTGAAGTCCCTTCTTACTCCTGGTATCTACTATTTGTGCTTTTTCTTTTTTTTCTTTATTAGTCTCGCCAGATATTTATCAATTGTTTCAGTCTTTTCAAAGAGCCAAAATGTGGATTGCTGATCACCTCTATTGTGTAAATAATTTATACTTTAGAGATTTTGCCCAAAAGATATTAAAAAGATGTGAAAAGACAAAACGATATGAAATACTTTTTGACAGTTCATCTTGCAGTTGTTTCAGAAAGTTCCCCACCGTTCCGTGTTCACGTATGGCTTCTGCCTCCTTCCTTCCCTCTTTCTTTCTGGGACACTGGTACATATTTGCTGTGGCTTCTCCCTGAATCCTCAGAGCCTCCTGGCCCCTGTTCTGGATTTTTTATCCTTTTGTCTCTTCGTGCTGCATTCTGAAGAGTGTCCTCTGGCCCACAGCCCAGTTCACATATTCTCTCTCAAGTGAAGTTAAACCCATCCGTTGAATTTTTATTTGATTTCTTGCACTTTTCAGTTCTAAAATGTCTGTTTGCTTCACATATGTGTATGCATACGCTTCATGTCACTTTTTACAGTTCCTAATTATTTTACCTCTGAGTTTTCAGATCACCACCTTTTGCCTTCCAAGTTTTCAAATTTCCAGATTTCTAAATCTATACATTTATATATTATATTGTAGGTTTATAAATATATTTGATTCAATTTTGTCTCCTTTGACATAGTGAGCCGAGCTGTTTCACAGTCTGTGGCTCCTTTTTTGTTGTTTAACTGTTGTTTCTGTGGGTTCTTGTTGCCAGCTCTTCTATTCTTATGGGCCTGCTATTTACATTATTTGCAAAAATTGTGTGACAAATAGAAATGGCAAGCAATAGGATATATTGGAGTACATGAGGAAGCCATTTGGTGTAAACCTAATTCGGCCTGACTTTGTTTTTCCCAAAAGGGCCTGACTGTGGCCATGGAACACGCATTGTATACCTGCTTTAAACATTTCCTATGGCAAGAACAAATGGCCTTAAGATAAAGGTGCAACTTCCCCTACATTAGCATTTCTTTAAGGATAAGCATCTTTCCTTAGGCTAGGAACTGATTGCTGCGCTCACCTGTGACCAACCAGCCCAAAATAGCACACCCACTACCTGCTGTGTCCATCAAACGCTGTGCCGACAGGGCAATCTTGTGACTATTGTAAGAGGGACATTTCAATCCTATGTGAAACATCCTCTTTGGGGATATATAACCACTCTGTGTGCCCCACTTCTTCGGTGCCCTTTCTTCCTTCGGGAAGAAAGGCCCCGGGCCATGGTCCTCAGATTTTAGCTCAGAATAAACTCTCCCAAATTTTCATTTATAGATTAGTTATGGATTATTTTTGTCGACAAATGGAAGGTCTGGGATGCTATTATCTTCCTCCAGAGACAATTGCCATTTGCTTTGGCAATCACCCGTGGACGTTAGAAATTGGAAATCACTGTAATCCAGTTCAGGGGTCACAGTGTAATCACAACACTGTGTGCTCAGGACCTCGCTGGAGGAACAGCAGTGAGCTCCGCGAACCCCCGGGAGAAGGGCCCAACCCTACTGGGGGTTAGGAGGCTCTCCCGAGAAGGTGGTGCCTAAGATGGGACCTGAGGGGTGAATGATGAGTTGACTTCTCCCCTCCTGGGCCAGCATGGCCTAGAAACACTTCTTGAACGTGGCCAACCAGCTTCGGGTTATTGCACAGAGAGCCCAACGGTGGTGGGTGGTGGACTTGGAACTCAGACACGCTTAACTTCTACTTTCAGTTCCACCCTCACCAGGCCAAGGAACTTGGCCAAAGTCAACCTTGAGTTCCTGATCTATGAACTGGGAGTAAACGTCATGTACTTCATAAGATTATGAGGATTCAGTGAGATGTCACCTAGAAAGCACTTCACAAAATACCTGTCACATAGAAGGGGTCAAGAAATGTTCAATCCTCTCCTCCCTTTGGTCCAAAACCAAGTTTATTTCAGTAACAAAATCCATTCCTTTCCCTATATTGGAGGAGAATATCTGGGAAACTGGGGCAGAGAGATATCCCAAGGAGAGAAATTCTAGAATCTCTTTGAATAGAGGATTCCAGAGCACAAAAGCAACTTGTTGTCCCCGCCAAGGGCTTTGCTGTGAGTGTGAAGAACCACAGGCGTGCCTGAGGCCCAGCAGACACCTAAGCATGACTGACACCAACTCAGCATGCTCTCCATCAACAACCCCGTGCTCTAGATAAGGTTATCCCCCTGTCAAGGCAAGAAAATGGAGCGACCAGGATGTGCAGTGAATGTTGAGCCCCTGATCAGCTCCAGGCCACACGTCCTTCGTCACTCTGCCTCCTGCGAGGGGCCCTGTGAATGCAGCAGCAACGAACCCAGGATGTGTCTCTTCAACTTAAAACTGTCCTGTCCTTTAGCGATGACACACGTCGATGACACACGTCCTCCGTAAGCAGGGAGTAGTTTCAGGGTCCTGGAGGGGGACCCTGAGGGGTTTTCCTATGAATAGAAACACTTTGAAATGGAATCCCAGGCATTGCCTTGTTTGATTCAACCTGGTGCAACAATTTGCAAGACAACCAGTTGCAAGGTTGGGGCTGGGCTGTTCCAAGCCTTCGCAGCCCTGTGGGATGAGGAGCCAATCTACTGACTCTGGCATCCTTCGCTTGGTTAGCTAGAGGTAAGGATGTGAAAGGCAACAAACCAACAATATTGCAGCCTCCTTGACTCCTCAACTGACCTTTGTAGAGGTTCGTTTCAGTGAAGGAACCTTCCTTTTATAATCTAGACACGCCACACCAACTCAGTGCCCCCCACCCATCGTCAAGCCAACCAATCTTCTTTTTGCCTTTGAGGTTAGCGGTTACAAATTGCTTTTGGGATTGGTGGTTTCCACTCTTTCCCTCTCAGCTGAGATCTGCTGGGATAAAAAGGGAATGGGACAGGCATTTGGGAAGCATCCATCAACGTTGAAAATGTGTCCAGCCAACAGTCCTCCTTCTTGAATCCATCACAGAGAATCACACATGCAGAAGGGGTGTGTAGAAATGTTCACCACGGATTTGTACGTCTAAGCAAAACGGGAACAAGACCAAATATGTCCACCCCTAGGGAACGGGTAAGAACTGTAATATAACCATCCCACGGAATAGTGCACAGGAGCTAAAAAGAGTCAGATAAATCTACATAGTTTACTAGGCTAGAATTCTAAGATATGTGATTGAGTGAAAAAACTCAAGTAGGGGGCCCAGCCCAGTGACATAGTGGTTAAGTTCACGTGCTCCACTTCAGTGGCCCGGTTCGCAGGTTCAGATCCCGGGCACGGACCTACACTGCTCATCAGCCATGCCATGGCGGCAACCCACTTACTAAGTAGAGGAAGATTGGCACAGATGTTAGCTCAGGGTAATCTTCCTCAAGCAGAAAAAAGGGGAAGATTGACAATGGATGTTAGCTCAGGGAGAATCTTCCTCAGCAAAAAAAGAAAAGAAAAGATTCAAGTAGCACAACATGTATAGAATAATATCTTTTATGTATCAACATACAGCAAAGTCATCCCAGAAAATAATACTCCATATTTTCTATGGATACATATTCGTATATAAAAGCATAGAAACAGGCTTTAAGGTTTGGAAGACCTCACATCCCGCCACCCCCAAAAAAAGAAAGTAACAGTGGAAACATCCAGCTAAAAGGGAACAGAGTTCAGGGAGTGTGGTCCGAAGGGATTTCAGTCTTATCTCTAGTATTTTAAGGTTTTGTTTAAAAGGAGAATATATTTGTGGATCACATATAATTTAAGATTAATTTTTTAAAAGGTAGAATGGAAATGGAAATACTATGATTGAGAGTGTGCTAAGCGGTAATATTGTCCACAAAGGGCTGCTGCCCCTCTCTGGAGAGGGTTCTTCATCTCTGGCCCATCAGTGTCGGGCTTGGCCATGTGATTCGCTCTCGCCAAAGACAGGTGAGCAGAAGCAATGAGCACCACTTCCGAGCAGAAGCTTGGGGAGCCAGTGTGTGACTCGCCGTGTCCTTCTCCCTCTGCCACAAGAGACTGGAGGTCATGCAAATAGAGGCTGTTTTCTTGGCCTGGATTCCAGAGTAGACGTACGGGGAGCAGAGCTGTAGCGGCCTGCGAGGGCCGTGGAACGTGGAGCGTGAGCGAGAAATAGACCTCTGCGGTCATGAGCCACTGAGACTGTGGGGCTCTGTCATTGCAGCAGAGCCTGACCTATAGGAGCCCACACCAGCCCAGGGTTAAGAGGAGAGAGCACGTGGTCACTCTGGAGCAGAGAGTGCAGGGGGAGAGGGAGACAAAGCTTGGGGTCAGAAAGGCAGGGAGGTCCTGAGCAGGGAGGGGGAAGGAGGAGCTGAGAGAAACACCAAAAGGATGCAGGGCGAAGACCAGCCTAGACAAATTTGCCACTTTTGCAACTTCCCCCTAAAAACTTGTCCTCAATGGCCTACTGACCAAAGAAAGCAGTTTGAGATGCAACTTGTTGTCCTTTATCAGATGGCACTTGCCCTGATCTAACCGGCAGATCTTACCAGGGAAGTCCCGGGAATTTACTGAGTAAATATTCCCAGAGTGTCTGGGCTTAAACGTGTGTGGGTGTCCATCTCCCCTGAGTGGTGTTAGTCGGGCCCAGCAGCTGTGCATCCCAGGAGGGGCCTACAGTGACCAATCCTAAAGTCATTCAGAACTAGAGAACGCAAATGACAGTCAAGAAAGCAAAGAAAACCCGATAGCAGAAATCCTTGATTCCATCCATCTGATTCAGATCAGACAGCAGCTGGCACCTAGCTGGATGTCAGCGACTCAGATAAGGTCATGTGGCTAAGGTGTGTCTTTCATTTTAATCCTGAATCACAGGAAAGAAAACAGCTGCAATTATGGGCTAATGGGCCAGGCGCATGGCAGAAACAGGCTGTTGTGAAACAGATCAAGGTTGCAGTGCACAGCACCTGGCCAACCACGTGGACGAGCTATGCAATCTGCTGGGCCTGAGCCTGAGTGGAAAGAGACAAGAAATGAGTGTTGTTATTAATCTCTCTGGGCCTCAATTTCCTCATCTGTAAAATGAGAATACCCACGTTGCGGAATTCATGTGAAGAACACACAAGGTGGCAAATTCATACAGCCAAGTACAGTGCCTGGCCTGTAGTTGGCTCTCAGTGAACATTCATTCCTATGCTTTTTCCATTCCCTGAGCCCCAAGAATGAGTTGCAGGAACAAGAGTGATGAGGCGGCAAAGGAGAGGAGTGGAGGACTTGGTCCCCAAATCAACCAACCCAACCAGCCAGTGAAGGTGAAAGTGCTTCATCTCTCCCACAATCTGCAGAAGGAAGCAGCCTTAGAAATGAACCCATCCAGGGGCTGGCCCCGTGGCCGAGTGGTTAAGTTTGCGCACTCCGCAGCAGGCGGCCCAGTGTTTCGTTAGTTCGAATCCTGGGCGCGGACATGGCACTGCTCATCAGACCACGCTGAGGCAGCGTCCCACATGCCACAACTAGAAGAACCCACAACGAAGAATGCACAACTATGTACCGGGGGGCTTTGGGGAGAAAAAGAAAAAAATAAAATCTTAAAAAAAAAAAAAAAAAAAAAGAAATGAACCCATCCAGAGGTGTTTCCTGCCCCTAACGTGTCACCCGCTCATCTCCACTGGGCACGGTCCTCCAGTGAATTACCCACCTTGCCACCCTACAGTAGAAGAGCTGATCACTCAGCTTTCCAGAAGGTCAGCTCACATCCCTCCACCCATCTCCAGAGTCAGGGATGAAACACCAAAGCCACGCTCCAGGAAGGGAGCCTCCCCAGACTCAACTCAGAGGCCTATCTCAGAAGGGACCGTGCTCCTCAGCCTCCAATCCTCCCCAAGGGCTGAGTGGCCACCAAACTCTGCGCTTTCACTGAGCTGTTTCTATTTCTCCAACAGAGCCACCTGGCGGTCTACTGTGAACGGATCAAGAAGCCACCCTCCAGGATTCCTCTCTGTCCTACGTTTCCGCGCGAGCATTCAACTGAAAGCCAGTTAAGGGCACGTGGGCCCTTTGTGCAGTGGACTTGCGTCTTGGCCTATAAAAGCTGCTGGCCGTCCAGGAGCAGACCCTCCTGAAGACCAGGTGGGACCAGCATGGAAGGCTGGGCCATTCCTTTCAAAGGAATTTTTATTCCTAAGGGGCAGGTGGTCAACTTGCCCAGCAGTCCTTGACATCTCTTGCCACTTCCAAGTACCGTGACTCAGGATTCAACCTGGCTTCTGTGCTGGAGGACGTGCGATGGCCACGCAGTGGAGTAAGCATTGGTGGTGTCTCCTGCAGCAGCGTAAGCACTGATGTGAGGGAAGTACTCCCTCCCCCACATTCTGGGCAAGCACCCTCCACTCCAAGGGTGGCATGGGACTTGGCCTGGTCAGTCAGGACATTCTATTCCCTTGGTTATGGCAACTGGACACACGACTCAGAAAGTCCATAGAACCATCAAGTTACAATGCAATTTCTGCTGGAAATGCTGAGAAGGGAACAAGTCCATAATAATGGGCTTAACTCTGAGAGAACGTAAGCATGGAGCTGCTCAGGCCATCATCTGCAGAGGTGAAAGTGAGGTGCACACAGAGGAGCACAGAGCGAGGAAAGATGGCAAGGCAGCTGGTCACGCTGAGGTCCTGGATCAAACTCTGTCTGCTTTATGCTGGGAATTTGTAGCTACAGTGGCCAATACATTCTCTTTTTGATTTAGGTCAATTTGAGTTGATTCTGTGTCTTAAAACATAAATAGCTCTCACTAACACATCTTCAGTCTCTTTGGCCCTCTCTTCCTTTCCCACTGTGGACACAGTTGAGTTTGTCAGACTCAGTCTTCATGGGTCTCTGACTTGGAACTCAGCTTTCCTCCCAACTCTTCTCTTCTGACGCTTCTAAATTTGCTTCCAGGCCCTCGGTTGGAAGCCTAAATTTGACCCGAAGAGCTCCACAGCTCCCTGAGTCAGGCGGCTCTGGTCTGCTCAGCATGCCAACCACCATGAAAAAGCTATTGATTCTGTCCTAACTCTTCCAGCCTGGCTATCAAGACTGAGCTCAGAGGCTGAGGAACAGCAGGGAAAGTGTCACCTTGTACCCAGAGCGGGGAAGCCAGTTTCTTCACCTCCACCCCGCAGTCTAGAACCTCAGAGTACTTCCCTCTAGCCAGACTGGAAAAGGCCCATGAGATTGCACACGCCGGCCCTGGGCTCTTCCAAGGCCAGTCAAGCGGGCACTCCCGTATACCACAGCCTGGACTCGCAAGGGCAGTCTGAACTGTCCCTCGGGAGGCCGTGGGCAGCCCTTACATGCTCATTCACTGTTGCAAATGGCCACTGCAGCTTGTCAGCTCAGATTTTCCTAACGGTGGACATGGACAGAGAGCCACTCCCTTCCCCCCAAATCTGTCTCCCATTAGACATCAGAAACATGCATTCTGCGATTCTAGAATCTAGAGCAAGAAGGAGATAGCAAACTCGACACTCTCCCGACCCCCACTCAGCTCACTACGTCAGCAACATAAAGCCCCGTGGGGAACCAGATGATGGCAGAACCCACACTCCTGTAACTGCAGCCAGAAGGAAAGATGGTCACAACCCCTTTAGAAAATGGACCACAGCGTTCATAATCCTCGAGGAGCAGGGAAAAGACAAGAAGCCCATATCAAAGGTGGTAAACACTCCATGAAAACCATCCTCCATGTGGTGCCAAGTCACTGGGACTCTCAGGTCTTCCAGCCTCTTCTTGTACAACAGCGAATGGTCCCGGAGAAGGTCATACTCACAACTCACGATGCAAGCTTCGGGGAGTCGAGACACCACTTCATCTTCTGCAAGCAGCGGCGAGTTTGCTAAATCCAGCATGAACTTGGCCTCCTGATAGGCATCTTCATTCAGGGGCTCACGGGGCATCCACCGATAGCCTCTCTTCTTAAACCTCTCAGGTATGTTCTCTACCCCTATCCACTTTCTGTACTTTTCCCAGACCTCGGCAGGCAAGTGGGCCCCTTTCAAGACAGTGCTTTTCCAGGAGGGGCTGATGTCCAGGTAACTACACAAACAGTAGAAGAGGAAACTCAGACTGAGCAGCGGGATATTCTTGTTCTGCTGGTAGGAGGGGGATTGGAAATCCAGGCACTGGACAGGGGGGTAGATCAGGATCTGTGCACGGATCTTGGGGAGATCGGGACTGTCCACAAGATTCTGACAAATGATTGCTGCTGCTGCCCCCCCTGCACTCTCGCCACAGACCACCACCCGGGCTGGGTCCACCCCGTACGTCTTCAGAGACTTCAGGAAGCGGATGGTGGCTGCAAGGCAGTCTCTTACCGGCACTGGAGACTTATGCTGGGGCAACTTGCGGTATCTGAAAGAATCAAGGGACACAGTTTGTACTCCTCACCCCAGCAGAGCCAAAAACAACTGTGTCTAGCATCCTTTAGCCCTAATTTCTTCCACTAACTTCCTTTTCTGAAGCCTGAGCAGGTGCGGTTAAGGCGTGAGGCTTAAATGAGGCCATAGACACAAAGCCCTCAGTGCCTGGCGCATCGGCTCAGCAAGTGGTAGCTGCTATTCCCCCAACTCAATGCCAACTTGGGGGTCAGGCTGTGACCATAGAGCCCTATCACTCACCTACTGGTCAACGACTTAGGTATCACCAACAGGAGCCCCAGCTTTCTGACCCTACCTGACTCACACTTGTTCCCCGTGTGTAGGATCCATTCTTGAGAAACTCCAGGCTGGCCTGGGTTTAGATTCTCCTTAATCCCGCCCAGCACCCAGGTGGCGTGGGAAGATCTCGTAGACTTCAGTGCCACCAGGGGCCCACAGACACCACACACGGGCAGCCTCATGATCAGCCACGCCCACTCTAGACCTTTGCTCTGTGCTCGGGCTGCAGCCATGCCAGTACGCCAGCCTGGCATTGCTAGACCTTACCATTTTTCGAGAGATTCCAGAAATCCAGAGTTGAAATCAAACACAAACTGAGACCAGACTTGAAAATTCCATGAGCAGACAAAACCAGTTTAGTTATGCAAACAAAGCTTATCTTGTTTTGCAAGACAAGCAAGGCTCACTCGACCTGGGTCCCTTCTTGCTTACGCCTCTGAAAATCATAAGTGAAATTCAAATGATTGCCCAAAATTGATACGAGGTAACCACTGACACCCCCCCACATTCATTTAATAAAATTCTAATATTGTGACCGATCCCCATGAAGAACAAGCAGTCTTGGCCCCCACACGAGGCAAGCTGCTTTATAGCAAAGTAACCCTGACCTCATTCCATGTTTGGCTTTGATTGCTCCCAGTTTGCAAACTGTCTTTTTGATGTGTGCACAATAAACTTTTACTAATTACTACTTCAATGACTCATTGGTCTTACTTCTGGTTTTCTCCAAACTTTTGACACTGAGTTTTGTGAGAAAGTTCACCATTTTGTTTTTTGGCTGGGAAAGATTTGCCCTGAGCTAACATCTCTTGCCAATCTTCCTCTTTTTTTCTCCCCTCCCTAAAGCTCCAGTACATAGCTGTATATTCTAGTTGTAAGTCCTTCTATGTGAGCTGCCACCCAAGCATGGCTACTGATGGATGAGCGGTATGATTCCACAACCGGGCACTGAACCTGGGCCGCCAAAGTGGAGCATACTTACCCACTAGGCTGTCAGGGCTGACTCGAAATTTCACCATTTTAAATGTTGGCCTCCAATTTTAAAAACTTAAAAAAAATAAAAGAAATACTCTAGGGAAATGCTGCCAGCCATTTCCATTCTGATGCGTCTTATTCTAAGCTACCCTGGATTCATGCCGGGACAGCAATGTTTTCAAGTCCAAAACCTTGTCTCCCTTGGATTCATAAAATAACTTTCTTGCAGAGATTTGCTAGTATATTCTACAGAGGATCTCTTGGCTCAGCACAAGCAGAACAGTAAGGCGTATAGTGGCCCACAATCAGAATAAGATTTCCATCCCACTGCAGAAATGGATTTGGAGCCGAAAATTGTACAGTGAGGCATTTCTCCAGGTCTCTCTCCCTTAGCTACTCAACTAGCTGTGCCACAAGAAAGCAATTTGTCACAAGAAAGAAAATTTGTCTTCCGCGAGACATTGGCAATTGGTATTTTTTTACGGCATGTGCTTTTAAATGAGACTGCCCAAAAAGCTTAATCAGGGGGAACTGCCCCGGGTGCTGATGTGTCAGGCAGCAGGGCGGGAGGACGAGGCCACACCACTACAGTGACTGCTCCTCATATGTGTTCAGTTTGCCTGACATGGGGGCCCAGGGCGGGGGCTGCCCCAGGTCTCTCCTGCTTCACGTCCACCAAGACCTCTTGAGGTTCCAGATCAGGTGGATGACTCCCTGGGGTCAGTTAGGAGAGAGAGCAGCTTGTGAATTTTTCTCACTTCCTTTGGCGAATCTCAGCAGGGTGGACCTCCCTCTCGGGCACACTTGGAAATGATGCGGCAGTGTTTGCAGTTGTCCTGGTCACAGCACAGAGCATCGAGGGCATTTAGTGGAAGGAGGTGCTGAGTGTCTGGAACACTCAGGGCTGTATCTGCCTACAAAGAGAAATCTGCCCAGAAGCACTTGGGTTGTGAAACTCTGCACCTGAGCTGCTTAAGAAAGACCACCCCCCATCCAGCTTCCAGAGGATGCAATGCAAAAAATTCCCACACTTGGAGAGAGTGACATCAGTGTCATGGTGGAATGAGCTGGCACAGGACTCTCTCCCCTCCAACATATGACAAAAAGGAGCAACCATATTCCAACAGAAAATACCCTAACAGCACAAAAATCCTCGGAGAGACACGCAGCCACACAACAGACAGTAGAGAGCCTGGAGCCCCACTTGGAGGAGCTGGAACAGGGTAAGAGAGAACTTTGCTCCCTCCCTTAAAGACTGCAGTTGCTGCTGCAGGAGGATCCATGAGGGAAGGAGTGGGAGAGGGGTCGAGCATCTGTGGGGTCACCCAGGACTCCATAGGGCCCTTGCAGCCTAGAGAGAAGCCTTCTAACAGGCCAAGAGCTTTTGTGTGGGGGAACCTCATCAAGCCAAAACCCAAGGAGACCAGATAGCAAGAGCTGATCTGGAAACCCAGGACTGCACGCAGGAGAAAGCACCCCTCCCCCGATCTTTACCCGCCATCTCAGCTGAAGGTAGAGGGCTCAGAATATGCGGCTCTTGACCTCCATTGAGTGGCGACAGGCTGTAACTACAACCGAATAATACCAGAATGGGAAAGACCTGTCCTTCCAACATCAGGCACTACATCAAATCTCCAGACCACAGAGAGAATGACAAGCACCCAAACTCAGTCCTGAGGACACAGAAATACGTAAACTAAAGGACAATGAACTCAAAATAGCTATCATCAAAAAACTCAATGAAGTAAAAGAGAATATAGAGAAGCAATTCAACAAGTTCAGGAGCTATTTCACGAAAGAGATTGAAACTATAAAGAAGAATCAATTGGAAATATTAGAGATGAAAGACACAATGGAAGAGACAAAACAAAATACACATTCCCTGTATGCTCAAGTGGACATCAGAGAGGAGTGAATCAGCATAATCAAAGATAGACATGTTGAAATGCTCCAGACAGAGGAGGAGCGAGAACTAAGACTAAAAAGAAATGAAGAAAGTCTCCAAGAAATATCTGACTCAATGAGGAAATGCAACATAAGAATTATAGGTATTCAAGAAGGTGAAGAGAAGGAAAGAGAAGGAAAATGGAGTGAAAAGCGTGTTCAAAGAAACAATAGCAGAGAACTGCCCAAATCTAGGGAATGAGAGGGAAATACGTGAGGAGGAAGTTTCCAGATCTCCTAGATTTGTCAATGTAAAAAGACCTATTGTAAGGCATATAGTAGTAAAAGTGGCAAAAATGAATGACAAAGAAAGAATACTTAGGGCAGCAAGGGAGAAGAAAATAACCTGCAAAGGAATCCCTATCAGACTTTCAGTGGATTTCTCTGCAGAAACCTTACAAGCTAGGAGAGAATGGAGTAACATATTCAAATCTTTAAAAGATAAAAATCTTCAGCCAAGAGTACTCTATCCAGCAAAAATATCCTTCAAATATGAGGGAGAAATTAAATCTTTCCCAGACAAACAAAAGCTAAGGGACTTCATAGCCACAAGACCCCCACCTACAAAAAATCCTCAAGAAGGCCCTCATATCTGAACAAAGAAGAAAAAGGATAAAGGGGCCACAAAACACAGAGTAAGGAGACAAATAGGTAGCCTCAGAATAGGATAGGAAATACTCAACTATAGCATTAGGCTAAACAGAAGGAAAACACCAAAAACAAAGACAGTCTTCTCACTTTAACCACAAACTCACAACACAGGTTGGAACAAGATATGAGAAAAACAACTTAGGAGGGGAGGAGGAAAGGGACCGAATCAGTTTAGATTAAGGAAATAAGAGGCCATCAGAAAATGGACTATGTTATACACAAGATTCTGAATACAAACCTCAGGGTAACCACTAACCTAAAAAGCAGAACAGAGACACAAAAAATAAATAAGGAGAAAACAAAGAAACACATCATAAAAAACCACATAAGTCAATGGGTAGACCAAAATACACAGGACGAGAAAGAAAGGAAATGCAAGAAAACCAGAAAACAAGTGACAGAATGACAGCATTAAGCCCTCATACATCAATAATCACCCTCAATGTAAAAGGATTGAATTCTCCAATAAAAAGACACAGAGTGGCGAGGTGGATTAAAGAACAAGATCTAACAATTTGTTGCCTCCAGGAAACACATCTCAGCTCCAATGACAAACACAGGCTCAGAGTGAAGGGGTGGAAGACGATACTCCAAGCTAATGGCAAACAAAGGAAAACAGGTGTCACAATACTTATATCAGACAAAGTAGACTTCAAGATAAGACAAGCAAAGAGAGACAGAGAGGGGCAGTATAGAATGATCAAAGGGACACTCCATCAAGAAGAAATAATGCTTATAAATATCTATGCACCCAACACAGGAGCACCAAAGCTCATAAAGCAACTATTAACAAACCTAGGAAAAGATATCAAAAATAACACAATAAGAGTAGGGGACCTCAACACCCCACTCACATCATTTGACAGATCATCCAGACAGAAAATCAACAAGGAAACAGTGGAATTAAATGAAAAGCTAAACCAGCTGGACTTAATAGACATATATAGAACTCTCCATCCAAAAACAGCAGAATACACATTCTTCTCAAGTGCGCACAGAACATTCTCAAGGATAGACCATATGTTGGGAAACAAGGCAAACCTCTATAAATTTAAGAAAATTGAAATAATAACAAGCATCTTTTCCAATCACAATGTTATAAAGCTAGAAATTAACTACAAGAAAAATGCTGAGAAAGGGACAAAGATGTGGAGACTAAACAACACGCTATTGAACAAGCCATGGATCATTGAAGAAATTAAAGGAGAAAGCAAAAAATATCTGGAGACGTATGAAAATGGTAAGATGCCATACCAACTCATATGGGAGGCAGCAAAAGCCATATTAAGAGGGAAATTCATTGCAATACAGGCACACTTTAACAAACAAGAAAAATCCCAAATAAATGATCTCAAATTACACCTAACTGAATTAGAAAAAGAAGAACAAACAAAGACCAAAGTCAGCAGAAGGAGAGAAATAATAAAAATCAGAGCAGAAATAAATGTTATTGAAACAAAAAAGGCAGTAGAAAGGATCAATGAAACAAAGAGCTGGTTCTTTGAGAAGATAAATACAATTGACAAACCCCTAGCCAGACTTACAAAGAAAAAAAGAGAGAAAGCTCAAATAACCAAAATCAGAAATGCAAGAGGAGAAATAACAACAGACTCCACAGAAATACCACAGATTATAAGAGAATACTACGAAAAACTATATGCTAACAAAATGGATAATCTAGAGGAATGGATAAATTCTTAGACTCTTACAACCTCCCAAAGCTGAATCAAGAAGAAACAGACTATCTGAATAGACCAATCACAAGGAAAGAGATTGAAACAGCAATCAAAAGCATCCCAAAGAATAAAACCCCAGGACCAGGTGGCTTTCCTGAGGAATTCTACCAAACTTTCAGAGAGGTTTTAATACCTATCCTTTTCAAGCTATTCCAAAAAATTAGGGAGGATGGAACACTTCCTAACACATTCTGTGAGGTCAACATCACTCTGATACCAAAGCCTGACAAGGACAGCACAAAAAAGGAAAACTACAGGCCAATATCGCTGATGAACATAGATGCAAAAATTCTCAACAAAATTTTGGCAACCTGAATTCAGTAATTCATCAAAAGGATGATACATCACGATCAAGTGGCATTCATACCAAGGACACAGGGGTGGTTCAACATCCACAAATCAACCAACGTGATACACTACATCAACAAATTGAGGAATAAAAACCACATGATCATCTCAATAGACAAAGAGAAAGCATTTGACAAGATCCAACAGTCATTTATGATAAAAGCTCTTAACAAAATGGGGATGGAAGGAAATTACCTCAGCACAATAAGGGCCATATATGACAAACCCACAGCCAACATCATACTCAATGGGCAAAAACTGAACGCCATCCCGCTGAGAACAGAAATAAGACAAGGATGCCCACTGTCACCACTCTTATTCAACACAGTACTGGAGGGTTTGGCCAGAGCAATTAGGCAAGAGAAAGGAATAAAAGGAATCCAAATAGGGAGTGAGGAAGTGAAACTCTCGCTGTTTGAAGATGACATGATCTTATATAAAGAAAATTCCCAAAAATCCATTGGAAAACTAATAGAAATAATTAACAACTACAGTAACGTGGCAGGGTACAGAGTCAACTTACAAAAGTCAGTTGCTTTTCTATACTCCAGTAACGAACTTACAGAAAGAGAACTCAAGAATACAATTCCATTTACAATCGCAACAAAAAAAATAATGTACCTAGGAATAAGTTTAACCAAGGAAGTGAAGGACTTATACAATGAAAACTATAAGATATTACTGAGAAAAATTGATAATGACGTAAAGAGATGGAAAGACATTCCATGCACGCGGTTTGGAAGAATAAACATAGTTAAAATGTCCATACTACCCAAAGCAATCTACAGATTCAATGCAATCCCAATCAGAATCCCAATGACATTCTTCAGGGAAATAGAGCAAAGAATCCTAAAATTCATATGGGGCAACCAAAGACCCAGAATTGTTAAGGCAATCCTGAGAAAAAAGAACAAACCTGGAGGCATCACCATCCCTGACTTCAAAACGTACTACAAAGCCATAGTGACCAAAACGGCATGGTACAGGGGCAAAAATAGGCACACAGATCAATGGAACAGAACTGAAAGCCCGGACATAAAACCACACATCTACGACAGCTAATCTTCGACAAAGGTGCCAAGAACATACAATGGAGAAAAGACAGTCTCTTCAATAAATGGTGTTGGGAAAACTGGACAGCCACATGCAAAAGAATGAAAATAGACCATTATCTCATGCCACACACAAAAACAAACTCAAAATGGATCAAAGACTTGAAGGTACGTGCTGAAACTATAAAACTACTGGAAGATAATATTGGTAATACACTCTTTGACATCGAACTAAAAAGGATCTTTTCAAATACTATGTCCTCTCAGACAAGGGAAACAAAAGAAAAAATAAACAAGTGGGAATTCATCAGACTAAAGAGCTTCTGCAAGGCAAAAGAAACTAGGATCAAAACAAAGAGACAACCCACCAAATGGGAGAAAATATTTGCAAATCATATATCAGACAAAGGGTTAATCTCCATAATATAGAAGGTACTCACACAAACGAACAATAAGAAAGCAGACAACCCGATCAAACAATGGGCAGAGGAGACGGACAGACATTTTTCCAAAGAAAATATACAGGTGGCCAATAAACACATGAAAAGATGTTCAACATCACTAATCATCAGGGAAATGCAAATCAAACCACACTAAGATACCACCTTACGCCTGTTAAAATGGCTATAATCACTAAGACTAAAAATAACAAATGTTGGAGAGGGTGTGGAGAGAAGGGAACCCTCACACACTGCAGGTGGGAATGCAAACTGCTGCAGCCACTATGGAAAACAGTATGGAGATTCCTCAAAACACTAAAAATAGAACTACCTATGACCCAGCTATCCCACTACTGGGTATCTACCCAAACAACTTGAAATCAACAATCCAAAGTCACATATGCACCCCTATGCTCATTGCAGCACTATTCACAATAGCCAAGACATGGAAGCAACCCAAGTGCCCATCCACCGATGATTGGATAAAGAAGATGTGGTATACATACACAATGGAATACTACTCAGTTAGAAAAAAGACAAATTCATCCCATTTGCAACAACATGGATGAACCTGGAGGGAATTATCCTAAGCAAAATAAGCCAGTCTGAGAAAGAGAAACACCAGGTGATTTCACTCATATGTGGAATAGAAACAAGTAAAGTACTTGGACAAAGAAAACCGTTCAGTGGTTACCAGGGGAAGGGGGGGTGGGTGGGCACAGGGGGTGAAGGGGAGCACTTATGTGGTGACACTCAAGAAATAATGTACAACTGAAATTTCACATTGATGTAAACTATTATGAACTCAAAAAAAAAAAGAAACGCCCACATTTGAACATACCCGAGGGCTCCCTGCAGGAAGGAGCGCCTGTCCTCTGCCTCTGTCTGTCTCCCCATCTCCCTTCCTCTCCTCCTTGCTGGCTTCTCACAGGCCATGCCCTGCTCCTGAGGTCCCACCAACTCCCTGCTGGCCGCTGAGTCCTGCCTCCCAGCCCGGTCCTCCAGTGCTCCTGGCTTCCTGACCCTCATCCTCCCTTTACTCACCCAACTGCCAGAAGCACGGCGTCACTCTCCTTGGACAAATGACAGCATATGCTATGGTGAGTGTCTGGAAGATGAAAGGTTTTTCACACTCACTAGGACGGCAGGTGGGCTTCCCGCACAGCCGCCATCAGCTGCCCCCTTCTCGCTGACCACCCCGACAGACAGACCTCTCCGGTGGATTCACACTAAATTTGGCAGGTTTTCTCCGGGCTGTCAAGCGGCCTGCCTCTCTACCTTCTCGCTATTTCTCCTCCGCGGTGCTGGCTGAACAGCTTTCTCTAAAATGCCCCACCGCCACCGCCACCAACCCAGTCTACAGTTCATCCGAAATATCTGAGAAGCTGTTTGGCCATAGAGCGCAGTTGCTCAGGATGTGAGCTCTGGCCTCCGACTCGAGTTCAAATCCCAACTTGGCCCCTTTCAGCTGGAGCTGAAGTTGTGCAGCCAAGTCCTTTCACCTCCCCGAGGCTTGACTTCCTCGCCTGTAAGATGGGGGCAACGGTAATAATAGGGCTGATGGGGGTTTCAATGAGACAGTGCACACAGAGGGCTTCCACGGTGCCTGTCATGGAAAGACTCACATTAATAAATATTGGCTGTTACTACCCCTCGTTAGGCAGACCAAACAGCCCCACAGTTGCACTAACTCCCTTATTCTCAAAGCCTGCTGCAATGGGACCCTGGCATTCCACGGGTTAGAAAGCACCAGAAAGGTGGCTTTTCCCCTAATTCACAGGAGAGAAAAATCAAGATGATAAAATTGTCTCCATTTTGAGTTTTTTCTCTCACTCATTTTCCTCTAATCTTTGGTCCTCCTGTCTGCATGTACCAGAATTTGTCCCAGGCAATACCAGATATGAAACAAAAGAATGTGTTTTCGTTATTTTCACTTTTAAAAAAATCCTTATTCTCAACCAAACAGAGGGGGCGGCTGCACAATATTGTGAATGAACTAAATGCCACTGAATTGCACACTTTGATTCATTTGGTGCTATGTGAATTTCATATGTGTGTATATATACATAGATAACACACAGATGCACACATATGTAGACATATTCCATCTATCTGTATATATATCTCTTTCCTTCCAGAAGAAGATCAGCGCCTTCCATATCTCTACGTCCTGAATGACCTGGGACCTCTAACCGCCCTGCTGCTCCCATTGTAAGAGCAGCTCCTCGGCCCCGGGAGGGATGGAGCACCGCCCCGGCCGGGAGGGCGTCCGCCAGCTCGGCTCTGGGGCTGTCCCGCCGAGTTTGGGAGGTCCGAGGGAAGGACTCTCACTCAAGCTCCCCAGGATGCCGCCGCCGCCGTGGTAGAACACGATGCCGCGCCTGAGGGTGCAGGAGGATGCCTTGGGCTGGTACAGCCTCACAGGGATGGTCCCGTAGCGGAGGTCGGTGACCCTGACATCCGGGTCCTTCTTTAGCGGCTGCAGATCATGCACGAAACGGACAAATTCCGGCATAGAACAGATTCTCAGCTTCTCAAAAATCCTCCCCTGTCGGCGAGAGAAGAGAAAAGGTGGCGGGAAGAGCTTCAGCGTGTGCTGCGCTGGGGTCCTCCGGCCACACGTGTCCCCTGCAGAGGGACAGAGGGTGGGCTGGACCACAGCTCAGCTCTCGACTCCCTCTGTGCCCCCCACACACCTGCAGAAAACCTGCCCCGTCCGGGCCCCCGCTGCCGCAGCATTGGCCTCTCTCTGTCCTCTCTCCCTGGATCCCGGGCACCCCAACCCTACAAACCAAGCTCCTGGCTACCCCTCGAGTCCCTCTATCTGGAACTCCTCCCACCTCAGCCTGGACTGGACAGCTCTTCCCAGGGCGGCCCCCTGGGACCCCCTCTAGCCAACATGGCCGGCCCAAGACTTTGTTGCCATTTTTAAGACACGATAACCACATATTTTTTTAAAAGGGATAGGAGGCGGCTCCTATCTTTTAGAGACACCTATTGAAATATTTTTAGGTAAAGAAATACAGTGTCCAGGATCTGATTCATAAGAAAGTAGGAATGAGGGAAAAGACGGGGGCTCAGATACAAGACTGGCTGGAGTCAGTCATCCTGGAAGCTGTAGGGGGTACATGGGGGCCTTTTTTATACCTTTCTGTCCCCTTTGAGATATGTCTGAAAGTCAGCATAATAAAAAATAAAAACAAACAAATAAAGTGGGCTCTCCCCAGGGCACTCTCTCCCCAGTGGTTCCTAACCCTTTTCTGTGCCAAGGCCATTCTGGCTTTTCATGAAGCCTATGGACCTTGTCGCAGAATGTTTTGAATATATCAAATAAAATACGTAGGATGACAGGGGCTGGCCTGATGGCGTCGTGGTTAAATTCATACTGTCTTCTTTGGGGTTCTGGGGTTCGTGCGGTCAGATCCCAGGTGCGGACCTACACGCCACTCATGAAGCCACACTGTGGTGGTGTCCCACATACAAAATAGAAGCAGACTGGCACAGATATTAGCTCAGGGACAACCTTCCTCAGGAAAAAAAAAAAAAGAAAGAAAGAAAGAAAAGAAACATATTTTCCATATTTGATTTCTGTCAGCCCTCTGGAAAAGTGTAGCTAAACCTTATGCACGGGGCCGGCCCTGTGGCCAAGGGGTTAAGTCCTGCTTAACCACTTTGGCAGCCCAGGGTTTTGCCGGTTCGGATCCTGGGCACAGACCTAGCTCTGTTCCTCAAGCCACGCTGAGGCGGCATCCCACACAGCAGAGCCAGAACGACCTACAATTAGAGTATACAACTATCTACTGGAAGGCTTTGCGGAGAAGAAGAAACAAAAAAAACAAGAAAAGAAGAAGATTGGCAACAGATTTTAGCTCAGGCCCAATCTTTAAAAAAAACACGTTATGGTCAACCACCACATGATTCTCACCATGATCTATTTACACTATTTTATTAAATGACACACCCCAAGAACGACGAGGAGAATCTGACTATATTCCATAAACGGTTTTCCGTCTCTCAAAAGCAACAATATATATAAATATTTAAAGTCCCATTCTGTAGTTTTCTCATCTGAACTAACGTACTAACTTGCTATGTGTCTCTTTATTTTGTCGTTGGCTTTTTCTAGCTAGCAGGTAGCTAGTATTGGGGGCCCCAAATCCAGAAAAATTCATTCCTATCTTCACAGCTTCACAAAGTGGGGAACGCTGTGAAGACAGTAAGCCGGGAGGCAGGGCGCGGGGAGCGGGGGCCGGCCTCCCTTTTTTCCTGTTAACTGAGAAAGAAATTCTTTGAATTTTGTGTCCATTAGCCCAATCCAGCTTGAGAAGCACCGGGAAGAGGTTGAGAACCATGGGGGACCTAATATGATTTTTCAGGTTTGAGAATATACTGTCAGCCACCACCGCTACGATATTAATGTTAGTTGAACTAGAAACTTCCAGCATGTGCTTTCCCAACTCCCTCCTTAGCCCTAGGACGAGGGCACAAATCAAACGCAAAACTCACCCATGTCATCAACAGCTCGAGGAGGCAGTGCAGGACCCACAGCTTCAGCGGGTGGCCGACCGCCGCAGGGATGTCGGCAGTGAGGAGCTGGCTGCAGACGACCCACAGCCCGACCCCCAGGGAGAACACGCAGGCTGCCCCAGGGAGGACCAGGAGCAGCAGAGGGAGCACCATCGTGCTGCTTCCACCACGGAAGAGGCTGAGAGAAGGCCGTGCTCAGCACAGGCCACTTAGGACACAGTTCAAGGCCCACAGACCTCCACTTACATATCACAGCCTGCCCTCCTCAACTCCCACAAGCATTGGCCCAGCCCAGGTGAGTCACAGGCTCAGGTGAGGACTCTAGACAGCGCCCATGCAGAGGAAAAAATGGCTGATGCAACCTGACCTAGCTAGAAATGGGAGCTTCGAATTTCGAGCTGGCATCCTGGCACTGCTACTAGAAATGGTCTTGGGTAAGTCACCACAGACATCCCACACACTATTCCTTCCAACTGCCCTCTGACCTCATCACTGCCCCTAGTTCCACTCTGGCCACACTTGCTGCTCCTTAGCCTTCCGAGGAGGCCCCAGGGCCTTTGCACTGGCTGTTGTCTGCCAACATTCTTCCCTCAGACATCAGCTGGGCTTGACTCCTCCCCTACCGCAGGTCTCTGGGAGGATGGAAATTTTTGTGTTCTCTGCTTTATCCCCAGAGGCCACATCAGGGTTAGGTATTCAGTCAGTGCTCAGCCATTGTCTATTGAGAGAAAGAATGAATGAACAGGCTTTGTCCTTCTCATCGTAAAGCAGGAAAATGGAGCTCACCTACCTTTCCAGATTAGGTTAGAGATCGATGCCAGGGTTTGGAACCTTCCCCAACAAAGGAGTCCTACGTGCATGGTCATAATGATGTCTGCCATCCACTCCGGGGCCAGAGTAGTGGTTCTCAGGCAGGAAGATTTTACCCCCAGGAGACATCTGGCAACGTCTGGAGACATTTCTGCATTTCTGGTTGTTACAACTTGGTGAGGGCCAGGGGCTAGTACATCTGGTGGGTAGAGGCCAGGGATGTTGCTACACATCCTGCAATGCACAGGACGGCCCCACAACAGAGAGTCACCTGGTCTGACATGCCAATAGCACTGAGGCTGAAAACCCTGAGTCAGTGAGACATGGATTTGAATTCTGGCTCTGCCAAAGGCCAGCGTTCTGATCAGGAGCAACAGACAGCCAGCCCCACCATGCCAGGGTCTGATCCCTGAGTCACTCTGGGAGGTGAGCTGCCCAGGAGGGGACCAGCCAGGAGCCTCTGTCCGATGCTGCGTGATCAAGGTGTGCAGGTCTGTCGTGTGAAGCTACTGAGCCGCAGGGCTGTCTGTTACGGCAGCCAGCCCCTCCTGGTTCGCATCGCCGCCACGGCAGCCCGAAGCCTTGGAAGGGCTTCCACACCCCAGAGTCTAAATTTAGTTCAATTCTTGATCCCTCTTGCTTATGTCCTTGTGCTTATACTCTGACTACGCGACACAGGACTCCCTCCCAGTAAAGCCACTGACTCTGGTGCACGAGCTGGGCATCCCTGCCACCAGTCTGGGAGGGGCAGCGAGAGAACGCAGACTGGTGGACACCTGGGCGCTTTGCCGGCTCTTCCCCCAGACCAGCGCCGCGACACTGCGCAGTTACTTGCCCTCTCTCCGCTCTGAGTTTCTGCACCTGCAGAGGAAGCTGAGATCCTTCCTCTGTGCCAGATGCTGAGCCAAACCCTCTGGGTGTGTTAGCATGTTAGTCCTCCTTCAGTCCCTTAGGGAGATCCCATCCTCGTCCCCGGGGAAGGAAGCTCAGCCTGGGTGAGGGTAAGTGGCTTTCCCTAGGTCACGAAACTCCTAAGCAGAGGTTGGGGGTGGAGCTGTTATGCGAGGAAGGGTCTTCCAGGGCCTCTTCTCTTGAGCAATGCCAACATTGCCAGCAACAAAGACAGCTCTCCTCACTGTGCATGGTCATCCTGCCTCCTGTCTGGCTCCCACAGACCAAACAGTGACAGACTCGCGGGAACCCTCACCCCGTTGCGTAACGGGTAGCTGGGTTACAAATCTGTGCTGGGGTAAGATTTATTTTATGACAACGGAAAAGAAGTCTACCAACTGCTGAGACCTACTGATTTTTAAAGTAGCCTTTATTTTTGTAATTACACGTCACGTGTGTTCATTTTGGTATGTTGCCATCCTGACTTTTGTCCCATGCTAGCGGAGCTTAAGCTTCAGGGTCCCTCACCTCCAGGACAGAGCGGTGCCAGGCATCACATAAGACTTCGGGAGTTTTGTGGTGTTTGTGGTATATACAGCTTTCAAAAATTTGTAGTTTGCTATGATTTCCCTTCTCATCCTAACATAGATTCACACTGGAACCTAAATTGTATCCATAATTTTGCATTTCTTTTCTTGAAGAAAACCCTCAAAGTTGCAGTAGCCCCACAAAACCTGGATCCAACACAGGGTCTGTGAGTGTGTGTGTGTGTTCGTGTGAGTGTGCGTGTGCATGTTTAAATGGGAGCATATGAGATACGCCCTTCGGAACCTGTTCTCTCCCCTCAATAATTTTCCATGTCAATAAATGTAATTTGATGATGTAATCGTCAGTGATTATGGAATATTTCGTTTTTCTGTGGTTTGTACCTGCTATCGTGAAGTTAACCAATCCTCCATTGTCAGACATCTACATTGCCTCTGGTTTTCCCTAATTCTTTTCATGATTCTCAATTATTTCTGTGGAATAAGTCTCTAAATGCAGAATTGATAGGTGAAACAAAAATATCTTCAGCTTTTGATACATATTAACAAGTTACCCTTAGAAAAATTCTATCAATTTACACTCCTACCCAAACTAGACCCTAAAAATGTTGTTTCCAGTACTCTCACCAACACTGAATATTATCATTATGAATGTTGAATTTGGCCAGCTTTTGTGTCTTCTTTAAATGATGTCTTGGTCTTGTTTTAGCTTGCATTTCTTTAAATCCAATGAAGTAGAATATTTTTCATGTTTAATTGGTTGAGTTTCTTCTCTTGTGAATTCATGTGAATTTATTTTGTGTGTTCACACTCTTTTTGTATTTTTCTGTTTTTATCTTTTTTATTTTTTGAGGAAGATTAGCCCTGAGCTAACATCTGCCACCAATCCTCCTCTTTTTGCTGAGGAAGACTGGCCCTGAGCTAACATCCGTGCCCACCTTCCTCCACTTTATATGTGGGACGCTTATCACAGCATGGCTTGCCAAGCGGTGCCATGTCCGCACCAGGATCCCAACCAGCGACCCCTGGGCCGCCCAAGCAGAACGTGCCACTTAACCGCTACGCCACCGGGCCAGCCCCCATTTTTGTTTATCTTTTTGCATTGACTTCAAAACTATTTGTGAGGCTATGTTTCTCTAGTTGTTTGCCTTTTAACTTTGTTTATGATGTTTTTCTGTTTCTAATTTTATGCGGTGAAATCTGTCCTTTATTCTCTTATCATGCTTAGAAAGATCCTTTTAGAGTACATGAAACGGTATGGCAATAATTTTGAAAATGGAGGGGCCAAGCAGTTAAGTTCTCGTGCTCTGCTTCAGCGGCCCAGGGTCTCACTGGTCTGGATCCTGGGCGTGGACGTGGCATTGCTCATCAGGCCACGTTGAGGAGGCATCCCACATGGCACAGCCGGAAGGACCTACAACTGGAACATACAACTATAGCCTAGGGGGCTTTGGGGAGGAGGAGAAGAAGAAGAAAAAGAAAAAAAAGGATTGGCAAGAGATGTTAGCTCGGGTCCCAATCTAGGAAACCAAAAAAAAGAAAACGGAGGATTTCCGTGTCAAAATATAAACATGTGAATTTCAGCAAAGTGGAAAATACAAATAGATCGACTATATGAGAGGAAGTGGAAAGTCTGTTACCACTCAGGTACATAAACATTAAACCTTTCGTATGACAGGAAAATCCAGGTGCAGAAGTTACGGCATGAACACGGCAGTGTAAGTTTGCTATTTGTTTCCCTTACTCACCTGGAAATCATACAAAAGCACAAGCAGAAGGAGGGTTTACACAAGAATAAATACTGAACCCTTTTTGATTTCCTGAATGTATTAGTTAGGGTGAGTGATGCTAGCTGCCATTACAGATGATCCCCACATCCCACGTCTTGATCGAATAAACGTTTATTTCCCCCTTACAACACAGACGTTCAAGTGTTTGGTGAACAGCCAGACCGTGTGGTGATCATGGGACCCATTTTCCTTCCGTCTAATGGTCTGCCATCCCCTGGGACCTCACACTGCTCCACCCTCCTCTGCACTCTCTGAACCTTGCCAGGGGGTGGAGGAAGAGGATGCTCACAGAGGAAGGCAGGGAGGAGAACTAAGGGCCGGGCCCAGAAATACATCCCATGGGCCAGCACGCATTTACCTAACGCTGGGACCCTGGGAAACGCCAGCCTGCCACATGCCTAGGACGAAAATGAGATGGAGATTGATGACCTCATAGGGCCTTTCTGCCACACAGCCTTTCTTCCCGAAGTGGGTAGACATTTAACATAGGGAATTGGAAAACTGCTGGCAGGATAGAGGGAGCAAAGTCGGGGAGGGCAGACTTCCAGTAAACAGGACCTGCAGGTGGCCAGGAAACCATTGCTGTTGATCTCCACAACAGGAAGCGGGTGACTCTCCCGAGGACACCTGGAGCCACGGGCAAAACTTCCTGATAAATGTCTGGAAGACAAAGGATAATCAACAGACCCAGTCTACTTTTACGCAGCCCTAAATGCCAGAGCCGGGACAGTGCCTGACGCGCTGCAGGCGCTCCGTAAATATTTGTGGTATGGTTGAAAAGAGGGCAAAAATAAACGGTTTCAGTCTCACGTCGAGGCTTGTATCGATTTTCTATCTCCGAGCTTCTTGCATAAGGGTCTGGGCAGAACCTGGTCCAGCCGTTCCCTTGCAGAAGACATTTCGCAACTACAATGGGCTCCATGCGTTTGTGAATGAGGGAGTAGAATTTACAGCAGACCCACAATAGTTCTAAAAGGGACTGATGGGGAACCAGCACCTGGAAAAGGGAGACGATGCTGCTCCTAAGACCTAGCCCTTTGCTGGAGTTGCTTGGAGCTTGGTTTTTAGAATAAAGGTTAATGAGCTGTTGCGAATTTAAAAGAAACTATGCTAATTGCTGGTAGGGACGGCGGGGGGTAGAAAGGTCCAAAAGGCAAGATCATCAAACGCTGACTCTGTTCAGCAAGTCCAGCTTTTGACAGCTGTATACTGAAGACCACGTATTTTTGAAGACCTCTATTATTGCATAGTCCAGAGTGGCTGTACCATTTTACATGTCTACCAGCAATGACTGATCCAGTTTCTCCGCATCCTTGACAACATTTGATGTTATCACTATTTTTCATCCAAGCCATCCTGATGGAGGTGTGGTGATATCTCATTGTGATTTCCTATATGTTTTGATTATTTCATAGCTATAACAAGAGAATATAAGTGATGCGTAAACTGTATAGTACCCATCATCCCGGCACGGGGCAGGGGAACGTCCTTCCAGTACTGCACACATTCATGTTTCTGCAGCAAACCTACGGACACTCACACACGGGCAATAAATCAGGGCAGTAAGCACTGCGATTTAAATCCAAGAGTGCCAATGCATGAGCTGGGGTCAGATTTGGCTGCCAGACGAGTCATGAGAAAATTCTCAGTTTTCCCACCTGTCTGGATATTGAAATTGCAGATAAAGACTTTGGGGCCTGTTGATAAATAATTCTAGATGGCCTAGTTCCATTAAGGCCCTCCTAGAATGGATTCAATAGACAGTAAAAAGGCTAGGCTAGGGAAGATGGCGATCATTCATTCTTTCATTCATCTGACCAATTCTTGTTGAGTACCTACTATGTGCCAGCAAATGAGGCTCTTCCTTTACGAAGATGGGTAAGGGCAGCACCTTGCCTGGGCTCCCAAATACCCCACCCCCTCTGGGGTAGAAGAGCCTGGGCTCACTGGGGCTGGGGGACACCACCTTGAGCTGGAACAGCCTCACGGGTATTGTCCCAACTTCTCAAAAATATGCCCCTGTTTGAAATGGGGGAAGAGAGAGAGAGGGACCACTCGATGGGTTTGGGGACAAAGCAATTCTGTTCAGCCGGCTGGTACCATCCAGCCTTGCTGCCTGCTTCAGGGGAGGTTTTTGCACAGACAAAGCCACCATTCTGGATGCACTCTGAGTTGGTTTTCCTCTTCAGTGGGTGATTGATTATCAGAAGCTACTCCTAAAGCTCTAAGAGGTAAGGTGGATATGACGAAGAAGGAAAGGGAGGAGATTCCTTCTTATGGGAAAGAATTTCCTCTTGATTCTGTGCCGGCTCTCAACTCCCTTCTGACCAGCCAGGACCTTATCTCCAAGATACTTTGGTGTCTTCATTTCGTTCTTTATCCATTTACTCAAGAAACATTTGTGGAAGGCCACAGTCCCCACGATGACCTCTGTGGACCCTAGGCACGCTTCTTCACGGGTGCCTTCCTCTACAACAGAGCCAAATGGATGACCCAGAATTTGCCATTGTCTTTGGCCTCTTGTAGCACAGACTTCGCAACCGGAAAGACCTGTATTCAATGCTCACTTCTGCCTGAAGCTGTGTGACTTTCGCGTGATCAATGACACCTGTCATCTCATTTACTTCATCAACCAAGTGGCAATGATCCAATGTACCTGGCAGGATTTCTAGCTGCATTAAATGATTTGGTTTTGGAAATTAGCATAGAACGCCCTCTGTCAAGGCTAGTTGCCTTTCCCACAACTTCTTGAACATCTGCCATGTGCCGGCAAGAACTTGGCGCTACCCTCTCTAGATGTCACAAAGGCAATTCTCAAGGATACGAGGCCACACGTAAGCCCATGGTAACGGTAACTTGAATCCTGAAGATGCAACAGGTGCAAACTGGAACCTGGCAGCCACAAATGTCCCACAGAAATTAGTTGGTTAGCTCTGTTACCAGCCGTGGCACGGACTGAATTAGGGAGCTCGATCAGTTATTCTCTAAACAGGGTCATCTGCTCAAAGGCGGTGCAGGGGGAGTAGCCTCCAGTTGGCGTGTGTGTACCTGTGGACCCTCCACACGGCTTGCCATCTCATTCAAGGAAATACCAAAGACTTTAGACCGTCCTCAGGGTCCCACACGGTTCACCACCCCATAGCCCTCTCTGACGCCACTCCCTCCCCTGCTCACTCTGTCCTAGCCACGCTGGCCTCCTTGCTGTTCCCCAAACACACACGCCCTTGGGACCACTCTTTCCCCAAGATGCCCGTGTGCCTCCCTCCCACATCTCCTTCAGCAATTGCTTGAAGTGCCACGTCTCATCAAGGCTGCCCCATGCTCACCATGACCCCTCCCAGACCAGGTATTTCCCACCCCTGCCTGCCTTTTCTTCTCCAGAGCACCCTGTCCGCCCAGCACACTGTCTGCTTCACTGTCCGCTGCGCGTCCATCTCCCCCCACCGGCAGGGAAGCGCCGCGGGAGACTAACGTCCTTTCCATGGCCCGCAGTGCCCCCAGAACCCTGTGGCAGGCCGGGCCCGGAACATGGGCTCCATCTGTGCCTGTCGGATGCATAATTCCACACCTCTCTATTCCTCCCCTGGAAAATTTGTGAGGACTAGACACAGTGCTGTCCTTAGCTCAAGAGATGTGCATCTTTATATATATTTGAAAATCCCGGAAAATGACCCATTTTTGTTGTTTTCTTTGCCAATTGTCCTGAGGACAGGATTTCCTGAGCCTCGCCCAGGATCGGGCTGGTGAGGCCTCGGCCTTCCTGCAACTTGTTTCTAGGCCACCTTCCCCCCACGCCCTCCATTCAGCAGGGCGCCCGGCAGAGAACAGGTACCCAAACAATGGTGACCGAATGGAAGACTAATGAGATGAATCTAAACGCATGGGGTGGTGAACACAAACGTGCCACCAACCCCCCAAAAAGGACACGTCAGACAGCCCAGAAAGTCAACAGCAAAATGAAATCAGGTCCAGCTTTGGTTTTATCAGAGTCAGAGAATTAAAAAACTGAAAGGGAACCCATTTTATAGGTGAGAACACCAAGGTCCAGAGAGGTTAAGAAACTTGTTCTGACTCTCCTAGCCCAGCTAGCTACGGGCAGATTTAGGGTTCGGCCGGCTGATTCAGCAATCTCTCCGTTTGACCCGGCGGCCTCAACACTTAAGTCAAAATTTGAATATGGGAATTAACAAATGTTTAAATGTGTCTTCACTTTCTGTAACTAGGTTGGCATCTCTTCTTCTCTCTTAGATGGACCGTTTTTGCTCATTTATCCCTCACAACAGCCTTTGTGAGCCATCACCCTAGACCAAGGAGTCAGGCAGTGTCAACTTGTGCACAGCTGCAGTGTGCACGCCATTTATATCATTTCATTTCCTTCTGTTTCTATAATGAACTTCCCAGGTGGGCATGGTCCCCATTTCCTGCCGTTTTTTCTGCTGGGCAAGCTGAGTCTCAGGGCATCCAGTAGAAAGGGGACTTGAACCCAGCTGGTCTGCCCGACCCCAAAACAAAACCCGTAGGGTTTCTTTCTATTCCCCTGGGCTTCGCAGCCTGGGTGCCACTGGCATTTGCAATCGGATCGCTCTTTCTTGGGGGATCGTCCTGTGCACTGCAGGGCGCTGAGCAGCATCCCTGGCCTCTGCTCACAGATGCCAGTAACACCTCCCCAGTAGTGACAACCAAAAATGTCTCCAGACACAGCCATATGCCCCCTGGGGGCCAAAATCACACCCCACCTCCCCCCCGCCCCCGTTGAGAACCACTGCGCTACATGGTGCGGCCTCTGACCTACCACACAGCACGTGACTTTTAACACGATCCACGTCACGTGGCCCCTCTACCACACGGATCCTACTTGGCCCGCAGTTTGGCATAAGAAGGCGGTTTACCATGATGCTCCTCACCGCGTGTTCCGCAGCCAGAACGCGTTCAAATCCTGGCTCCACACCTAACTAGCTGCTGACTTCAGACGAGTTGCTTAATCTGCCAAAGAGGGAGGATAATACTACCGGCCTCAGGGAATTAAGTGAGATTAAATGTACAAATACTAGTGTAGGGGATCAGAAGATGCCACACCCCGAAATATGCTAGTTTGGCATCAGGATTACTGTGACCTGAAGACGATTGAGACACAGTGACCCAGAAGAAGCCCTGTGCTCTCCCTCATTCGCCTAAAAGCAGGACATAAGTTTCCCTTCGGGAAGATTTCTCCCCCACTCAGAAGGGCAGAAGTAGGCGACTCCAGACTCTGACCAGCCCCAAGAGGAATCCACGTAACAAACCTTCCAAAAATAGCCCTTGTCTTCCATTCGCTTCCCCCTTACGCTTGCCTTCCCACAGTTCGCAGCCCCTAAAAGCCTAGACCCCTTTTCCTCTGGCTTGTCACGTCTCTACAAATTTATCACGCTTTGTCAAAATGGTAGATGAGCTCTCAGGCCTAACCACTTCTTTAGAGCTTTCACTTCTTTCTGGGAAGTCCCCCAAGCCACGTAAAAATATGAATATCAAATTGAATTTGCATGCCTTTTCTCCTATTAATGTGCCTTTTGTCAGTTGAATTTCCAGGCCCAGATGCAGAACCTAAGGAATAGAGGAAGCATGATTTTCCTCCTCCACACCATGAAAGATAGCCTTCCCACTGACGGTAACGCTTGCCTGGGAGATATTAGAATCCAGTGCCGTGTTTCATGACCGCTGGTTCTAGCCATCCAAAGCTGATGGACAACCGTGGACTCTGAGCTCTGGCAGCATGCCAGACTCTCTCCTCCCACACTGAAGGCTCTTTCCTGACCAACCGGCAATAGGACATGTTTTCATTTTGTTTTGTTTTGTTTTGTTTTTTGGTGAGGAAGATTGGCCCTGAGGTAACATCTGTTGCCAATCTTCCTATTTGTTTTCTCTTCCCAAAGCCCCAGCACATAGTTGTACATCCTAGTTGTAGATCATTCTAGTTCTTCTATGTGGGACGCTGCCATGGCTTGATGAGCAGTGTGTAGGTCTGCACACGGGATCCGAACCTGTGAACTCTGGGCCACCAAAGTAGAGTGCACAAACTTAACCACTCGGCCATGGGCCGATCCCGATAAGACATGCTTTAACCAACTGAGGCTAGACTTACACACTCATTGGACCGCTATGGACTCTCCTCCCCAATTTCTAGCATATAAAACCCCCAGTTCTTTCCCATCATTAAACTGCTCCAGACTTTCTTCACGGCTGACCGCTCCCTTGCCTGGCAAGTAAATAAATTCGGAGCTCACTCTGATAGCCACTGTACTGGCCATTGACTTGCCTTTAACAAGCCCTCGGCCCAGTGCCTGGCACATAATTAGCGCTCAGTAAACGTTAGCTAGTCCTGTTATTACCATGTGGGCCTGTGCACACACCCTCCCCAGGCCCCTCTTGTCTGATCTGAGGTTCTCACTCCCTTAGCCAGACAAAGTTATTAACAAGCAAAACTTTACCCCTGGTATTGTCAGCAGGAAGATGCCGTGCAGGGGCCGAAACTTCTCTGCGTGGCTGATGGCAGGAGGGATGTGCCCACCGAGAGCCCACATGCTGGCCCCCAGGCCCAAGATGCACCGAGCGGTGAGGGGGTCCGCAGTAGGGTATTCCCGGCGCTCTTGTTCCTTGACGGCGAGCTGAGGAGACACTGTCCCCAAAGAGACTTAGTGAAACTCTCTCCCCACACACCCAGCACCTTATAATTTACCAGGTAGCTCAGGGCCTGTCACCTCCTGTAGGCAGAGGCCTTGCCAAATTCAAAATGCCCCACGTAAGATGTCAGCTTCCTACCTGGGGAAGCCCTGTGCCTGCAGGAGTGGAGCCCTGGCCCCCGGCCCTGGGGAGGGCATGCTGAATGACTCCCTCCTGCTCAGGACATGGGCTGCAGGGGGCCCTTCTGGGTGATGAACCCAAGTCCTGGCCATGTTCCTGGGAGACAGGGGAAACTTGCAAAAGTCACATCAGGTGGCCTGTGGCTCTTCTCTCAGCAGTAAAATCAGAGATGAGAGAGCTGGCCTGAGTGCCACTTTCAGCCAGGGTGAGGAAGAACAAATCCCGGGGTGTGAAGCATTCAGCCCAGCCCGTTCTCCCCAGTCCTGTCCGTAGTCACTGGCCTGAGCTTCTCAGGTTGAGGAATCAGCTTCATAGTCACTCCTTGCAGTCGCCATGTTTTTTATTTCCTATGTTCTGATGCTCTGATATCTGGGGCCCTGCTGCCCCAGAGGGGACTGCCCTCCTCGGCTCAGCCTCTTCCTAGAGATAGTAAGCAACTGGCCCGGAATGTGCTTTCCAATGCAAAACTGCAGGTCCAGAAGCCACGCCCACAAGCACCTGCTCCATCCAGCTGTCAAACTCCAGCCACCAGCCACCTGCCCTAATCACCCAGGGCCAGGTGTCAGGCAACTAGAGGCAGCCCCCAGGCCCTGGAGCCACTGAAATTATTCAAACTGGCCAATCGTAAGTCTGCTTCCCCCGCCTCGCCTGTGCCTTCCCATGGAAACCACAAGGAGGGCGCTTGCCCACAGTCCCCGGCTCCCTCTGCCTCCTGACTGACCCTGCTGCTCTCCACGTGGACCGACAATGCTACCATGGCTCCTCCAGCCAAAGCGGGCCTTACTGGGTCAGGTGACAGTCTCGCCTCAGTCCAGCTCACAGTGGCCCACTGGTCCGGAGATGCTCGCATTTCTTAAGTCCCTAGTCCCTGAATTTCTAACTGCAATAGTTGTCCTCGCAAACCAGCAGTTCCCACGTCAGCTCTCTGACCAAAGAGAAGAGGGTCAGGGGGTAGGAAGGGCTGCGTGGAAGACCCTGGATGCCCCCTCCCCACCGAGATAGTAAGCTGGAGGCAGGGCTGCGTCTCACAGGGAACTGCAGAGGATGCGGCCACCGGAAGAGCCGCCAAAGAGGCACTGGCCGCATCCCAATTTAACTCACCAGTTTGGAATGAGCAGAAATCAGATGATCTTGGAGCATGACTGTGGATGATCCTAAACTTACTCACGCAGTGACTCCAATCGCAGCTGCCCTCTCAGCACAGCATGTTCATTGGAGCACGTAAACACAGCCCCCGGCATGAGTAGTTCTTGCCAACTACCAGGTTAGCCCACTCCAGCTTCAAGCATCCTTCAGAAAACAGGAACTATTTTGCTCAAAGATTTTACTACTTACAGCACACAAACAATGAATTCCGTGTGAGCGTTGGTTCTCCTTGCCTCTGTAGTCCCATGGGAAGGACAGAGAGAAGCCCAGGAGGACAGTGTGCACACAGCACGGCTGCATGGCAGCTGAGGAACGCTGACCACAGGGAACCTGAATCTTTTATAAGGATGCACACTTGCCTGACCTTTTCCCATTATTTTTTTAATGAATAAACTTTATTTTTTAGAGAAGTTTTAGCAAAATTAAGCAGAGAGTTCCCTAGTATCTCCTCCTACACATGCAAATCTCCCCCACGATCAACACCCCACGCCAGAGTGGGACGTGTGTTACAACCAAGGGGCCTATGTCCTGATTGCCCAAAGTCCATAGTTCACATTAGGGTTCACTCTCGGTGTTGCAAGTTCTAAGGGTTTTGACAAATGTGTAATGACGTGTGTCCACCCTTGTTTTATCACAGAGTACCTATTCTTCCTTCTCCCCCTGCAACCCTGGGCAGCCACTTGTTCTTTTACTGTCTCCACAGTTCAGCCTTGTCCAGAATGTCATATAGTTGGAATCGCACGATTCTTGTATGCATATACGAGAGTTCTTGTATGTAGCTTTCTCCAGGTTGTCTTCTTTCACCTAGTAATATGTATTTAAGCTTCCTCCATGTCTCTTCGTGGCTTGATAGCTCCTTTCGTTTAGTGCTGAGTAATATTCTGTTGTCTGGATGGACCAGTTTATTTATCCATTCCCCTAATGAAAGACATGTTGGTCACGTCCAAGACTGGCATATGAATAAACCTGCCATAAAAATTGTGGGCTGGTCTTGATGTGGACATAAGCTTTCCATTCATTTGTGCGAATACGAAGGAACACAACCACTGGATCACATGGTAAGAGTATGTTTAATTTTGTAAGAAATTGCCCAACTGTCTTCCAAAGGCGCTGTACTATTTTGCATTCCCACCAGCAATGGATGAGAGTGCCTGTTGCTCCACATCCTTGTCAGCATTTGGTGTTGTCAGTGTTTTGGATTTTGGCTGATCTAACAGGTATGTAGTGACATCTCCTTGTTGTTTTGATCTGCATTTCCCTAATGATGTATCCTATTGAACATCTTTTCACGTGCTTACTTGTCATCTGTATATCTTGTTTGAGGAAGTGTCTCTTCAGGTCTTATGCCCATTTTTTAATTGGCAAATCATTGAGTTTTAAGAGTTCTTTGTAGATTTCGGATAGCAGTCCTTTATCAGATGTGTCTTTTGTAAATATTTTCTTGCAGTCTGTGGCTTGGCTTCTCATTACCTTGACATTGTCTTTCACAGAAGCTTTTACTTTTAATGAAGTCCAGCTCATCAATTATTTCTTTCATGGATTGCGTCTTTGGCGACATATTTGAAGAGTCCTCACCATACCCATGGTCACCCAGACTTCCTCCTATGTTCTCTCCTAGGAGTTTTGTACTTTACGTTTAGTCTATGACCCATTTTGAGTTAATTCTTATAAAGGGTATAAGGTCTGTGTCTAGGCTCATATTTTTTTTGCACGTGGATGTCCAGTTTTTCCAGCACCATTTGTTGAAAGGATTACCTTTTCTCCACTGTATTTGCTCCTTTATCAAAGACCGGTTGACTATATTTATGTGGGTCTATTTCTGGGTTCCATATTCTGTTCCATTGATCTATTTGTCTACTCTCTTGCTGATGCCACATTATCATAATTACTGTAGCTTTACAGTAAGTCTTGAAGTTGGGTAGTCTCAGTCCTCTGACTTCGTTTTGCTCCTTCAATCCTGAGATGGCTATTCTGGGTCTTTCATCTCTTCATGTAAACTTCAGATTCAGCTTGTTGGCTGCCGCAAAATAACTTGCTAGCATTTTGATTGGGACCGTGCTCGAATCTATAGATGAAGTTGAAAATAACTGATGTCTTGAAGATAGTGAGTCTTTCTATTCACAAATATGAAATCTCTCTCCATTTATTTAGTTCTTCTTTGATATCTTTCGTCAGAGTTTGGAAGTTTTCCTCATATAGATTTTGTGCATATTTTGTTAGATTTATATCTAAGTATTTGTTTAGGGGTTTAGGGGTGGTAATGTGAACTGTAATGTGTTTTTAATTACAAATTCCTCTTGTTCATTGCTGGTATGTAGGAAAACAATTGACTTCTGCATATTAATCTTGTATCCTGCAACCTTGCTATAATCCCTTCTTAGTTCCAGGAGATTTTTGTCAGTATTTTTGGATTTTCTATGTGGATGGTCAGGTCATCTGCGAATAAAGACAGTTCTGTTTCTTCCTCCCCAATCTGTATACCTTTTATTTCCTTTTCTTGTCTTATCACATTAGCCAGGACTTCCAGCACAATGTTAAAATGTGGGGGATATCCTTGCCTTGTCCCTGATCTTAGTGGGAAAGCTTCAAGGTTCTCACCATTAAGTACATTAGCTGTAGGTTTTTTGTAGACATTCTTTATCAAGTTGAGGAAGTTCCCTCCATTTCTAGTTCGCTGAGCTTTTATCGTGAATGGATATTGGATTTTGTCAAATGCTTTTTCTACATCTACCACTGTGATCAAGTGATTTTTCTTCTTTAGCCTGTTAATGTGATGGATTACGTTAATTGATTTTTGAATGTTGAACCAACCTTTCATACCTAGCAAAAAATCCCACTTGATTATGGTGTATAATTCTTCTTATAGATTGTTGGATTCAATTTGCTAATATTTTGTTGAGGGTTTTTGCATCTATCTTCACGAGAGATAATAGCCTGTAGTTTTCTTTTCTTGTAATGTCTTTATCTGTTTTTGGTATTAGGATAATGCTGCCTCATAGAATAAGTTAGGGAGTATTCCTTCTGCTTCTATCTTCTAGAAGACATTGTAGTGAATTGGTAGAATTTCTTAGTTAAATATTTGGTATAATTTACCAGTGAACCTATTTGAGCCTGGTGCTTTCTATTTTGAAAGGTTATTAATTCAATTTAGTTAATAGATAGAGGCCTATTCAGATTGTCTGTTTCTTGTTGTGTGAGTTTCAGCAGCTTGTGTCTGTAAAGGAATTTGCTCATTTCATCCAGTTTATCAAATTTATTAGTGTACAGTTGTTCTTAATATTCCTTTATTTTCCTTTTAGTGCCCATGAAATACATAGTGATGTTTTCCCTTCCATTTCTGATATTAGTAATTTGTGTCTTATCTCTTTTTTTCCTTAGTTAACCTGGCTATGGACTTCCTCATTTTATTGATCATTTCAAAGAACCAGTTTTTAGTTTTGTTGATTTTCTGTATTGATTTCTTCTCTAATTTTTATTATTTCTTTTCTTCTCCTTATTTGGATTTAATTCACTTTTCTTTTTCTAGTTTCCTAAGGTAGAAGCTTAGATTATTGATTTTAGATTTCTCTTCTTTTCTAATATGTGTATTCATTGCTATAAATTTCCCTATAAACACTGTTTTCAGTGCATCCCATAATTTTGATAAGTTGTATTGCCATTTGTATTTAGTTCAAAATGTTTTTAAATTTCTCTTGAGTTTCTTCTTTGACCCATGTGTTATTTAGGAAAATTTGTAGTCATTATGGCTTCAAATGTTGCTTCTTTTCCTTTCTCTCTTTCTTCTCCTTCTGGTATTCTCATTACACATACGTTACACCTTTTACAATTGTCCACAATTCTTAGATATTCTTTATAAGTGTATTGTCTAATCTCCAAGTATTTTGGGATTTCAACTCTCTTTCTGTTCTTGATTTCTAGTTTAATTCCATCGTGTCTGAGAGCAGACGTTGTATGATTTCTACTCTTTTAAACTTGTTAAGGTGTGTTTTATGGCCCAGAATGTGGACCATCTTGGTGAACGTTTCATGTGCAAGTACCTTAGAATAACAAAATATTCCTAATTCCTCCCTCTAGTATATTGCTGTCATCCATTTCACTTATATGTAAACATACATAATCAAATACATTGTTGCTATTATTTTGAACAACCTGTTTCTGCTAGATCAATTAAGAATAAGAAAATAATAGTTTAATTTTACCTTAACCTATTCATTCTCCGCTGCTCTTCCTTTCTGTATGTAGATCTGAGTTTCTGACATGTATCATTTTCCATCTCTCCAAAGAAGTTCTTTTAATATTTCTTACAAGGCAGGTCAACTGGCAACAGATTCCCTCAATTTTTCTTTGTCAGAGAAAGTCTTTATTTCTCCTTCACCTTTGAAGGATAATGTTGCAAGGCACAGAATTCTAGGTTGATAGGTTGATGGAGTTTTTTCTCTTAATACTTTAAATATTTCACCCCCCCTCCTCTTGCTTACGTGGTTTCTGAAGAGAAATCAGATGTAATTCTTATCTTTGCTCCTCTATAGGTAAAGCATTTTTTCCTTTTTTTTTTTCAAGATTTTTTCTTGATCTTTGATTTTCTGAAGTTTGAATATGATATGTTTAGGTGTAGGTTTGGGGGTATTTATCCTGCTTGGTATTCTCTGAGCTTCCAGGATCTGTGGTTTGGTGTCTGATGTGATTTGGGAGAAATTTTTAGTCATTATTGCTTCAAATATTGCTTCTGGCTTTTTCTCTCTTTCTTCTCCTTCTGGTATTCCCATTACACATATGTTACTCCTTTTATCTTTTCCCCACAGTTCTTAGATATTCTGTCTTTTTTTTCAGTCTTGTTTTCCTTTGCTTTTCAGTTTTGGACATTTCTGGTGTCACACCCTCAAGCTCAGAGATGCTTTCCTGTGTCCAGTCTACTAGCAAGCCCATCAAAGTCATTTTCCCTTTCTGTTATGGTGTTTTTGATCTTTAGCATTTCCTTTACATTCTGTCTTAGAATTCCCATCTCTCTGTTTGCATCATCCATCTGTTCTTGTATGTTGTCTACTTCCTCCATTGAAGCCATTAGCATATTATTCATGGTTTTTTAAAATTTCTGCTCTGCTCATTCCAGCTTCCTTGCCTTATCTGACTCTGGTTCTGACGCTTGTCCAGGCTCTTCAAACTGTGTCTTCTGTCTTTCAGTATGCCTTGTAATTTTTGGTGAAAGGTGGACATGAAGTATTGGGTGAAAGGAACTGCAGTAAATAGGCCCTTAGTAATGCAGTGGTAAGGTGTGGGGGGAGGGGAAGCATTTAAGGGACCTCTCATGAGGTCTCAGTCTTTGGGTCAACCTGTGCCTCTGGACTCTGAACATCATCAGGGCTTCCCAGTCCCTCTGCCCCATTAGGTGGGACAAGATGGCTAGAGAGGGCTGGAGTTGGGTATTTCCCTTCCCCCAGGTATGTTAGGCTGATAAAAACCTCGGCAAATTAGACTCTGGCAAAATAGATTCTCCTGAGGGCAGGAGTTGTGAGGAACGGCATGCTCTGGTTCCTTTCAAAATGGTTCCTTCTCCCCTCCCCCTCCCAGAAGCATGAGGGGATCTTTCTCCAAGACTCACTGTGAGGGCCTGGCAGAGCTCCCAGAGGCAGAACTCACAGAAGTGTGGGGGCCTCCCGACGACAAGTCTCTCTGCAGTTTTTAACTCTCAGTCTTGACCACGCTGAGCCTCCAGGAAATCATCAATTACAGTGCAGGTTTTCTAGAGGACCCCAAGCAGCAGGATCGGGCTAACGTGCAGCAGATCTGGCCAGGTGAACAACTTTGATAAACCGTCAGGGTTTATCTCAGAAAGACAGGTGCTTTCTCTTTAAGTTTTGTATTGGTTTTACTCTTGGGCCTGAAGCATCAATCCAGGCACAGCAGGCTGTGTTACTATTGTGCAAACTCTGCCTTGGCCCACAGGGAGGAAATCTCAGGTAGTTTGATCATCTACGACAAGCCTGGGCGGTGAGTTGGGGCTGACCCAGACGCATTTCAGGGCGAAGGTGATGTTTCCCTGAACCCCCGAAGACCTCATTCAAGGCTTCCCCTCTTAGGAGATACAAGTCACTGTATTTTGGGGAGGGAAGCGAGTTCACACGTGGCTTCCATACAAAAAGTACAGTTCCAGGGGCACACGTGGTGCCCCTGGGAAGAAAGTACAGCTTGCAATTTTGGGGTCCTCTGAGTGGGACCTACATCAGTTGTAGGGCACAAGTTGACAGTGCTTCCAACCAACGCACTGGCTGGCTGGTGGTAGGCAGGAGGGGCTCCAAGCAACAGAGCAGCTGCTTCTCCAGCCTGAACTCACTGCAGAGCCTTCTCTCGCTCTGGTCCCCACTCAAAACAGGCGGCTAGGCTGGGCGGGATTTTGTAGCCAGGTATGTTGCCTCCACAAACCCAAAAAGCCTAACGAGCGTTGTGCATTTTTCAGGGTACATGTTACAAGCGCAGCAACTTGTCCTCATCTTACCCAGAAACTTCGCTGAGATGACTGTCCCTTGGCTGGGGGTTTATCTCCTGCCCTCCACTTCACGTATGTCTCACTAAAGCATCCTAGACGACATGCTCTCCAGATCCAGCAAGGTTAAGTCACTCGCTGTCTGGCTCCAGGGTCCACGTGCCTGACCATTTCCGGCCACACACGATGCTCACCCTTTGACACCTTCCTCCCCCTCTGCCTCCATCCAATCTGGTCACACACTGCTCTTGAGGCCCCCTCTATCTCCTTGATAAATTGCAAATCCGTTCTCTCTTCTCGGTCCCTACAGCCGCTGTTACCAATCCATTCCTCCACCCCTTGTTCCATTCTAATGGATTGTTTTTTCTTTTTCTTTTTTTTTTTTTTTTTTTAGTTCTTTTGTTTTCATTTTTGCTTTTTCGGGGAGTAAGGAGGGGATGGGAAGGTTGTGATAGCATTTTAACTCACCATTCGGTCCTTTGCAACATGTTTCCCAACTTCCTCCAGGACAATTTTTCTAAAATATAAATTGAGTTATATTGCTTCCCTGATGAAAAACATTAAATAGTTTCCCAAAGGCTTTAAGTTGAACTCTAAATTCCTTGATATGGCCCACAAAGTCTTGAGTGAGCTGTCCTTTGCCCGATTTTTCAGACACTCTTGTCGCGCCCCCGTTCACACCTTGCACATCCCCGTGTGACCTTGGGTGAATCATCTCACTCTTGGAGCATCTGTTCCCCAATTGCAAAATGATGGGGTTAGACTAGAAGGGTCCTATGTCTTTGCCCAGCCCTTAAAAAAGTCAGTGATCCTGACTTTTTACTTATCAACTCTTCCATTGCGATACTTATAGCTGTCTGGATCTTTTGCGTGTATCCACAATTTCCTTTAAATGTTCTGGGATGTAAGTTTTAGGTAGGTCCTTGAAGGCAGAAAACATCCTAAGAAGATTTTATTGTACTTGAGGCTAATAAAGACTTGCACGAGAAAAAAGAAGACTACTGGTGTGATTTCTTTCTCTACATTGGACCCTGTCTAATACAAGGGCATAGAGTTTATCACATAAATAGAGTGGGAAGGGATTAGAAGCAGGTCCAGATTACTCCCTCCTGGGAAGACCAGATGATGGTGATGTGGTGGGAGCAGGAAGAGTTAGGACTGGAGAGAAATGAGAGGACCTCTGCTGAGGGACCCCATGGGGAAGAATCTCAAGATACAGCCTGGAACCATCTGTCACTTGCTCCAGAAGGTCAAGCCAATGGCTGTAGACCATACCGTATTTCTTAGGCAGAGAAATTGCATTGACTGTTCTTCCCATCACCCGCTGGTGAGACCTTTTGTGGTGGACAGATTCCACAGCGGCCCCCATGATCTCCATACCCTGGTGTTCACATGCTTGTATGATTCCTTTGTGTGGGGAAGACCTGTGATTTGCTTCTAATTAATGAATTGTGGCAAAAGTGACAGCATATACATGATTACATGTTTGTGATCACATTACTTTAGACTCTGGTGGCCATCTTGCTGGACTCCGTCTCTCCCTTACTTGCTTTACGGGAGCAAGCAGTCATTTGGGAAACCTCATGTGGCAAGAAACTGTGAGTGGCCTCTAGAAGCTAAGGGTGGCTTCTGGCCAACAGCTAGCAAGAAACTGAAGCCTTCAGTCTACAACCTCAAGGAATTGAATTCTGCCAACCACTGGACTGAGCCTGGAAGTAGACCCTGCCCCAGTAAAGGCTCAGGTGAGACCACAGCCCCAACACCTTGACTGCAGCTAAGCTGTTCCAACTCCTGACCCACAGAAACTATGAAGTAATAAATGTGTGTTGTTTTAAGCCACTAAATTCACAGTATTATTGTTACACAGCAATTGACACACTCTCCCATCAAAGCTGCTTGCATAAAACTCATGGATCATGATGCCTGCCCATGCCCACGCCCCCAGGAGCCCCGTCCAGTCTGCTCGTATAGAAACCTGCTCCCCTTTCAAGGATCCAAGACGCCTGTAAGACCCTTCCTCCATCCATCATAGGTGAGGTCCTTGGTACCAAGAGAGCTTATGGCTGCAGAGAAGGGAGAGGCTCAAACTTTAGCACTTGGTGGGGCTAGACAGCAGTAAGGCCCAGGGCTATTACAGATGCATCAAGCAAACAGGGGCCCAATGCTAAATCTGATGCGGACTGCCCCCAGCGTGCAGTGCAAAGACTCCCTCCCCTTTCCCTGGGAGCAGGGAAAGCGGTGCCGTCTAAGGCAGGGCGAGTTCTTTGTAAACGTGGGAACAATATATAAACTCCCCTAGGGAACGCTGTTTCCACAACCCAGATGGCATCCGGAGGTTCCCAAGACAGCCCTGCCTCTGAGAACCTGCCTGCCTCTGGGTAGCCAGTGATCTGACTTCGAAATTCGGATTGTAGACTTGAGTTCAACAAAGCTCACAGCCCCCCAGAGCCCACCATTTTCCTCATCACCTCCCTCTTGCCTCTTCTCCCGTCTCCCTTTCCCTTAATCTCCTCTGAAACCTCCCCCTAGTCCAGCCCAAGGGTGGCTATATCAACAGGAGAGTTCCATTGCAACAGCATTTCTCAGGCCAGCTGGAACCAACCTGGAACCAGTCTGTTGGAATTGGCTGGTGACCTTTGACCCCAGGGACAATTAGGTGCCCCCTCCTCCAACAGGAACCACGGCCCCAAGCAATGCTTTGGCATCACGGTATAGACTCACCATGGACAGTACGACCAGCTGTTGGCCTTCACCCCCACAGACCTTGTGTGTTAGGGCCTTGAGAAATGTTTAAAGGCACTTTTTTCTCCCTTTGATATTTATTTCTCCTGAATGAGAATGTTAGAGAATGTTGCTAGATCCAGAATTGAACGTTGTTGGCGCTGGAAGGAAAGAGGCACAGTTTGGATTCTCTTAAATACTGAGCAAGACTGTTCCTAGCTGACTTCTCGTCCTCCCCACGTAGGCCAGGCCTTGGCTTAGCATCTCCCTAATCAATGAAATAGGGTTCACAAAGGGCTCAGCTGGTAGTCCGCATTTTCCATGCCCTACTCAGGGCCCCAGGGTCACCATACGCTCTTTATATAACGGACCACAGCATTCACCATTTTCAGGGAGCATGGGAAAGAGAAAGCTTCTTATCAAATAACGTTATAGGCCCAGGAAAGCCATACTCCACATAGAACCACGTCATGAGGACTCCCTGGTCCTCCAAGTGCTTCTCAGAGAGCAAGTGTCATCGTGGAGGATGTCATTCTCACCGCTCCCCAGGATGGCCTCAGGAAGCTGAGCGAGCGAGAGTCTCAGCGTCTCTTGTGAGGGGTGAATTTTCTGCACCCAAAATTTGTTTTCTAGGTAGGCAGCCTCCCTAAAGGCGGCCAGGGAGGCCGGCCCTGTGGCCGAGTGGTTAAGTTAGCGCCCTCTGCTTCGGCGGCCCAGCGTTTCACAGGTTCGGATCCTGGGCGCGGACATGGCACCGCTCATCAGGCCACGTTGAGGCAGCGTCCCACATGCCACAACCAGAGGACCCACAACTAAAATACAGAACTATGTACTGGGGGGCTTTGGGGAGAAAAAAAGGGAAAAGTTTAAAAATTTAAAAAATCTTTAAAAGCGCCCAGAAACAGGGGTTGGCAGCCCGTCTTCTTGAATCTCTCAGGTATGATGTCAGGGCTGAGGCACCTCCTGTCCTTCCTCCAGACATCCAGGGTGTGAAAGCACTGTTCTCGACGGCACCCCACCAGTAGGAGTGGACGATGAGATGTTTCAACACACAAGTCGTCACGAACTTCCGGGAGAGGAACGGGAGGTTTTGGTTCTGCTGGAAGGACAACTGCGTAAATCAGGCTGGGCCCCGACCCGGGGACACCTGATCTGCCACCAAGGTCTGGGTGACAGAGGTCAGAAACCTTTCCCAACGTTGTCTCCCCAGATTACAACCCGGAGGATCCGCCCCCTCGGTTTTCAGGGCCTTCAGGAAGCGAATGGGGGCCTTCAGGCAGTCCTGGGAAAGGACCCGGGAATGGTGATCAGGAAGCCTGCGGTACCTCGGGAGCAAGCAGCGAACAAAAGCCACCAGTGTGGACAGGTGCCGCTGGGAAGGTGTTTCAGTTGTGTCCTCAACGCCCCCTTGCAATCCCGTATCTGATTAAACCCTCAGAATGACCCCGAGGTAAGGATTTCAATCCCATTCTTGGCATAGGAGGATTGAAGACCCTTCCCTTAGCCTAACGGGCAGGGATTCCTGTTTCCTTCGAAACTCTGCCCTGTTTCCTGTGGATGGAGGCACCCCACACAAGAGTGTGCAACGTGAAAGCTATTGGCGCTGGGAGCAAAACCACCGGCGATGCCAGGAGGAGCGAATGAAGCTACTGCCCATCCCCCTGCCTGTCAGGAGAGAAAAGGATGGACAAAGTAAAGGCCACGTTTGTTCTGACCCCTTGGCTCCAAGGGTTGCCTTCCCTCCTGGGGTCGCGGGGAGGAGAGAAGGGCTTGGGGAGCGTTCTGAGGGAGAAAGTGTCGAAGCGGGGGGCAGGGCAGAGCTGAGCCCGTGGAAGGACGGGTGCCGCGGCCGGCGGGAAGCATCCCCAGGGTTGGTGCGAGCCCCAAAAGTGTGGCTCCTCATAGGAATTCAAGAGCAAAGAGAAGGAGCTTAAAGCGAGCTCCTAGATGTGGTGTACACACAACGGAACAGCCATGAGAAAGAAGGGAATCCCACCATTTTCAACAACTTGGATGAGACTTGAGGGCATTATGCTAAGTGAAATAAGTCAGACAGAGAAAGACAAATACCGTATGGAATCACTCATATATGGAACCGAAAAAAGCCACACTCAGAAAAACCGAGTAGATGGCAGCTACCAGGGGCTGGGGGGCCGGGGGCTGAAGGGAGGGGGAGATGAGGGGATACTGGTCAGAGGGCACAAACTTCCACTTATTAGATTAACAAGTTCTGGGGACCTGGCGTACAGCATGGTGATTACAGCTAATAATACCGTATGATATCCTCGAAAGCTGCTAACAGTAGATCTTAAATGTTCTCACCACGAAAAAAAACCCAGTAATTATGTGATGGAATGCAGGAGTTAGTTAATGCTGTGACGGTATCATTTTGCAGTATATACACGTATCAATCAACACGTTGTACCCAAATTTACACAATGTTGTCTGCCAATTATATCTCAGTAAAGCTAGGGAAAAACTAACTTCTAAAAATGGTAAAACACTAACTAACTAATGTCTGAATCAAGATAGGAAAATAGAGAGAATGAGTTTAAAAAATAGAAACGGTTTGGCTAAACCGCTCAGATTAGAGTTTATTTAAAACATGGTCATTATCCTAAATTTTATTTGAGATTGTTACTAATCGTCTTTTCTGTTCCTTCAAGCTATCATTTAAGAGCATCAAAAAAGTATATTCTAGGGGCTGGCCCAGTGGCACAGCGGTTAAGTGCGCATGTTCTGCTTCGGCGGCCCAGGGATCACTGGTTCGGATCCCAGGCGCGGACATGACACCGCTTGGCACGCCATGGTGTGGTAGGCGTCCCACATATAAAGTAGAGGAAGATGGGCACGGATGTTAGCTCAGGGCCAGTCTTCCTCAGCAGAAAGAGGAGGATTGGTGGCAGATGTTAGCTCAGGGCTAATCTTCCTCAAAAAAAAAAGTGTATTCTACTTGAAAGATTAAATTTGGAAGAAGCTCATAAGGAAAAATGACACCTTAGACTAGTGGCTTTCAACCTTTGTTAGAACCACACAGTTTCTTTTTCTACTAAAATGGTGAGGGAGCCCTGCTGTATAAAATAAGATGGGCAGTTGTTCCGGTTTTGCCCGAGGATAAGGGGCCTGGAGCTCCCCCACTCTTCTTCCTCTCTGACCTCCACGGCCACCTCTGGGGCAACGCGGAGAACCCCAGTGCTCTAAGGAACCCAGTTTGAAAAACGCCACCTTCTATTAGCCTTTGAATTTTGTTTCCTTTCAAAGTGGCTCTGAAGCATCATCTCTAAGGACAGGCTGTGACGGATTGATTGTAGCTTTGCAACATTTCCTCAGTGAGCCATCCACTGATAAATAAGTCGCGGGTACCAACATGGGTTCCCTCGTAAACGCAGGTGAACACACACTGTCTGTAGGGTCCCCGCAGTGAGGTGACCCCGGCACCAGGAGCAGCAGGCACAAACTTCAGCTTCCGTTTTCCATTTCTGGAAGTGAAGACACCTCCCTAAATGTTGAATATGCAAATATGGCATTATGAACGAGCTAACAAACACTGTGTATTAGAACTGCCGACCTTCGGGCAGAGGCAGAAGTGGCCAGGGTCTTCCCTGGTCCCTCTTGCCCACCCGGGGCGGGGGCGACGCCTCTGCAGAACCGAAAGGTCGAGAGGCTGAGCTTCTCCAGGAGCCGAGGTGGGGAGTCTCATCGTGTCCTGACGGAGTCAGGGAACACCTAGACCAGAACATCTCCCTGTGCTCCGTGCCTCTCGGAACATGTCCTCCCGGGCACCGTCCACCGGCAGCCCCCTCGCAGCCTGAAGAAACTTACCTGCCTTTCCACCTCCACCAGCCGCGCCATCAAGCTTGGTGAGGCCCACAAGCCGGGTCTTTTCATCTCTCTAGAATAGCGATATCCTTAGCAATTTCCCGGAATGTATAATGCAGGTGCTTATTAACACCTCTCAACGTTCAAGGGGTACTTTCATTAGCACAAAGCCCTTCGGAGATGTAGAGTCTGAGGGAAACTCCAATGGTGGATGTCCAGACAATGCTAGGCCAGTTGGGAAGTATGTCAATGAGTACTGGAGAGATGCTGTCTTCCTCACTCTCATGGAGAAGACCAGAGACGCCAAGTAAGTTGCTTTAAGTCACACAGCTGTACTGTCTACCCAGCCTGGGAGCAGTCAAGGTTTGAAGGGGGTCATTGTAGAATTTGGAGCTGTGGGGACCTGGAATTGGCCACCCCAAGATATATCTCTTTGGCATCAGGATTATTTGAGGCTGATTGCTTTTGATAAACTGGGACAGGGAAGGAGGAATGGAACTTGCCCTTTGTTAGGACACATTTACATTTGTAAGGTAAATCTCTATCTGTAAAGGTGCCTCCCTCTCTGTACCAGGAAGAAGAAACGAGATGATCTTCTCTCTAGAAACTATTAATCAATGCCAAAGGCAAGGACTTAAATCTGCCTTTTATTGTGCTTGTCTGGTAACCTCCTGTAACTGACTTCCCTCCCCCTCCCAACGGTGGCATTTCTTTAAGGATTAAGCATCTTTCCTTAGGGAAGGAACTGATTGCTGCGCTCACCTGTGACCGCCCAGCTCCAGACGATAGACTGGCCTCCTGCTACGCCCATTGTGATAGCAGACCATTACCTGCTGTGTCCATCAAGCTCTGTGCTGACAGGGCAATCTTGTGACTATTGTGGGAGGGACATTTCAATCACATGTGAAACACCCTGTTTGGGGGTATATAACCACTATGTGCACCCCACTTCTTCGGTGCCCTTTCTTCCTTCGGGAAGAAAGGCCCCAGGCCATGGTTCCTCATAAAGCTTTGTTTAATTTTCTCTTGCTATTCTGTCTCACGTGAATTTAATTCGTTCTCCAGCCAGACGAACCCACATTTGGGAAGAGGAAATGTCTTCCTTCCCTACAGAGCTAAAAGGGAAATTTGTAGCTTCTCTCATTTGCCTCCTCTAAATTCAGAACTGCTGTGGGGTGGGCACAAGCGGCAGGATTTCCCAAATTGCAGCAGGCAATGCCAGCATCAGGGGAGGCTGTGAAAGACTGACCCCACAGAGAGAAGGGGCAGTGGGTGCACGCTTCATTAACACCGTTTGAGGGAGGTGGCAGAGGGAGGGTCAAAACTGAATCAGGCGGGCAGCTCCCAAGTAGGTCTCATCCCCAGCTGCCTGGACCCCACCCAGAGACTGACAGTCAGCCTGGGGTGGGGCCTGGGTGTACGGCTTTAAAGCCCCCAGGTGATTTTAAAGCACAAGCAGCAGCTGGCCTGGTGGCATAGTGGTTAAGTTCACATGCCCTGCTTTGGTGGCCTGGGGTTCACAGGTTTGGAACCTGGCATGCACCTAACACTGCTCATCAAGCCATGCTGTGGTGGCGTCCCACATAAAATAGAAGAAGATGGGCAACAGATGTTAGCTCAGAGCCAATCTTCCCCAGCAAAAAAAAAAAAAAGAAAGAAAGAAAGAAATCACAAGCAGCCAGTGGAGACCCTGCTAGCCACATCTGGGTCCTGGCGACCTTTGCCACTTCACCTCCTGGCTCTGTCACCCGACATTCTTCCCCTCAAGCACCTGTTCCAGAGCTCTGTGCTTGCTACCCCTTCTGCTTAGACTTAACAGGGCTGGGACCAGGTGAGGCAAGCAGGCACTTGCCCTGGGTGCAACATTAAGGGGACGCCAACACGCTCCGTACCTGAGATAAATAATCCTTTGGTGTGATGTTTTAAGGAATCAAAATGATGCTGAAAGCATCAGTGATGAACACCTATCAACACTTTAAATAGTTAGGGTCCTGCTTTGCGTTTGCCCAACTTGCCCACTTCTGTTGGATCCTACCTTTATATAAATGTTGATATTTGGTTCATCATAGTTTTTTGCATTAATATTGATTTTTTTAAAATAAATTGTATTAAAAAATTACTTATCTTGAGGATGCATTTTTTGGTGCCTCTTTCAACATGCAGCCCGAGGCAAGCACCTCACAGCATCACCCCGTTCCAGGCCCGCTTAGAATGCTCTTTCCTGGCCCCGCAAGGCCAGCTCCTTCTTACCTGTTGGGCCTGGGTTTGAAATTTCCCATCTTGGGGAGGCTTTCTCTGATCGGGAGAACTAAAGAAGCGCCAGAGGCATTCTCCACCCCCTCACCCTGTGCTGCCACAAGACAGGAAACTACCCGACATGCGTTGCCCTTCGTCGTCCAGCCCCCTCTCTTGAATCGGCTCCATGAGGCTCTTTCTTGCTCTCCACTGCATTCCCCGTACCTGGAAGAGGGTCTGACACAAAGCAGGTGCTCAGTAAATAACTGCTGAGTGAGCCCTGGCTTTACTTTAGGAGGTGTCATCCCCACACAGAGGAAGGGTAACAGTCTCAGCCAACTATTGGGGTGCTCTCGGGGGCCTCTGAAAGGGAAGAGTGATCTTGGACAAGCGGGGGGCGGGTGAACAGAAGATGGGAGACATTCATGGTTAACTTCTGAAAAAGGGAGAGCGTCCCAGCAGCCAATTCAGATGCTGGTATTTCCACCGCCAGGTGGCAGCACACCCTAATCTCAGGGAGTTTCATGATGGGAGAAGCCAGCCTCTTTCCAGGGGCCAATTTCCCCACGGGTCCGTCCAGCCACCGACGCATCCACTTGATTGATTGCTCATGAGCACAACCTTTCGTCCAGCTATTCACCCATCCATCCATCTACATATTCACGCACTTACACATTCACTCAACAAACGAAAACCACGGGCCCGGCATAGGGGATACGCCAGCAACCAGAAGCCTTCCCCGCACCCTTGGAGCTTCCATTTTTAGTTGAGGGAAGACAGACAGTAAATAAGGGAACGCATGAAGAGCAAGATAAGTTCAGATGGGACAAGTGCCATGAAGAAAACGTAGAAGGATGATGTCGAGGAGGGAGATGGGGACGGGGTGGGGCTGTGGAGTGGGCAGGGAGAGGTCGTCAGATAAGGTGGGCAGGGAGGCCACCCTGGGGAGGGACATTTGAGATCCGACTGGAAGAACGAGGGGTCGCCTGTCATGCAAAGTCAGGGGGAGCGGGGAGACATCTCTTGAGGCCGAGGAGAAGCCAGTGTTGAAGATTCCGAGCGGAAGCAGCCTGGTGTGGCCGTGGCAGAGGCAGACCCAGGGGGCCGGGTGGGAGAGGCGGGCAGGGCCAGCTCGGTCAGGGCCTCACAGGCTGCGGAGGGAGCTTGGGTTTCACCTAAGGGTGCTGGAAAGCCACAGAGGGGGTTAAGCGCAGGCCTAACGAGCTCTGGCTTGTAGTTTTCAGGGCCATTTCTGGCTGCTGGGGGAGGAAGAGACTGTGGGGGCAGAGGTGAAGCAGGCAGAGCAGGAGCAGGGGTGCGGGGTGAAGAGGTGCAGGCCGGAGAAGAGGCATCTCGGATCTCGGAGGTATTGCAGAGCCCAAGAGAAACGCACAGGTTGGGGCTGTATCGCCGGGGGAGAACAGACAGGACCAGCGAGGGCTGTGGGTGGTGCGGGAAGAGAGGAGGCCACGAACGCCCCCCTGAGACACATCACTAGCCTCACCCAGAGCAACACCGTCAGAGGACAGGAAAGAACGTCTTCCATGTAGGTTTGCACACCAGCAGCTCACTCGAGCCCAAAGCCCTTGGTCTGGGCTCCCTATAAAAATCTCCAACTGCTGGATTTCTCAAAAAATTAAAAATAGAAATACAGTATCACCCAGCTATCCCACTACTGGGTATTTATCCAAAGAACTTGAAGACAACAATTCAAGGAGACTTTTGCACCCCTGTATTCATTGCAGCCTTATTCACAATAGCCAAGATGTGGAAGCAACCCAAGAGCCCATCAACTGAGGAATGGATAAAGAAGATGTGATATATATATACAATGGAATACTACTCAGCCATAAAAAAGACAAAATTGTCCCATTTGCAACAACGTGGATGGACCTCGAGGGTATTATGTTAAGCTAAATAAGCCAGACAGAGAAAGACAAACACTGCATGATTTCACTCACATGTGGAAGATAAACAGACACATGGACAAAGAGAACAGATGAGTGGTTACCAGAGGGGAAGTGGGTTGAGAGGTGGGCACAAGGGGTGAAGGGGCACACCTATAAGATAACCGGCAAATAATAATGTACAACTGAAATTCCACAATGTTATAAACTATTGTGACCTCAATAAAATAAAACAAAACATTTTTTAAACTCCAACTGCTGACTCCTTTGAGTTACTCCAGAAAGTTCCCGGGGCGGAGTGGGCAGAGCTGTGCGGGTCGATGGGGCTCTTCCTTTACGAAGCCTCAGGGAAGTGCCTTCCCCAGGCTCTAGAATCAGCCGCCAGCGCCCCCCCCCCCCCCCGGCGCCGCTGCCCCCCTCCCCCGTGGAAGAAGCTGATGCCTCCCGGGGTGGGGGATGCGGACTTGAGCGGGAACACTCTCATGGATATGGTTCCCAGTTCCCAAGATGCCCCAATGCATTTCTTCCATGGAGAGACCCACACACACACACACACAAGGCTTTAGTTTCTCGAAAGGAAATTCCAGCAAAACCATTATTTCTCACTTGAGTTGGAGGAGAGTGAGGTGTCCTCAAGGTGGAAATGGCTGCTTTTCACACCACTTGGGCCACATCTGAGGAGGACACCGGGCCTCCGTGCTGGGCCGCCCTGGACCTTCAACAGCTCTGAGCTCCGTAAGGCCAGGGCGCTTCCTGTCGGCGCAGGTTGGCTCCAGCTCCCCACCCCTCCACTGTATCTCCCCACACACTCTGGGCCCACCCAGGGCCCTCAGTGCACTCTGGGAGCTATGGATGTCCCCTCTCTCCTGCCGCCTCCTGCCAGGCTGAGATTTCTGCATTGCACGTCCCGAGCGTGGGCACTGTCGTGATTTTGCTCTCAGCGATGCTGGGCGGGGCTCTCTCTCTCCCTCCTTCCCTCTCTCTCTCTCTGTGCCCTGCTCCTCTGTTCCCTCTGGCTTTTGCTTCCCTCTCTCTCTTCCGACTTCCTCAAGACAGAGGCCACACTCTCTTTCGTATCTGCTCGTCAGTTTCCCTCCCTCTTCCCTTCCCTTCCTCTCTCCCACCCCCCTCCTTTTCTCCCTTCAACATCAAACATTTACCGCCTGCCAATCACTGGTTGGTTTCTGAGGATTCCAGAACAATTTCAGACCCAGTCCCTGCCCTCAAAGGGCTCACAGCCCCGGAGGGATGACCAGCTCCAGCCGCAGCATCCTTCACGCTCGGTGCACTTGATTGCTCAGATCTAAGCTCCTCGGAGGCGGGGACTGCCTCATCCACCTCGGTGAGCCCCGCCCCGAGCGCAGGACCTGGCACCTGGCAGATGCTTCCCATGCTCATAAGTGAGTTCACCCAGCATCTCAGGGCAGCCGCGCCAGCCGGGCCCGGAGCAGGGATCCTACAAGAAGCCAAACTGTGGTTTCCAAATCTGCTGCAGCTCTAGGCACAGGCTGGACCTCAGGCATTTTTAAACCATTGATGCTCCCGTTTGTACTACTATTAATAAATTATTATAAACAATAACATTATAATAATGTTATTTTATAACTATATAAAAATATTGTAAATTTATATGTAAACAATATATGTCTGTAATATTTATATATAAGCAATATATGTTTGTAATAGTATAAATAATAATAAGTAATAATCAATCTTCCTTCACTTGCCTCTGTCCGAAATTGCCAGCTCTGGAACATGTGGACTCGCTGTTGGAAAAACCAAAGCAAATCGAACTTCTTGGTCGTCTCTAGTGACCTTTCCGAAAGTCACGCAAAGAGAGGTTTATTACCACCTTGCATTGTTCAGAAGCCCAGGAACAGTTACTCTTCTAGATGCTGGAGACAGAGAGAAATGAGACGTGATCTTTGCTGACAAGAAGCATTCGGTTTGCTGGAAGGAGAAGCGTAGATGATCATATCCGCGCAATACAGCCTTAGAGGGGCTCTAAGGAACTCTGAGCGGGAGACTGAGGGCCTCTAAGGAGGCAGCAGCCATCACTGTGAAGGTCAGGGATGGCTTCAGTGAGAACACGGCCTTCAGTTTGGATGTGAAAGTCAGCTTGGTGTCCATCTACCTGGTGGAATCACACAGAGAGGATGTCTTTATGTCTGGCGTCCTTCACTCAACACTGGGTTCGTGAAATTCTTCCACGTTGTATAGATTGGTCTGTTCATTCTCGTTCTTGCGTAGCATTCCATTGTATGAATATACCACAACTTTTTATTCTCTCTGCTGATGATGAACATTTGCGTTTTTGCCAGCTATTAATGTATTGCTTCTCAGGCCCAAATCAGCATTTTTGCCTGCTCTGTGAAAACAGAGCTGGAACCTTTCAGTATTTTCCCTTGGTCCATTGGCGCTGAGCATCATGAGGAAAGGGTGCTGGGGAGACCTCTCAGCTCTGCTTCTTGGTTCCGGCGCTCACAGCGGGCAGGGTCCTGCAGCCCAGGTGGCTTTGCCAGTGCCCAGTTTCTGCAGTTCTGCAGTGTTTCCCAGAGGGTGCTCTGCTGCTGTCCCCGTGGGACTTCCCGGCATCTACCCTCCCCCCACCAAAAACTTTGCTGGAAATCTGCCCTCTTGAGCGCTGGGAGAGCCATTCATTCACAGGGAGGTGTCTTGCTTGAGGGACTCTGAAATGAAACTACCCACGGGGGCTGGAAGGGAAGGCTACTGCAGGAGGCGGTGCCAGAGAAGCCATCTGCCCCACAGGAGCTTGGAGCGGAAGAGCCACACGCACTGCAGGATCTGAGGACTGGGGAGCCACCCACGCTCCAGGAGTGGGCCTGGAGAAGCATCTGGAACAATTTATGCCCCTGAGCATTGTTGAAAACAACAGAACATTAACTTGCAATTAGTAGAGACTAACAGCTGGTGTGACACCAACAAAGGCCAACAGCTTAAGAGAGAGATCAGGGAAAGTCAAAGAGGGCCCTAATGAAAACAATGCCATCCCAGGCTGATTGTACACCGCCCAGGGCTGCACCCTCTGAGGGGCGACTGGGAAGTTGCACAATGCAAGGGAAATAGACTTGACTGAAATAGTCCACCCAAGTCACCAAACAAATAAACAAGCAAACAAAGGAAGCAACACCCCCGGGGAAGAGTGAGGAAGGAATCAGTAATCCACACTGCTACAATATAATATTGAAAATCTCCAGTTTTCAACAAAGAAAATTATGAGACACGCAAAGAAGCAGAATAGTGTGATCCATACGGAGCAAAAAACACAGGCAATAGAGACTGCCTTTGAGAGGACCCAGATGTCAGACTTAACGAAGACTCCAAAGAAGCTGTTATAAATATGTTCAAAGAGCTAAAGAATATCATGCTTAAAGAAGTAAAGGAAAGTATGAAAACAGTATTTCATGTAGAGAATACCAATAAAGAGATACAGGACAAAAACCACATGTCCATCTCAGTAGACGCTGAAAAAGCACTTAAAACTCAAGCCCTTTCATGAGAAAAACAATAAAAAAAACCTCAAGCTAGAAAGAAACTTCCTGACTAAGGGCAGCTAAGAAAAAGCCACACCTAACATCATACTTAATGTATGTATTAGTTTCCACTGCTGCTGTAACAAATTTCCACCAACCTAGCGGCTTAACCAATATGAACTCATCATCTTAGGGTTCTACAGGTCAGAAGTCTGATACGGATCTCATTGGGCTAAAATCCAGGGGTCAGTAGGCTTGCGTTCCTTCTGGATGCCCCAGGACAGAATCTGTTCCCTTGTCCTTCCCAGCCTCTAGGGGCCACCCACATTCCTTGGCTCACAGCGCTCTTCCTCCATCTCCAAAGCCAGAAACATAGAGCCAAGTCCATTTCACGCTGCCATCTCTCTGCTTCTCCTCCTCTGCCTCCGTCTGCCACTTCTAAGGGCCCTTGTGATTACACTGGGCTCCCCCAGATAGTTTAGGATCATCTTTCTAGTTTAAACTGATTGGCAATCCACAACCTTAATTCCCCTTTGCCATGTAAGGTGGTATATTTCAGGTTCCAGGATTAGGATATGAACATCTTCAGAGGGCCATTATTCTGCCTACCCCATAGTGAAAGGCTGAATGCTTTCTCCTTAACACCAGGAACAAGACAAGGATGTCCACACTCACTGTTTCTATTCAGTATTGTACTGGTGGTTCCAACCAGGGTGATGAGGCAAAAACAAACAGACAAACAAATAAGTAATAACATAAATAGGTAGATAGATACATAATAGATAGGTGGGTGGGCAGATAGGTAGATACATGGATAGATAGATTGGGGTAGATAGACAGATAAACAGATGATGGGTGGCTGGATAGATGGATGTGTGGATAGATAGACACATGGATGGATAGATAGATAGAAAGATAGATAGATATGAATAGATAGATAGATAGATAAATGTCATCTAGGTTGAAAAGGAAGATGCAAAACACTTTCTATTTGCAGGTGACATTATCTTGTATACAAAAAAATCCTAAATAATCCACTAAGAAGATTATTAGAGGGGCCAGCCCTGTGGCAAAGTGGTTAAGTTTATGCACTCCACTTTGGCAGCCCGGGGGTCACTGGTTCAGATCCTGGGTGCGGGCCTCCACACCCCTCATCAACCCATGCTGTGGTGGCATCCCACACAGAAGAACTAGAATGACCTAGAACTGGGGTATACAATTATGTACTGGGGCTTCGGGGAGGGAAAAAAAAGGAAGATCAGCAACAGATGTTAGCTCAGGGTCAATCTTCTTCACAAAAAAAAAGATGTCTGTTAGAGCTAATAAATGAATTCAGCAAGGTGGCAGGGTAGTACAAGATCAATGTATGAAAATAGGTTTTATTTCTATACTCTAGCAATGAACAATCTGAAAATAAAATTAGGAAAACAATTCCATTTACAATAGCGTCAAAAAGAATAAAATATTTAGGAATAAATTTTTTAAAAGATTGCAAAATGTGTAGTCTGAAAACTTCAGAACACTGTTGAAAGAAATTATTGAAGACCTAAATGAACGCAGCGACATCTCTTGTTTACGGCTAGGGAGAGGATATTGTTAAGATGGCAAAACTTGTCAAGTTGATCTACACATTCAATGCAATCCCCATCAAAACGCCAACTGTCTTTTTTTTTGCAGAAATTGACAAGCTGATCCTAAAATTCATATAGAAACACAAGGAACCTAGAATACCAAAAACAATCTTGAAAAAAAAAGAAAGTTGGAAAAAACAACTCACATTTTCCTAGTTCAAAACTTGCTAAAAAGCTATAGTAATGAAGACCGTGTGGTATTGGCATAGTAAGGATAGATATGTGGATCAATGAAAGAGAATCGAGAGTCCAGAACTAAACCGTCAACTTTACGGTCAATTGATTTTTGACAAGAATGCCAAGATAATTCAATGGAGAAAGAATAACCATTCTCCCAGAAATGGTGCCAGGACCTCTGGACACCTATGTGCAAACGAATGAATTTATATCCTTTCCTTACATCCTACATAAACATTAACTCCAAATGGATCATAGACCTAAATTAAGAGCTGAAACTATAGTCCTGTAAGAAGAAGAAAACATATGAGTAGATCCTCCTGACCTTGGATTAGGCAAAACTTTCTTAGACACAACATCAAAAGCACAACAGACAAAAGAGAAGATAAAATTAAACTTTTGTGCTCTAAAGGACGCCATCAAGAAAGTTAAAAGTAAACCTACAGAAAAGGAGAAAGTATTTGCAAATCATATATCTGATGAGTGACTTATGTCCAGATTATATAAAGAACTCTTATAATTGAACAACTATAAATAACCAAATTTAAAAATGGGCAAACAATCTGAACAGATCCAAAGAAGATACACAAATGGCCAATAAGTGTAGGAAAGATGCTCAATGATATTAGCTGTCAGGGAAATTGAAATGAAAGCTACAATGAGATACCACTTCACACCCAGGAGGATGACTATAATCAAAAAGACAGATAATAACAAGTGTTGACGAGGATGCGGAGAAATTGGAACTCACATCCATTGCTGGTAGAAACGTAAAATGGTCCAGCTACTTAGGAAAGAGTTTAGCGGTTCCTCAAACTATTAAACATAGAGTTACCACACGACCCAGCAATTCTGCTCTACTTCTACGTCCAAGAGAACTGAAAAGATAGGTCTACACGAAACCCTACACATGAACGTTCATAGCAGCGTTATTCCTCGTAGCCAAAAAGTGGAAACAGCCCAGATGCCCATCGACTGATGAATGGACAAACAAAACGTGGTAAATCCACTCAATGGAATATTATTCAGCTATAAAAAGGAAGGAAGTACTGACACCTGCCACAGTGCAGATAAACCTTGAAAACCTTATGCTAAATGAAAGAAATTAATCACAAAAGACCACATGTGGTAGGACTCCATTTATACAAAATATCCAGAACAGGCAAATCCATAGAAACAGAAAAGAGCTCAGCAGCTGCCTGGACCAGGGCTGCCTACACTTGTTTTCCATGGGAAGGCAATTCCATTACCAGTTATTCTGTCATGGTTAGAAGCAGAAATCCCACATTATTTTTTTCTTATCTGATATTGTATTATAAAAAATGTCAAGCATACAGAAAAACTGAAAGAATTTTACCATTGACATCTGTATTCCCACCACATGAATTCTACAATTAATATTTTCCTGTACTTGGCTTATCACTCCGGAAAGTCTTCTCATGCTCCTTCTGAATCAATCCTCTCTTCCACTCCGCCCAGACGTTCTGATTTTTTCCACCATGGATTGTTCCAGAACTTCATATAAATGGAAATACACCATACGTATTCTTCTGTGTGAGACTCTTTTCACTCAGAGTAACCTTTTGAAGACTCATGGCACCGCTTTATCAAGCCATGCTGTGGCAGGCATCCCACATATAAAGTAGAGGAAGACGGACACAGATGTTAGCTCAGGGCCAGTCTTCCTCAGCAAAGGAAAAAAAAAACAAGTAGTTAGAACATATAATAGAAAAATAGTCCCGATAACAGCAAACAAACAAAGACTACCTAGGGATAAATTTTTAATAAGAAATGTGTGAAAAAAATCTGCAATAAGAACTTTAAAAAACTACTGAAGAACTCAAAAGAAAACTACATAATACATTTTTGGATAGGAAAACTCAATATCATAAAGCTGCCAATTTCCTCCAGTATAATTTTGAATTTTAATGAAATCCCAACAAAAATGCGGATAGACTTTTCTCCCTGAAATTTATAAAATCTGTTTCAGAATCTCAAATGGAAAATAAAGAAGCAAAATTATCCAGGAAACTCTGGAGAAGAAGAGGAGGAGGAAACTGTCCAGGCCAGAGTGAAAACATATTTCAAAGCTGAATAATTAAACTAGGGTAAACATGGGTTTTTAAACAAATGGTGGGATCATCTGAGCACCCAGATGAAAATATAAAAATGAACCCATATTGTATGCTGCACACCAGGACAAACTCCAAACGGAGCAAATATATACTTTTTAAAATGAAAATTACAAAAGCACCAGAAAAGGACATAATTCTTCTATAACTTTGGAGAGGGAAAAGAATTTTCTAACTATGCTTAAAAATAGAGAAATCGCAAAAGAAAAGACGGATGATTTCGACTACATAACAGCGTTGATTTACATGGAAATAACTAGTCACGTGGTCACAGTGGCCATCTCTGGGTGAGGACTTGGAGCGACTTCTATGTTTTATGTCTATCAATTTTTCTAATTTTTCAGTAATAATGGCTTGTTATTTATGTAACTTGAGACAAAGGCTCTTTGAACAGTTGAAGCCTAAGCAAGGGCAGCACTTCTGGGTTTCTAAAGCCAGACTGTTCCCTGAAAGTCCACCACAGGCAGGCGGTACACTGACAGCCCCTCAACTCTTTCTCTGGGGAAATACATCCTTTCACAGCCCATTTATTCAACCAGCACTTACTAAGACCCTACTATGTCCCAGACACTAAATTTCACAGGAACCAGGTCGGAATTCCATGAGAACCAGTATGGTGTAACGATGAACAGTGAGGTCTCTGGAGCCAGCTCCAGCCTTTACCAGCTGTGTGACCTAAGATAAGTTAACTCACCTCTCTGAGCCTCAGTTCCCTTATCTGTAAAATAGGAAACACTACTAACACTTAGAACTAAACGAATGCTCCACTTCAAACAGATTTAAGCACTTTGGAAAACTGTTGACAGAATCTTTTAAAGCAGAGCAGTCTCGATTCCATTCCCAGGTATATATCTAACAGAAAGTATCCATGAGATCCAGGGTAAAGTGGGTGACTTACGGTATATCCATATAGTGGAATATTACACAGCAATTAAAATGAAAAAAACTACTACAACATGGATGAACCTCGTAAACTCAACGCTTACGCAAAAGAGTGCACGCTGTATGCTTCTATGTATCTAAAGTTCAAACAGGCAGGACTCGCTACAGTGTTGGAGGTCAGGCTACCCTCGGGGGTGCACCACGCAGGCTTCCAGGTGCTTCTTCACCTGGGTGTTGGCTGCACAGTGAGCTCCCACGAAGGGTGCTCAGCGAATCCTGCGGGTTAGGAAGGGCGATACGCCCCTGAGCGACGCAGGCTGGGTACAGACAAGGACGCTTTGCACATCTGTGCCCTCTGCGCACAGGACACTCATGAGCCTCACTGAGGAGCTTGCGCGCTACCATTTTTCTAGAAATGGGCAACTCTCTCAGTCCTGCTTCTGTTTTTCCTTTTTTGATGGAGACACGGACACACAGCAATATTTCTCTAGTCTAAGAAAAACCACAGTGCAAGGGTGACGAAAAACAGCAACTGCCTATGACTTCAGCATCAGGGACAACAGACGACGGTGGGGACTGGGGCAGCGTATGTTCTGTTAAAGGATGCACGTAGCATTGTATGATTTATGGCAATAGAAATAGGAAATAACCTAAAGGTCCAATGAGCAAAGAATGGTTAAATACCCTCACTTATTCATTTGACAAATTTTTATTGAATGTCTGGTCTGTGCTGAGCATCATTCTGGGATGTGGGATACATGAGCAGCCAAGATAGCCTTGATGTACGGCTTAGCCAAAAACCAGAATGCCAAACTATACGGAGCTTAAATGCTTACACACACTGAAATGCTCGCTCTATGCCGGGCATGGTCCCAAGCGCCTTATACACCTTATCTCCGTAATCCTCACATGACCCTATGAGGAGACCACTAGAATTCTCCTCACTATAAACTGAGGCAGAGAGAGGCTCGAGTAACCTGATCAAAGTTACACCACTAATAAGAGCTGGGATTTGAGTCCAGGTGAGCTGACCCAGAGATTGCACAAGACGTCTTCACTGCAGGGCGGGCTCACGGACAATTTCTGTGTCATTCCCTGCAGACTTCTGTCTGTCACACAGAGGTACAGATTGCAGACACCCCCCACCCTTGGAGGGCTGGTTGAGCCGACCCCCAGCCTCCTTCCAGTGCGTGTGGAAGCCACAGGCTCCTCCCGCTTCTGCAGGTGGCTGCCCCTCACTCTGAGACAGGAAAAGCAGCCCCTGCCCCCGGGGCCAGCCCCGTACTATCTCCTGGGCCCTGGGATCTTCCTGATGAACATGAGCAATGTCACAGAACATTGGCATCAGACGAGGCCACACGGTGACTGTGATGGATAATATCACAGCGAGACTCCTCCTAGTCATGTCTGAACACGGACAAAACACGGACGTCTAAGCCACAATAATGGCAGAAACGACTCATATGCACGACTGTGGTGTCTTCACCGGTTATAGTCTAGGCCTCCCCCTTCTAAACGAATTTATTAAGACTCACCCTGCTTCTGACGGCATCCAATCCAGAGCAAAGCCCGCTTCCTGGAGCCTTGACGCTTCCTGCCGTTTCTTTCTGGTCCTCCCGCCCGCATTCGGTCGTGTTGTCTAGAATTGGCTTGTCTGCCTCCGCCCTGTCGATTTCTGGCCATAGGCAATCCAGGCCCTGGAGCATCTTGTGAGTTCAGAAACTCTACTGGGGCACAGAGGAATGAGGGGGAGGTTGTGCTGCTCCCGCCTCCCAGGATCCACCCCACCCCGTTGCCTTCCACCCTGTAGGCCCCCCGACTCCACACACACCCCCACTCCATGCCCAGCCTCTGACCCCCACTCTGGTGGTTTCTCTTGCCCAGACCTGAACAGCCAGGCGAGCCTGACCTTCCACCCCGCCCTGGACCCCTGGTGCGTAAATGGTCCCCATCTGACGATGCGGGATTCAACATCCTGTTCTACAACAACCACGGGGTACTCATATTACCTCTGTGATCAAGAAAGAATCTTACGATCTTCCTAAACTTAACGCAAATCAGCGTTTCTGCATCACAATCAGGCAGGGGCGTGGAGGCCTCCAGCGCCTGTCCACGTCTCCAGGGTTTACTATTCACTCAGCTGGGTGGGAGAGGAAAACTGAGCCTCCATGGTACACGGGTCCTGTGATTGATGCCCCTACATTATCTCACACTGGCGGGTCAGGAAACGGGCGGGGGCAATAATAATAGCAGCTGTCGTTATTATTGTCATTACGGAGTTAAGATCTATTGAGTACTTGGTAATGTGGCGAAAACTGCGCTGAGCAGTGGGACTCGTGTGCTCTCGGTTAATCCTCGCAAGAGCCACAGTGCAGCTGGGGGAGAAGAGAGGCCAGTAGCACAAGCTGCTGTTTGAGAACCGGAGCTCGGGGACAGACCCCCCGGGTTTGTGTCAGGCTCCTCCTCTGATTACATTTGAGACCTCAAGCAAGCTATTCAACCCCTCCCAGCTTCCTCATCTGTCAAGTGGGGATAATGGGGCCTCATCATATCGAATAAGGCAACACTCAGTGTTAGACGTTGTGGTTGTACATCCTGCTTTTCTGAGCACCTCTGTCATGTGAGTTTGGTTGTAAATAGTTAGTCAGATGGACGATAACTTCCAGCTGTGAGCAGAGGGGTTTGGCCTGTTCCAGATGCGAGAGGCATGGAAGTGGAGCCCGGTCTTGGAACCATTAGCATGTGTCGTGGTTCCCATCTGGCATGTTCCCTCAGTGTGTCCGGGACACAGCGGGGCTCCCTCCCGGGGGAGAGAAGCCAGGACACAAAGGGGGCAAGGCGCTAGATCCAGAGAGGCCAGCAGCCAGAGCACAGCCCCTCTGCCCTGTTGTCTTCTGGAGAGGAAAGGGAAGGGGCTGGACCTCCTGAAGAACCCAAGCATCTGTGAGCACCTTCTGTGGGCCAGGTGCTGTGCAAGTGCTTTGCAAATACGACCTCACTCACTCTTCAGTAGAAGCCCACAGGGTCTGTATTATCCTTATCCCCATTTGACAGATGAGGAAACTGAGGTTCCAAGAGAAGAAGCCCTACACTAAGGAGCTCTGGGACAGGGATCTGATTTTAGCAGTGTGAGCCTGAGTCCACAATCTTAACCAATGCTCTGTCTTCCTCCCAATATAGGGTCCCCAGGGGACGAACAGGACAAGGAGAGTCAAAGCTTTGGGGTTTTAACTCCCAGACCATTGTCTTCCCGTGACTTCCACCCCATGTGGCTTCACGGAGACTATGGATTTAGCTCGGCTGGGGGACTTCAGACCTGGGGAGCTGTGAGGACAGCAGTGGGAGTGGGCTTGTCATCCTGAAATTTCCAAAGACGAGTGAGACAAGGAAGCACCAGCTGCCGACACATTGGGTGGCCTGCGGTGGCTAGAACTCTGGGTGCTCCAGAGAGTAATGCAGGCAATGAAGAGCTGCCGTTTCCTGGACTGCCGACGTGTCCCACCAGGAGCCGTGTGAGGTGACACACAGCTGTGAAACAGCCTCTGCATCGGGCTCCCGAGATCACGACCAAAGGTGAAGAAGTTTCGGACCGGTGTGTGAGGTGTGTGTTAATTTCACACAGGTTCCCATAGCAACATAATAATAACAACACCAGTAACAATCACAACAACAAGAATAACAATAAATAGGTGACGTCAGCATCACAGTGGAGTGAACTTGCCCGGGACTCTCTCCTCCAACATACAGTGAAAAGGGGCATCCATACTCCAACAGAGGACATCCTAACACAACACAAAAATGTCAGAGAGACATGCGGCCACACAACGGAGGGTGGAGAGGCTGGAGCCCCCCTCAGAGGAGCTGGAACAGGGTAAGAGAGAACTTTTCTCCCTCCCCTAAAGACTGCGATCCCCAACCGTGGGAGGATCCGTGAGGAAAGGAGCAGGGGAGGGGTCCCCTGTTTGTGGGATCATCAAGGACCACTGAGGGCCTGTGCAGCCTCGAGGGAAACCCTCTCCTTGGGGGAGAGCTTTCACAGGGGGTGACCTCATCAAGCCCACACCCCAGGAGACCAGAGGGAGAAAACCCCGAGAACATGCAGGAGAAAGCACTCCTCCCGCCACCCACCCCACGCCCGCTCCAGCCTCTAGGACCTCAGCTGAAGGCAGAGGGCTCAGAATATGTGTCTCTAGACCCCCACCCAGTGGCAATAGGCAATAATGGTAACCAAATAATATCAGAATGCATAAGACCCAACCCATCTCCTCTAGCAATATCAGACACTACATCAAATCTCCAGACCAGAGAGAAAATGACAAGCACCCATAATTCAGTCCTGAGCACATGAAAATGTGTAATCTAAATGACAATGAACTCAAAATAGCTGTCATCAAAAAAACTCAACAAGGTAAAAGAGAATGTAGAGAAACAATTCAAGGAGTTCAGGAGCTACTTCACAAAAGAGATTGAAACTATAAAGAAGAACCAATCGGATTATTAGAGATGAAAGACACAATGGAAGAGAGAAAACAAAATATGGATTGTCTGAATGCTCGAGCGGACATCATAGAGGAACGTATAGGCATAATCAAAGATAGACATGTTGAAATGCTCCAGACAGAGGAGGAGAGAGAACTAAGACTAAAAAGAAATGAAGAAAGTCTCCGAGAAATATCCGACTCAGTGAGGAAATGCAACATAAAAATTATAGGTACTCAAGAAGGAGAAGAGAAGGAGAATGGAGCAGAAAGCTTGTTCAAAGAAACAATAGCAGAGAACTTCCTAAACCTAGGGAATGAGAGGGAAATCTGTGTGGAAGAGGCTTCCAGATCTCCTAGATTTGTCAATGCAAAAAGACCTACTGTAAGGCATATAGTAGTAAAAGTGGTAAGAATGAATGACAAAGAAAGAATACTCAGGGCAGCAAGGCAGCTGAAAATAACCTACAGAGAAACCCCTATCAGACTTTCAGTGGATTTCTCTGCAGAAACCTTACAAGCTAGGAGAGAATGGAATGACATATTCAAAACTTTAAAAGACAAAAATATTTAGTCAAGAATACTCTATCAAGCAAAAATATCCTTCAGATATGAGGGAGAAATTAAATCTTTCTCAGACAAACAAAAGCTAGGGGACTTTGTTGCCACAAGACTCTGCCCCACCCCCACCAAGAAATCATCAAGAAGGCCCTCACACCTGGAAAAAAAAAATGGAGAAAGGGGTCACAAAACACAGAGTAAGGAGATAAATAGGTAGACAGAATCAGAATAGGATAGCAAATACTCAAGTGTAGCATTAAGCTAAAGGGAAGGGAAACACCAAAAACAAAGACAATCCTGTCATTTTAACCACAAACTCACAACACGAGATGGAATAAGATATGAGAAAAACAACTTAGGAGGGGAGGAGGAAAGGCGCTGAATCAGTTTAGACTAAGGAAATAAGAGGCCATCAGAAAGTGGACTATGTTATACACAAGATTCTGAAAACAAACCTCAGGGTAACCACTAACCTAAAAAGCAGAACAGAGACACAAAAAATAAATAAGGAGAAAACAAAGAAACACATCGTTAAAAACTACATTATCCAATGGGTAGACCAAAACATACAGGATAAGAAACAAAGGATACGCAGGAGAACCAGAAAACAAGTGACAGAATGACAGCATTAAGCCCTCATACATCAATAATCACCCTCAATGTACAAGGATTGAATTCTCCAATAAAAAGACACAGAGTGACGAGATAGATTAAAGAACAAGATCCAACAGTTTGTTGCCTCCAGGAAACACATCTCAGCTCCAATGACAAACACAGGCTCAGAGTGAAGGGGTGGAAGACGATACTCCAAGCTAATGGCAAACAAAGGAAAACAGGTGTCACAATACTTATATCAGACAAAGTAGACTTCAAGATAAGACAAGCAAAGAGAGACAGAGAGGGGCAGTATAGAATGATCAAAGGGACACTCCATCAAGAAGAAATAATGCTTATAAATATCTATGCACCCAACACAGGAGCACCAAAGCTCATAAAGCAACTATTAACAAACCTAAAAGAAGATATTAATAATTACACAATAATAGTAGGGACCTCAACACTCCACTCACATCAGTAGATAGATCATCCAGACAGAAAATCAACAAGGAAACAGTGGAATTAAATGAAAAGCTAAACCAGTTGGACTTAATAGACATATATAGAACTCTCCATCCAAAAACAGCAGAATACACATTCTTCTCAAGTGCATACAGAACATTCTCAAGGATAGACCATATGTTGGGAAACAAGGCAAGCCTCAATAAATTTAAGAAAATTGAAGTAATAACAAGCATCTTTTCCAATCACAATGCTATAAAGCTAGAAATTAATTACAAGAAAAAAGCTGAGAAAGGGACAAAGATGTGGAGACTAAACAACACGCTGTTGAACAAGCAATGGATCATTGAAGAAACTAAACGAGAAATCAAAAAATATCTGGAGACAAATAAAAATGGTAACGTGCCATACCAACTCATAGAGGATGCAGCAAAAGCCGTATTAAGAGGGAAATTCATTGCAACACAGGCACACTTTAACAAACAAGAAAAATCCCAAATAAATGATCTCAAATTACACCTAACTGAATTAGAAAAAGAAGAACAAACACAGCCCAAAGTCAGCAGAAGGAGAGAAATAATAAAAATCAGAGCAGAAATAAACACTATTGAAACAAAAAAGGCAGTAGAAAGGATCAATGAAACAAAGAGCTGGTTCTTTGAGAAGATAGATAAAATTGACAAACCCCTAGCCAGACAAAATTAGAAATGAAAGAGGAGAAATAACAACAGACACCACAGAAAGACAACAGATTATAAGAGAATACCACAAAAAACTATATGCCAACAAGATGGATAATCTATAGGAAATGGATAAATTCTTAGACTTTTACAACCTCCCAAACCTGAATCGAGAAGAAACAGAGAATCTGAATAGACCAATCACAAGCAAAGAGATCGAAACAGCAATCAAAAGCATCCCAAAGAATAAAAGCCCAGGACCTGACGGTTTCCCTGGGGAATTCTACCAAACTTTCAGAGAGCATTTAATACCTATCCTTCTCAAGTTATTCCAAAAAATTAGAGAAGCTAGAACACTTCCTAACACATTCGACAAGGTCAACATAACGCTGATACCAAAGCCTTACAAGGACAGCACGAAAAAGGAGAACTGCAGGCCAATATCGCTGAGGAACATAGATGCAAAAGTCAACAAAATTTTGGCAACACAAATTCAGCAACACATCAAAAGGATCATACATCATGATCAAGCGGGATTTATATCAGGGACACAGGGATGGTTCAACATCCGCAAATCAATCTACATGATACACCACATCAACAAACTGAGGAATAAAAACCACATGATCATCTCAATAGACACAGAGAAAGCATTTGAAAAGATCCAACAGCCATTTTTGATAAAAAGTCTGAACAAAATGGGGATAGAAGGAAATTACCTCAACATAATAAAGGCCATATATGACAACCCCACAGCCAACATCATACTCAATGGGCAAAAACTGAACGCCATCCCCCTGAAAACAGGAACGAGACAAGGATGCCCAGTGTCACCACTCTTATTCAACAGTACTGGAGGGTTTGGCCAGAACAATTAGGCAAGAGAAAGGAATAAAAGGAATCCAAATAGGAAGTGAAGAAGTGAAACTCTCGCTGTTTGCAGATGACATGATCTTATATATAGAAAACCCCAAAGAGTCCATCGGAAAACTAATAGAAATAATTAACAACTACAGTAAAGTGGCAGGGTACAAAATCAACTTACAAAAATCAGTTGCTTTTCTATACTCCAATAATGAACTTACAGAAAGAGAATTCCAGAATACAATTCCATTTACAATCGCAACAAAAAGAATAAAGTACCTAGGAATAAATTTAACCAAGGAGGTGAAGGACTTATACAATGAAAACTATAAGACATTACTGAGAGAAATTGATAATGACATAAAGAGATGGAAAGAGATTCCATGCTCATGGATTGGATGAATAAACATAGTTAAAATGTCCATATTACCCAGAGCAATCTACAGATTCAATGCAATTCCAATCAGAATCCCAATGACATTCCTCACGGAAATAGAACAAAGAATCCTAAATTTCATATGGGGCAACCAAAGACCCAGAATTGTTAAGGCAATCCTGAGAAAAAAGAACAAAGCTGGAGGCATCACAATCCCTGACTTCAAAATGTACTGCAAAGCCATGGTGACCAAAACGGCATGGTACTGGTACAAAAACAGGCACACAGATCAATGGAACAGAACTGAAAGCCCAGAAATAAAACCGCATATCTACAGACAGCTAATCTTTGACAAAGGTGCCAGGAACATCCAATGGAGAAAAGACAGTCTCTTCAATAAATGGTGTTGGGAAAACTGGACAGCCACATGCAAAAGAATGAAGGTAGACCATTATCTTATACCATACACAAAAATAAACTCAAAATGGATCAAAGACTTGCAGATAAGTCCTGAAACCATAAAACTCCTGGGAGATAATATAGGTAATACACTGACATCGAACTAAAAAGGATCTTTTTGACTACCAAGTCTTCTCAGACAAGGGAAACAAAAGAAAAAACAAACAAGTGGGAGTTCATCAGACTAAAGAGCTTCTGCAAGGCAAAAGAAACTAGAATCAAAACAAAGAGACAACCCACCAATTGGGAGAAAATATTTGCAAATCATATATCTGACAAGGGATTAATCTCCACAATACATAAGGAACTCACACAAATGAACAATAAAAAAACAAACAACCTGATCAAGAAATGGGCAGAGGATGTGAACAGACATTTTTCCAGAAAGGATATACAGGTGGCCAATAAACACATGAAAAGATGTTCAACATCACTAATCATCAGGGAAATGCAAATCAAACCACACTAAGATACCACCTTACGCCTGTTAAAATGGCTATAATCACTAAGACTAAAAATAACAAATGTTGGAGAGGGTGTGGAGAGAAGGGAACCCTCACACACTGCTGGTGGGAATGCAAACTGCTGCAGCCACTATGGAAAACAGTATGGAGATTCCTCAAAACACTAAAAATAGAAATACCATATGACCCAGCTATCCCACTACTGGGTATCTACCCAAACAACTTGAAATCAACAATCCAAAGTCACATATGCACCCCTATGCTCATTGCAGCACTATTCACAATAGCCAAGACATGGAAGCAACCCAAGTGCCCATCCACCGATGATTGGATAAAGAAGATGTGGTATACATACACAATGGAATACTACTCAGTCAGAAAAAGACAAATTCATCCCATTTGCAACAACATGGATGGACCGGGAGGAAATTATCGTAAGCGAAATAAGCCAGACTGAGAAAGACACACACCAGATGATTTCACTCATATGTGGAATATGAGCAAACACACAGACTGAGAAATCAGTTCAGTGGTTACCAGGGGAGGGGGGGTGGGGGGTGGGTACAGGGGGTGAAGGGGAGCACCTGTGTGGTGACAGACAAGAAATAATGTACAACCGAAATCTCACACTGATGTAAACTATTATGAACTCAATAATAAATAACTAGAATAACAATAAATAAGGCCCAGCACTGGTTCAGTACCTCGTGAGCCTAACAGACGCAGCTGTTCAGTGCCTTATCTGTGTCTTTGTTGAATGCCCCCAACCACCCCCAGAGGCAGGTACTGGTGTCCTCCCCACTTTACAGATGAGGACACTGAGGCTGGATTGCCTAACTAACTTGCCCACGTTCACAGAGCCAGGAAGAAGGGTTCGCCCATCTACTCCCCAGTGGGTCAACAGACGATGAACGGACGGGTAGGCAGGTGGACAGAAGGAGGCTGACCCTCGGGGACCCCATGCCTCCTGAGGCCAGCGCCTGCACAGAGAAGCCCTCTGAAGCTGGCTGACACACCCGAACTGACCGGCGGGGACCTTGTTGGAGCGTCACTCATCCCCAGGGTTTCTGAACCCAGGTTCCAAAGCGCAGACTCCACAGGGGAGCTCAGCGCAGGGCCTTCTGGGGGGCGCATCGCCTGCGCGCACGCAGCCAGCTGAGGTCCCCATGGTGCCGAGAGGACAGGGCGTCCCGGCTGCGCTCGGGCCTCACCCCATCTTCCCCAGAGTCTCCGGGGGACCCCAAGCACGGCGGGGTGCTGGCGCAGCATCCCACCCCGTGCTGGGGGTAATGTCATGAGCCCCATTTTAGCCGCGAGAAAGCTGGAGCTCGGGGAGGCTGACGCCCGCCCGCATCACACGGCAGGCAGCTGGCAGCAGCCCGGGACCAGCCGCCCCCCGAAGGGCCAGGTCCTCCCTCCGCAGGCCGGGTCCCCGCGGAGCGGTGCTGCGTGGAGCTCCTGCGCCCACCCTCCGCACGGGGCGAAATTCTGGGAAATTCTTGCAGAGGAAGACGAGGCGGGACCCGAGCCCGCCCAGACACGAGGGCCTCGCAGGACAGCGGGAGTCCTCGTCCTCGGAGCCCCTCCTCTCTCCACCCCGCTCCCTGGGCGGCAGCGCCCCTCCCTCCCCGGCCCCCCGCGAGGTGAATCAGCCCGGCTGACCCAGCGCTGGAAGCGGACCCCGGGGGACGCTCCTGTCGGCCAAGAATCCCAAGAATGCAGGGGGCGGGGCCCTGGAGAAGCCGGGCGGTGATTTGATCTCCGGGCGAAGCGGCGTTTCCATCCCCGGCCAGGGAGGGATCGCACGCGAGGCTGGGCGAGTCCCCCAGAGGGAGAAGCCAGGCACGCGGGGCCAGGGGCCAAGGCGCTCGGGCGCTTTCCCAGCCTTCCGGAGCGCTGGCGGGGAGAATCCTGAGCCACGTGCAGCCCGAGAACTCGCCCGGGGCCGAGCTGCTCCTTGGAGGCAAGGTGGGGGCAAGCAGTGGAGAGACCGTTTTGCCTCAAGTGGAAACTTGGTTAGCTTTCACATTCAAAGGAACGTCCTCCTTGTTGAGTCTGACACTTATTTCACAACTGCACCGCATTTTCTAGCACCAGTCTAAGCATTTGCAGACGCTAAGGGGTAGCAGCATAATGGACATCATACCCATTTTACAGGTCAGGAAACTGGGACACAGAGAGGTTAAGTAACTTGCCCAAGGTCACACAGCAAGTGAGTCACAGAGCAGGAATTTAAACTCAGGAAACGTAGTCTGACCCCTAGGAGACCTGCCTTCCCTTTAATGGGGTGTTAAAGATGACATCATGGGGCATCATTATTACCAATTCCCATACTCTGACCACTGTGAGATCCTGCCATCCCTTTTAACATCACAAGACGTCATTAGCACCATTTTCTGCAACACAGCCTTGATAGCCACTGATGACCCAGGGTCCTGTCTTAGGTGTGACAAGCGACACATGGAGGCTGGCATGGGGGCCTCTAAAGTTCCTTTGTGCCCCTGCAGGGAGACAGAACTGGTGTGGGGCCAGAACTGGTCGGCATCTTCGCTGCCAAGTGAGGGGCTCTTAGGAGTGCCAGGCTTTTCTCTGAGAGCTGCGCCCGCATCACTCATCAGGCCTCACGCCCCCGACGTGGGCACCACAGGGTCCCCGTCTCACAGATGTGAAGTAAGGCTCAGGAGCACAAAGAAACATGCAGCCAGCAAGTGGAGCCGGCAGGGGTGTTCGTTTGTTCCCTCGGCCTGCAGCAACAAAGTACCGCCAGCTTGGCTTAAAACAACACAGGTTTGTTCTCCCACATTTCTAGAGGCCAGAAGCCCAAAAGTCAAGGTGTGGTAGGGCCGCTCTCTCTCAAGGAGAGTCACGCCTTGCCTGCTCCAGGTGTCCCCTGGATGTTGGCCGCCTCGCTCCAGTTTCTGCCTCTGCCTTCACCCGGCCTGGGCCTCCCCTCTGGGTGTCTCTCTTCTCTTCTAACGACACCCGTCGCTGGATTTGGAGTCCGTTCGGATAATCTGGGATGACCCAGAGTCTTAGCTTCATCACATCTGCGGAGACCTCGTTTCCAAATCAGGTCCCATTCTGGTGATGAGGACGTGGACATATCTTTTGGGGGCCACCTTTCAACTCACTAAAGTAGGATTTGAACCAGTCTGGCTGTCACTCAGCTTTTTAAAAAGTATGAGGCATCCCCAGAGGTGCCCAGGAGGCCAGCCCCCAGGGAGGGGCTCCTGCCTACTCAGGGTGGGGCTGAAAACACCCGAGGCCCACTGCCCCAACAGGCCTGGTCACGTGGGGACAGGGAGCCCAGCTGGTCTTCCCACCTCCAGTGACGTGTCCCCAACCCCACCTACCATGTCCTGGGCGAATCCCCACGCGCCTGCCACACAAGCTGCCCCCTGCCCTGTCCTCTGGGACACCCCCACGACTGTGCATTGCTTTGTGACCGGTGATTTCTGTCTGTCTCCCCATACGTGGTGAAGTCCCCGTGGGGGTTTATTTAGAACGGCTTTATTGAGAAATTTGCATGCCGTATAAGTCACCTATCTAGCCTGTGCAATTCAACGGTGTCTAGCACATCCACAGAGCTGTGCAGTCATCACACAATCAGTTTTAGATCACTGTCACTGCCCCAAAAGCACCCCTGCACCCACTAGTAGTCACTCTGCCATTTTTCCCCAACATCCTCTCCAGCTCAGGTGACCACTAATCTACTTTCCATCTTTATGGACTGGCTTAATTTGGACATTTCATATAAAAGAAATCATACAGTATGTGGTCTTCAGTGTCTGCCTTCTTTCACTTGGCATAATGTTTTCCAGGTTCTTCCACGTGGTAGCGTGTATATCAGTACTTTGTTCCTTTTTATGGCTGAATAGTATGCCATTGTATGGATATACCACATTTGTTTATCCATTCATCAGGTGATGGACATTTGAGTTGTTTCCACTTTTTGGTTATTATGAATAATGCTGTTAATTCACACTCGTGTAAAATTCTTTGTGTGGACATATGCTGTCGTTTCTCTTGGAATGTATGCCCAGGAGTGGAATTGCTGAGTCATATGGAAACTCCATGTTTAACCTTAGAGGCCCCCCTGTGTTTTTAATGAAAGACTCACTGCCCCTCCCCAGCCACGTGACCTTGACCTGCTGACTTGACCTTCTCAAGCCTTGGTTTCCTTGCCTGTACAAGGGGAATTGACTCGCTCACTAAATCTTTATTGACCACCTGCTATGGGCTGGGCTCTGTTCTAGGTGCTGGGACACAGCAGTGATCATAGGAGACAGATTCCTGCCCTCAGGGAGCTGACTTCCAACGGAGGGACCTGGATAATAAACAGACAATAATTTAAACACAGTAGGTCAGATGAGAGAAGTGAGGCAGAGAAGGAGATAGAGAATGTGGGGGTGCAGAATGGGGGTGAGGTGGTGTCACAGGGTTAATGGGGCTGCCAGGGAGCCCTCATGAGGAGGTGACATGGAGCACAGACCCAGAGGAGATGGGAGCACAGCTTGTACAGGTGGAGGGGGTGGGGGTGGGGGTCTGTGGATTACAATCACTCCTGCTTGCGGGATCTTTTTGCCAGAATCGAACGTAGCCATGTTGATCATTTGTGTCCTCACCATCTTGAAAATCAATTCCTGTGAAGGGAGCCCAAAACCATCATTTTAAATTCGTTAGAAACCCAGGGACTCTGCCTTGGGGAAATCTGGGACGACTCTGGAAGGCGGTGGCATTCAGCTGGGGCTTGAAGGCTGGGTAGAAGTGAGGAGGGACTGGCTGACCCTCCAGCCCCTGATCATCAGGGGCTCTCCGGGTGGCTTCTGCCTCTTCTGAAAGGAGCATCTGTATGAGTCCAGCCAGGAAGCTGAGCAGGCTTTCTGAAGCCAGGCTGCCTTTGGGGAGTCCTGAGGCTTTGGTGATTGAAGGGCAGCTCCTGTTTTTATGCAAAGCACTGGGCCCTTCCCCTCTCCTGTCCACAACAGAAGGCTTTGTTCCCTTCACAGGTGCAGCCTTCCTTTCCAGATCATTCCCTTCTTCTTCCTCCCCAGGCTGCCACAGCCTCAGACAAGGGACTAATTTGAAAGTCTGAATCCAGGGGCAGGAGAGAGGCAGAAGATGGCAAGTGGCCACTGTGCTCCTGGGCCAGCCTGGGGGAACCTTCCTCCTGGACGCCCGGCCCTCCTTTATCTTGGTTGAATCAACAGCCAGTTCATTCACTAGTCAATTCGTTCCACACACATTTCCGGCACATCTCCACCGGGCCAGGCTCTGTACTGGTGCTGAGGACGCAAGATGATTCAGACACCATTTGGGCCCTCCACCCACCCCAGCCTGGAGGGGAAACCAACACGTAAATAAACACATATTTCTGGCACTCTGATAGCCCACTTCACTGGGTGCAGAACCGAAATAGTGCAAGGTTTTGGGAGCCAGACACAGGACTGGCTACTGCTCCGGGGCCCAGCGCAAAATGAAAACGCATTCCCCTTGTTCAAAATTCACTAGAGATTTCAAGATGGCAACAGCAGAGCATTGCACCACGTGTGGAGCCCTTCTAAATGTGGGGCCCATGTGACAGCACAGGTCACATGCACACAAAGCCGGCCAGCTCATACCTTCCAGAAGCTCCCACTCTGATGTAAGCTTTGGTTACGGGTTGTTTCACCTCTGTCTTTGGTTTCTTTATCTGTAAACTGAGGTTGGACCTGCCTCTTACATTGGGTAGTTGTGAGCATTAGTGAATTATATTTATGAATCTACTTGAACAGAAACTAGTGCACAGTAGATTCCGAGATCAATAATAGCTATTATTATTCCAATAGGTTCAAAAGGGGAGAAGGGTCAATCTGGAGGGGGCAGGGAGGACAGCAGCTCTGAGAGCAGCTTCATTAGAGGCCCGTGGAACCTTGAATTATGGGCATGTTCCCCACACCCTCTGACCCGCAGACTCTGGGGTCAAACCACCTGGCTCCCTCACCTCCCAGCTGTGTGACCTCAGCCCCTCCATGCTCCCTTTCCCTTATCTGTAAAGTGGGCACAATCCTAGTGTGCATCTCAACGGGTCGTCCCGAGGGCCGCTCACGCCGCACCCTTAGGACAGGCTGGCACAGGAAGAGCTTTGTATTTCAGCTGGAAGAAGAATCTGGGAGCATCTCCGATGACAATGACAAATAAAAATGGCAAGCAATAGGATATATTGGAGTATATGAGGAAGCCATTTGGTATAAACCTAATTCGGCCTGACTTTGTTTTTCCAAAATGGCCTGTGGCCATTGAGCATGCATTGTATATCTGCTTAGACATTTTGAGATAAAGGTGCAACTTCCCTCCCCCTCCCAACGTTGGCATCTCCTTAAAGATTAAGCATCTTTCTTTAGGCTGGGAACTGATTGCAGCGCTCATCTGTGACCGCCCAGCTCGAGGCAACAGACCTGCCACCCTGCGGCGTTCACTGAGACAGCAGACCTATCTGCTGTTTCCATCAATCGCTGTGCTGACAGAGCAGCCTCGTGACTATTGTAAAAGGGACATTTCAATCATATGTGAAACATACTCTTTGAGGGTATATAACCACCCTGTGTACCCCCACTTCTTTGGAGTGCTCTGTTCCTTTGTGGAAAGACTCTCCCGGGTTATAATCCTCAGATTTAAGCTCGGAATAAACTCACCCAAACTTTCATTTATAGATTGGTTATGGATTATTTTCGTCGACAACAACAAGAGACATCTAAGAATGAGCTAGGACCAAGTCAAGGGACGGATTACAAAATAACTGACCTGTGGATTACTTCGCTGGGCTGCCAAACAAAATACCGTGGATGTGTGGGGCTTAACCCACAGGCGTTCACTGTCTCATCGTCGTGGAGGCAGGAAGGCCCAGGTCAGGGTCTGGTTTCTCTGAGGCCTGTCTCCTTGGCTTGCAGACGGCTGCCTTCTTGTGTGCTCACCAGGTCCTCCTCCTGGGCATGCACATCCCCGGGGGCTCCTTGTGTGTCCACATTTCCTCTTCTTCTAAGGACACAGTCAGATTGGATTAGGAGCACCCTAACAGCCTCGGTTTAACTTAGTCAGCTCTTGAAATGTGTTCCCTCCAAAGATGACACCTTCTGAGATGCGGGGGGTTCTGGCTCCAACACACGAATTTAGGGGGAACATAACAACCTGTGCTTTTCAAAAATGTCCAGGTCCTGACAGACAAAGAAGACCCGAGTGAGGGGGTGAAAGGAGGCCCCTGAGCTCGCGTGTTCTCCTGGGCAGGATCCCAGACAGGAGACACTGTTTTTCTTTTGTTATAAAGGATGTTAGTGACACAATCGGCAAAATCTGAATAAGGCCTGTGGATTACATAATAGTATCATATCAGTCAACTTCCTGATTTTGATCAAAACCTCCTGTAGTTATGTAACAGAAAGTGCTTGTTTTTAAGACATACGTACTGAAGTATTTGGGACCGTCAGGTAATCAGGTCTGCAATGTACTCTCAAAGAAAAAAGTAGATGAGCGATGGACAGATGGATGGATGGATGGATGGATGGATGGACGGACGGGTCGGTGGGAGCGAAGGTAGAATGTTAACCCTCACACCAATGAAAAGCACACAGAAATTCCTGCCTAGTTTTGCGACTTTTCCGTAAGTCTTTTCACACGTACAGTTTAAAAACTTTTAACCACTGAGATGAAAACCTAAGCAGTGGGTCACGGTCCAGGGGCAATATGGCGGAGGGAGGGGGGGAAGAGAAGGACACCTATCGAGTGTCAAGCAGCCTCGATGGTCTTACCACAGCCTTACAAGGTAATTAATAGAACCCTCATTTTCAACCTGAGGAAAGGGAGGCACAGAGCGCTTAACTATCTCGCCCAAAGTCATTTCAGGTTTTGTGAGGGCAGCCCCCACTCCCGGGTCCCATTTCCAGGTAGGGCAGCCAGTGTTTACATTCACTGTCTCACCTTGGCCACCATCACACAAGGCAGCCTCAGAGAGGGTCCAGTCCTGGGGAGGCGGTGAGTCAGGGTGGGTGGGGAGGGGGGGCAGTATTCATTGCTGGATTTACAAACCTGTAGTTTTCTCTGGGTCCCCAAACTTCAGAGCCAGCCTCAGCCCCTTCCGGCCCCAGAGACATTCAGTGTTCAAGATGAAATAAAGACCCAACGTGATCCGAACAAAGTGTTATTATAAACTTGTGAAAAGAGTCCTTATTAGAGAGGGCTCGGGCAGGAGGAGGCCTGGGGGTTGTGACAAGTCTGATCATTTCTGCAGGCTCCTGGCGAGCGGTGATCATTAGCAGATTTTGTTCTGGGCAGGCTCAGTGTCAGCCCCACATTATGGGATTTTACGGGATTTATGCACAGAACTTTCCTACAAAGCGAGGTATTATAGGACGGATTAGGCAGTTCCAAGAAGCAAAGGGTCGGGCTCTCCCATCTTAGTTTTTAGCAGATTTCTTGAAGAGGCCCATGGTCAGGGGCTCTGTGGCCTCACACCAGAACTCCTGTATCCTGCTGACTCTAGAATAAGCATACTTGTCCAAAAAGATCATTGAGTGGATTTTTCTTAATATAAACTAATTACAGAACATTAGGAATATGTAAAAAAGACATAAAAAGATGAAAATCACATGTTCTATTATCATCCAGAGACAGCCACTGTCTTCTTTCTGTGTGTGGTTGTGTGTGCACGTGTGTGTGTCCGTGTAGAGAGAGATGGAGAGACAAAGACAAAAGTCCAGAGCAGGAAGAGAAAGAAGCAGAGAGAATGAGCTTTGAAGTAAAGTTGAGCTAAATTTGAATTCTGTACCTGCCACTGATTTGCTCCGTGACCTTGGCCAAGCTCCTTGACCTCCAATTCCACAGGTGTGACTGGGGAACACAGACCCTACCTCAAGGGAGCCGTTTTGATTAAATGAGAGTAAATTAAATGAACGTGAAGCATTTCATATACCACCTGACCCAGACGACATCCCACCCAAATGGTAACTAAGTAAATATGAACAAGTACTTTAGGCTTTTTCTTTCCAGAAGTGGGATCATGCTGGCCACATGAATTTGTATCCTAACACAGTACGGGTTTTACTGCTATAATTGTGGGAAAACAGACTTTCATTCTCAGGGAGCTAAAAAAGAAGAGTACAAAATTCCCAATTACACCCTGCTCTTCAGACTAAATTTTTAATGACGCAGTATATTGTCAAGATTGTGCATATGTTTTTGGGGGGTTTGTTGTTGCTCTTTCCTTTATATTTGGCTGCCCAGCATAAACTCAACAAGCACCTGACTGGGGCTACAGATTCACAACGTCCAGAAGATCTGATTATTCCATCTGTCTCAGCAACGCCACTTAACACTGCACGATTCAGACAAGTTACTCCTCCTCTCTGGGCCTCCGTTTCTCATCTGTTCAATGGGGATGGCAACAGCGCCCCTCAGCAGGTGGCTGTGATGGCTAAGTGAGAGTCCACGTGAAACAAAGGACCTGGTGCCTAGTAAGTGCCCTGTAAAAGGTAAAATAATAACAATTATTGTTTCTTACATTTAAGAGATACAATCTTCCTATTACAAATATGTGCCTTTCCGTTTGTCTGTTTCCTACATGTTTCTATAGACTAATTAGAGCAACAAAGCCCAGACAGGGCTTTTTGATGGAGCCAGAACTGGCAGGCAGCCCCTCTGTGCGCCCCTTCGCACTGGGAGACAGCCGGCCAGATGTGGCACAGGAAACAGGAGGCCGGAGGGTCGGGGGTACATGCAATGCCAAGGGGCTGCATGCCTGTCCCCCCACCTGAAGGCAGAGACTGGGCTTGTTGTGGACTTTGAGAGCCCTCATAACAAATGGCAGGGCTGTAATAAATCTTAGGGGAGGTCCATTGTGGAGAGGCAGGGTGGGGGAGACACCAGGATCCCAAGTCAGAGCCTGTCGCTTCTGCCTCCAGCTTGAATGTTCACAAGCCTGTGGCCTCAGGCAAGCGACTCAGCATTTGGGGGTCTCAGTGTCCTCGTCTGTCAGGACTAAAGGAGGTAGCACGTTTGAGGAGCTAGACACAGCCCCAGGCTGTGGTGAGCACATCCTAAACACCAGCTGGTCACGATACATCCATCATTAGGCTCTCCTGTCCTACTGCTTTTGTCTATTCGTTTTCAACTTCTCGATGACGTTGGTCTCCCCATTGATCCTCCACTTCTCACGGTGGGCATTAAACTGGGTCAGTCCCTATGAATACGTTTCCAGCAGGAGGGCGAGAAAACAGATACCGCTTTTCTGAAGCTCGCGTTTCATTTATTTCTGAGGTCTTGAAAGACCGACATTTGCTAGCTTAACGTCGGCGGTCTAGGGCGGAAACTGGCAAACTACAGTCCACAAACCAAGTCTGCAGAGCCCCCGGCCTTTCTGTGTACACTGCGGGTCTAAGAATGGTTCTTATACTCTTAAATGGTTGGAAAGTAAGCAACTTTGTGACATGTGAAAGTTATATGAAATTCAAATTCCGGTGTCCATAAATAAAGTTTTATTGGTACACAGCCAAGCTTATTAGAGAGAACGCGTCTATAACCCTTTACGTATGGTCTGTTTACATATCATCTATTTACTTATTGCTATTTATATACTGTCTGTTTACATATCACCTATTTGCATATTGTCTATTTACATATTGTCTGTTTACAATCACCTATTTGCATATTGCCTGTTTACATACATCTATTTGCATGTCATCTAGTTGCATATTGTCTATTTACATATTGTCTATTGCTGCAACAGCAGAGTTGAGTTGTTGCAACAGAGACTGTATGACCCAAAAAACTCTTTACAGAGAAGGTTTGCTGACTCCTGGCCCAGTGTAAGGGGTTAGCACTCCTGTGGCCCCAGTGCTGGGCCAGTTCCAGTTCTGGAGAAGGCTTTTTATACCCCTGCCACTCAGGTTTCCTCCACCCTCCACCTCCCCCCAGACAGTGCCCATGTCACTCAGGCTCCACACCTGCCCCCACCCCACCCCAGATAGTGAGTTCCTTGAGGACATGAAGCCAGGAGGAAGGAAAAGAACACCCATGGAGCATCTTACCCCTGCCAGACACAGGTCCTTCAAAGATGTCATCTCTGTAGGTGGTAAAACCCCATTTTAGGGGTGAGAAAACTGAGGCTTGGAAAGGCAAATGCCCTGCCCGCCCTTACAGCTATTGAGTGGCAGAGCTTGGATTTGGATCCAGTCTTGCCAGCCCTAGGACCATCCTCACACCAATGCTCCACACCCTGATTTAGAATTATTTGACTCACCGACCAAGTCAGGAGGCAGGTGACAAACGCCGGGTGCCCTCCTGGCCTGAGCCCACGCATTCTCGAGTTACACCCCCAACCCATCCCACCCGGCTGTGTTCCTGCCACGTTCTCAGCCTTGGCTCCAGCCTGCATTTCCACCCAACCCCGGCAGCCAGAATAAACACGGCCTGCCCCAGCGTCCTCTCACGGGGAGCCCGCAGCACCCACCTCCCCGCTGCCACAGCCTGGGATCCAGGATAATAAGGGAAAGGGAAACTCGCCTGTGGGCAGAGCAAGGCTGGAGAGGACGGGGAGGCGTCATTCCATGGAGAACACTCGCCTGGGTCGGGGAGGTTGTCGTGGGCTGAAAGGAGCCATTCTATCTGCTTTTTAAAAAATTTTATGTATCCAGTCCTATCAGCCAAGACTTGCCAAGGAGAAAAGGGCCTCTCTTGGTAAATGTTCTCTATTAGAAAAGGGAGGTGTTTATGAGGTTTTTAAATGTGTCTGGATACCCAGTGCCCAGGGGTTCCCCTCCCCACAGGGACTTTCCACCCGGCTGAAGCCTGTTGTCCCCTCTCTGTTTCCTCTGGCCGGGCAGGCCCCCAGGTTGGCCATCTCACATCCCCCTAGGTGTCCATCTCCATGAAGACCCCTCGAGGCAGCCCACCTTAAACTTCATGGAATACGTGTTTCCACTAGACCAGGAGTGGCTCGGCGTCCACCCCTCATTCAACACTGCCCGCTTGTTCTGCTCAGGGCAGAGTAGCCAACGGTCCAATGAAGCCATGAGTGTGAGTGAGTGTGTGTCTGTGTGCATGCGTGCACATGTGTCAAGTTATTGGTATTAACATCCTGCTCAACAGGAATGTCCCTTGGAGGGAAGGGACTCCCGGGAGGCCCCTGAGCTGGGCGCTCATGCAGCGGAGCCTCCAGGCGTCCCCGTCTGCCCATCGTTGGCCTGGTAACTGTGGCCTCTCTGGCCTGAAGAGCCCGCGCAGCCTCTTCGCCCCGTCCCAGCATCCACCCTTCGTTCACTACAGGCTGTTCTGGACCCAGCGGCCAGAGCGCTGCTTCCAAAACATGGATCCCATCGCAGCTCCCCTCTCTGTTCCTGTCACACTGCAAACGAAACCCGCAGGCACCCTCCTGGCCTCTGGACACTGCCTCAGCGCTTCTCACACTTCAGTGTGACGAAAAGCACCGGGGGACCACGGCAAATACACTGCAGAGGCTGCTTCCGGAGGGCCGGGACGGAGCCGGGATTCTAAACTTCTCCCACGTGCCCAGGTGACACTGACGCTGCTGGTCCAGGACCACACTGAGCATGGAGACCCCAGGTGAGCTAACCCCTCACCCATCTCCTTCTCCTTCCTCCCAGCCACTCCCATCTCTCTCTGTCCCCCCACCCTGTCTATATTCTTCCTGGCACTCTCCACCTCCTGGCAATGTAGTAAAGCCAGCTCCACAAGGGCAGGGACTTTGCTGTCCTCACTGCTGTCTCTCCAACATCCAGAACAGGGCCTGGCACACAGTAACGGCTCAGTAAATCTTTGCTGACCGAGGAAGCGGATGGATGAGTGAATGGAGATGCGCATCTGCAGTATTTCACTACCTCTGCTCCCGAGACCTCGAGGCCGGCCGAGGCTCAGTTTCTTCACCGGGGCAGAGCAGGTCAGACTTCACTTACAAAACACAAGTTAAAGACAAAATGACCAATTTTAAGACGGTGACAGCGGAGCATTGACCCACGTGCAGAGCCGCAGCACGGGTCACAGGCCCACCGAGCCCCCGCCCCTGCCATGGAGAAGCCACGAGTCTGATGTGAGGTCTGGACGAGAAAACCAGCAGTGACAGTGCAGCGGGACTATGCGCAGGGGGAGGGAAGACAGGGGCCAAGAGGAGGGACCCCTGGGCCAGCCCTGGGTGGGGACGGGGACACTGGGGCCTGAGGGGCAACTGGGAAAGCTTCCTGGAAAAAGTACCACACGACCCAAGGGAAACCTTGCAAGATGGATAGGGGTTTGCCTGGCTGAAGAGAAAAGGTTCTGGAGCAAGTGTGCATGGGGGTGGGGCGGAAGGTACCGGCGAGATGAGGGAGCGCCCAGCCCAGCCGGTGTTTCGGGAGCCGTGCTCTGGGGTGGCCCAGGAGCACCCCTGCAGGGAAGCCCTCCATCTCTGCATGTGGCTGATCTGACTCCTCAGCAGGGTTAAAAGGCCCCGCCAAGAAGGGACCACGGCACCATAAAGATGAGAGCTGGCATTTACTGAGCTCTCTGGAGGGGATGTCACGAGCATCAAACCCTATCCTCATGACTATCCTCCCTTTACAAACACGGAAGCTGGAGATGGGAGGGGGGAGGGAGTTGAACCAGAGCTGCCCAACTCACAGCCATACTGCTCCTCTCTGACTCAACCTGCCTGACCCCGATAGCCCCCAAGTAGAGGATTAGATGATAGTTGATTGACTGACTGACTGACCAACTGAATGAGTGAGTGAAGGCTTCATTTCTCCAGCTTCACTTTCTTCCCCATTAAGCGTCTGTTAGGACGAGAGCCACCAACCCAGAACAGCCCATGAGGAGGGCTCAGTGCCGGGAGACGCCCTAAGTGCAAAGGAGGGGAAGAGCTTGGCTGATGGTGGAAGAGGGAGGAAGACTTCACGCAGGGGCTGTCAACAGTGAGGGGCTGCGCTGAGGCAGAACTGGGAGGTTCTCGAATGTCAGGCGCCCAACAATCGCCTGCTCGGCCTGCGTGCGGATTCCCAGGCCCCCACTCTAGGCTGCTGGTTCTGGACGTCTAGGCTGGGGCCCCGGAATCTGCATTTTGACAAGCTCCCCAGGTGGTCCTATACATTCCAATAGACATCGATGGATAACCTAGCCGGGTTCAAATCTCACCCGTGTGACCTTGAGTGACTTTCTTAACTTCCCTGAGCCTCAGATAAGTAGAAGGCAAGGCTTGAGACCCGTTTATTCTTCCAGCTGCCATTTGAGGTGGTGATAAGGAGAGTGCCTGGTCAAAGGATGTTCACGCGCTTGGCACTGGGGATGCAATAGTGAGTAAAAAAAGATGGGTCTTGACCCTGGCGGGGTAGGGGGTGAGGGTCGTCACAGTCTGGTGGCCCATCCAGGGCCAGCAAGTTCCCCTGCAGGTCCCGGGCCGGCCCTCTTGTGGCCCATCTCTAACGCTGAGGTCAGCTGGCTCTAGGCTGGAAGGTGGCTCCAACCTGCCCTCCTGGGTCCTCGCACCTCCTGGGCCCGCCTTGCGCCGGGGAGCTGAGTCATGGAAAAAGTTCGCTCTCCAGGCGGCAGCTCACCTCCCTTCTCCATCAAGCCCACAAAGCCTCCTTTCGCGGTTTGGGGGGGGGGGGGGGGGCTGTGGGGCCCTCTCCCCAGGCTGGGATGTGAAATTTCAAACTTTGTCCTGGAGTTAAATTCCCCAGCCCCTGCCCCCAGGGAAACTAAGGGAGGAGGGGGGAGGGGGAGGGGGGGAGCAAGATCGTGTCCTGCGGAAGCCAGGCCCCAGGGACCCTCTGGGCCAGCCTGCTGAACTGTGCACCCCCAGCCCAGCGTCCCCTCAACCTCATCTTCTCGCGGACTTGGCGGCGGCATAGAGAAGGGGACAGATAGCCCCTCTCCGGGCAGCTGATGATGGAAAGAGCCTGAGGCTCATGGAGATGCCAGGCCCACAAAACCCACATCCTGAAGGTGGAACAAGTAGAAACAAGGTGTCTCCTTTTCCACCACAGTTCAACCCCAGCTTCTTTTAGAATTGCCTGACTTGTTTCTTTCTACTCTGATTTCACCCAAACCTGATGGTAGGGGGAGGTAAGAAGCACCCTGGGTGGCCTTGGGTGAGAGGCTCAGACTTGCTGGGCCTCTCTTTCCTCCTGTGTTAAATGGGCGCAATGACACGCGGCCTCGGGCTGTCTCCTGTCTCACAGGAGATGTGTAGAGGGCCTGTGATGTTCCGAAGATCAGTCCGGGTTCTCAACCTCCTTCCCACTCACTGCCCTCCCTCCATCCCAACACACACCCGGCGAAACGTCAGCAGGACCCAGCGGTCACCCAGCTGGGCTGGCCTCCGAACGGGGTGGGGTAGCAGGGTGGGGTTGGGACTTCAGTGGACATGCTGCTGTGTTTACGAGTCACTTAACATTTCTGCACTGCGGTTCCCTCCTCTGTAAAGCAGTGGGCGTGTGGCGAGGAGGAGCCATGATCTTTGCAAGCCCTTTTAGGCTTGGGGTGTTAGTCTTATGTGGGGAGAAAGGCCTGGAAGGAAAAGGATGGCTGGTGGGTTAGCAGGAATAGGAGGCTGGAGGCTGGGCCAGCTTGGAGGCGCCGTGTCGCATCCGGGCCGCTAGGCGGCTTCGAGGATAAGAGATGAGACCAGGGCGAGCGCCCGGCTCCAGCTCCGGACTTTCCTGGCTGTCCTCCTGGCAGGCCCGGCCGACACCAGCCGCTGCTGGGTGGGAAGGACCTGTCTCCCCCACGGTGGGACTCCTTTCCCATTTTACTGGCCCCCAAGGTGGGAGAAGGCCGTCACTTTGACGGAGTCCTGCCCTTAGCCGTGGCCTGGCAGTCAGATGAAGGCAATGGCCTGCCTTTCCATCCTGCTTTTGGAGGGTGGGGTAGAGGCAGGAGGCAGCCCTCCTCCCGAGCGGGGTGGGGTGGGAAGAGGAATCAAGTATGGGTTTGGATCCCTCCCTCCCCGCACTTCCTGGCAGGGCAACCTGGCAAATGGGGAGAATAATTCCCCCACTGCAAGGTCAGTGGTAGGATTAAATGTCAGAATACAACCCTCAATGTAGGAGAGCTGCTCCTCCAACCCCTCTTCCGGATCTCCTTTGCTCTTCCAGGGGCTCTGGGGATAACGAGCTTCCCACTGCTCCCGGAAGGAACATCCTCACCTGCGCACCCGCCTCCCCAGACCCAGAGGGTCTCTGCAGCCAAGGAGGGAAACCCTTGCCACCTCCTCCCCAAATCAGCATTTCTCAAAGCGAGGTTCTCACCCCAGCCTCAGCAGAACTACCAGGAGGAGCACTGAACACACTGATTCCAGCACACCCAGCCCTGCTGAATCAGACCGTCTGGGGGTGAGGCCCAGCACGCTGCGCCTGAACAAGTCTCTCTCGGTGGAGCCGGAGAACCTGTCTCAGATCACAGGGCAGCTCTCTGGCTCCCCCTCTCTCCTCCTGGCCTGGGACAGTCCGGGGCAGCGGGAGGCAAGTCCCATCAGCACTTTCAACTGGGGCTGCTCTTTAGTGACTCACCTTCCAGACTTCCTGCTACAGACAACTCGCAATGGCTGGTCCCACCCTCCAGCCGAGGAGACACTCGTGTTGGGGGAGAGCAGGAGGTCACGAGGCCGGTGCCCCGCTGGGGCAGCCCAAGGAGACCCAAAGAGAGAAGTCGCTGCCTGCACAGCACATGGGCCACTGGTTTAGGACGTTTTGTTTACAAGCTTTTGTTATTAAGGAAATTGCTGTCAGTCAAGGTAATTCTAGCCCAGATGAGCAATAAATATGCTCCCAGCTAATCTTATGGGGATTTTATTGGCACCCTGGGGGCAGAGGTTCCTTTACCCGGACCGCACCCCCCCCCAAAACGAAACCCTGCTCCCCAGCTGTTTCCCTCAGCAACGCGAGAGACTCGGGGCAGACTTAGAAAGTGCACTCTAAGTGGAGACAGAAGACGTCCGGGCAAAGGTCGGGAGTGGCTTCCTGGTCCTACCTGGAGGCAGGGAAATGACCTGAAATAAACCCTGGGCGACTTGGTTGGATCAAGGCATGCGCGAGCCCCCCTCCGACCCCCCCCCCCGGGCCTGCCCTGCACGCAGGGGCGGTCACCTGGCCCACGCGCGCCCCAGCCCGGGGAGACGGCGTCCCGGGCAAGGAGGAATGTCTCAAGGAGGGAGCCGGTTCGCAGGAGTCGGTTCCAGCGTGTTCGAGCTACGGCTGCGAGCCCTCAGGGACACCGCCGGCAAGTCCCGGCTTGCAGCGAGGGGAGCCAGCCCTGGGAGAGCGCGAGTCGGAGCGAGCCCGTGTGCGCGCCCGCGCGCGCGCCCCGCGACAGCGCAGGGGGAGGGGAGACCGCGGCAGCCACTCAGAGGAACAGGAGTGAAGCCTCAGACCAACTTTAACTGTCAATCAGACTTAATGGGGTATTAAAAAAAAATGGGGGGGAAAAAAAAGGGCGGCCCTCTCGCTCCGCGCCGCTGCTGCCCCGGGAGCGAATTAATAAGGCGGCGCAGACGAGGGCGTCCGATCCACGCGCGCTCCGCACCCGGGCCCTCTCCAAGTTGGAAAGGACAAAAAGAAGGCAATAAATGCTAACAAGGGAGAGAGAGGGAGCCGGATCGAGCGGCAACTCCCAGCCTCTGCTGGAGGAGAGAGGGAGGGAGGGAGCCGGAGAGAGCGAGCGCGCGCGAGGGCGAGCCATGCACGTAAAGAAACTGACACCCGGACCCCCCACTTCTCCTGCACGTTGCTGGCAATCAGATCGCGTTTAAGCAATTTCCTGAGCCCAAGAATAGCAATGAGTCGGGAGACTTTCGCGGGCTGAAATTGGGAGCTCGAAGCACTTTTCCCCCTACTTTTTTTTTTTTTTTCCTACAGAAGGGGGGGACGCTACAATTTGGAAACAGCTTTTTTTTTTTGTTTTTTTTTTAATCTTGCACTTTGAAACCGCGGGACTGTAGCAGGGTGCGCGCGTGTGGTTGGTGCCTTTTTTTTTTTTTTTTTTTCCCTTCCCCTGCCTAAACTCCTCTGTCAGCCCGTAAACATTACCTGAGAATTCCCCAGCCGAAACGGCTGCCGGGGCAAGAAACTTCTTGTTAGAACTTTCCACCTCCAGCTTCCCCTCCACCCCTCTTACTGTCCCAACCTTCTGAGACGCTTTTTCTCCTCCCCAGGAGGATTTATCTTTCTTTTTTTCTTTTTATTTTCCTTTTTCTCACCCGGTGTTTTGCGTTTGGGAAGAGGTGATTTCAAAAGTGGCCAGGTGGGACGCCTCTCTCCCCCTCTTTTGGTTTATTTATTATTGTTTGGGGTGTTTTCTTTTTCAATTCCTGTTTTGTTCGGTCCGGGGAGTTTCGCTCCCCCTACCCGGCGCCGCGGCGCGGAGGATGGTGTGGAAATGGCTGGGCGCGCTGGTGGTGTTCCCTCTGCAGATGATCTATCTGGTGGCGAAAGCAGCCGTCGGACTGGTGCTGCCCGCCAAGCTGCGGGACCTGTCGCGGGAGAACGTCCTCATCACCGGCGGCGGGAGAGGCATCGGGCGCCAGCTCGCTCGCGAGTTTGCAGCACGAGGCGCCAGAAAGGTACCCGGCACTGCGCGTCCAGGGGGTGGGGGCTGGAGGCGAGGGAAGACCCCGGGAGCGGGGGTGCGCCCACCTGCTGCCGCTGCCGGGACGCGCGCCCGGGGTCTGAGAGTCGCCGGCCACCCCACTTGTCTGCGCCACCCGCGAGGGCTGAGCTGGTCGGTTTCACCTTGTACATTTCCCGGGCACCCGACTGTCTTTTTCCGCAGGTCGGGAGCTTATCCGCTCCTTTGGGATCGGTGGCTGGCTGGCTGCTCACCCCTACCCCGAAAGTCAGGAGACCCACCCTTCTCCCACATTCCTCTCTCCCGAAGGAAGATGTGTGTTTTCCCCTCTCCCTGCCCCTCTCTGCCGCCACCCTGGTGAGTGCAGGGTGTGTGCGCTCCTGCGTAGAGCTGGGAGCCGCCTGCGAGCTGGCGCTTCGTGTTTTCCTTGGCAGCCCGCTTCCCAGCCCCGACCTGGGCGACTGCAGCTCCGGAGGCACGAAGAGAGGGGATCCTTGGTTTGAGTTTGAAAAGGGAGGAGCGGTGTGGCTGGTCTAGCCTGGCCTGCCAGGCACTCGGAGGCCCAGGTGTTTGGAAATCTGGAGGGAGGGGCACAGGGGTCACCAGAGCCCTTGTTCTCACCTTCAGCCCTGCCCCCTCTTCCCAAAGACGGCCCCAGAGGGGAGCCCTCCGCATAAGCGGGGAGGTGACACTGTGGGGAGAGCCCTCCCCCCAAGGCTGCCTCTAACTTTTTGGCAGTCCCAGCACCTCTTCCTCCAGTTTTCCCAGACCTGGTACTGGAGAGTGGGGAGGGCCAGCCGGCTGTCACCCAGCTCCGACCAAAGCCAGGCTGACTCACACGGTGACTAGAGCAAGGCAGAGCGAGATCTGAGGCCGGCTGGCTGGGCCGTCTCCAGTCAGCCCTGTGAAGGGGAAGAGCGAAAACAGGGAAATTAGTTTGAAACTTAAACTGTTGTGAGCGAGGGGGTGAAAGGGCCAGCAAAGCCAGCTGATCTGACATGGAGCCACATACCTAGGGGATTAAGTAAATATGTACTGTAGAAAACCAAACCTGCGTATAATTCCAGGTTGCTTTTGTTTTGTTAAATACTGCCCTGAGATTTACAATTCCTCTGGGGTGGCTCCGACGGGGAACTGAACTTTGGAGCCTGTACGATCAGCCGGAGCTGATTGCCATTAACTCTTCCCTCCCCGGGGCCAGCGGGGGGCCTGTCGTGGTCGAGCTTGCCGGGGTCCTGCTTCTCCTTGGGTGGTTGGACAGCTGCTGACCTTGCCGTTGGGAGGGGAGTTCGGAAGTGTTTTTAACCCTTGGACACACCGAAAAAGGAAGAAGAGTTGTTCTCAGCAGTTTCACTTCCTCGGGGTGATGCCCCATTGAAGGGCTCCCGGAGCCCTTTGTTGGGGGGGGGGATCGGAATGGCAGGTGAAGGCGTCCTTGCAGGGGGATGTGGGCTTTGGGACAATCGTGTGTGATTGTCATTCCTTAGCTGTCTGCGTCCCACAGAAACTCTTCTGACTCTTCCAGCTGGCCCAGGTCCTGAGCCTCTTTTACTGCTCTCTTAACTGGCTGCAGTAGGCATGTGAAGAACTCTTTTAGTCAATCTGGAAAAACTTGACTGACTATAAACAAGCCTAAATGGAAAGAAGTATATGGCGCTGGGGAGGAGGAGGGTGGAATGGTGCAGAGTGGCACCCTGTGCAAGTTCTGCCCTGGGAACCACGCCCCACCTATCTTGGATGGGACGGCCTCCTCCAGGGAGTAAACCCAGGGCCACTTAGAAATGTGTCTGAAATAGCTATCAGGTCACTGCAAACAGGATCCATGGGGCTTATGGAACTGCCAGTGCCACTCACCCTGGGTTCAGTCATCAGACCACTCAGGATGACCAAAAGTGCTCCCTACAACTCTGTAATTATCTGACCAGCTACAGGAGCTGCTTTTTAATGAGACTTCCGCTTGCTGTCAGGGTGGGGAATTTGGAATCGAGGCTTCTTGCCGGAGTCCATCTGGGGCCGGTGAGGGGGTTTTGGACAATCCCCAGAGCTAGGAGTGTTTGGGGACAAAGGGCCACGGGTTGTGGATGGGGGTATTTACGGGAGCTCGCTGAGTGGGTTGTGTGAACCGTGGGCTTAGGGTGGGCCTGGAGCCACCGGAGAGAGCTGAGGAGGGCAGCACCAGTGACATCAGACGGGTCAGATGACTCTCCTTCTCCTCTGGGTGGAAACAGAGGCTGCCTCAGAGAGCCCTTCCAGCCTGGATTCGGCTGGGATTGGACCTGCAGCAGGCAGGCCCCCAGAAGAGAAAGAAAGAGAAGGCCCAGAGTCTGCAAACAGCTGGCACATCCCGGAGTTGTCTGTTTACTTTGTGGGGGAGTGACAACCCAGTTTCCCATAATGACCTTGAGTCAAACAGGATTTGGCAATATTTGGGGCGGTAGTGCGCCCTAGGCAGCAAAGGTGACCCGAATGAGGGTTTTTCTTAAAGGGACACAGAGGCTCCAGGAGTCAGAAAGTCACTCACCTGGAGACATTGCTCCCTACCCGCCGTGTCCCCAGGTTAACTGAGGCAGGGCCACTCATGGTTAGCGGCTCAGAGGGGAGGGCTCTTGCTGGGTTATTGCCCACTACACTCCTTTTTATTTCCTATGTCCTCCTGGAATTCCTCCCACAAAAGCCTTCGGAGTTGGGCCCATCCCTCTCCCCAGCAAGGCTCCTGGCTAGCTAGGCAGCTGGCCAGGCCTCCAGAGTCTTTGACCTTGACATGGTTTAAGCAGAGTCCCTGGGAGGATGAGAAGTGGGCTGGCTGTTTGGAAGTATTTGCAGTGGCTGTTCCAGCCTTTGGTCCAGTATGAGGCAAGTGGCCGGACGAGAGCCCTGGGTCAGGATCGCAGGCCCGTGGGGGCAGGAGCAACACACCCGGGCCCATCCTCTCCGTGGAGGAGGGGTGGGCTGAGACTCAGGGACCCATTTCAGGGGGGTGGTATGAGAACTGGCTCAGAGTTGTTGCACCTGCCCTGCTGTTATTGAATTTTCGGTACCCTGTTCCCAAAGCAGCAAGCCAGGAACGAGCCCTTGATGTGGATTGTGAATCCTATTCTCCACCACATCCGTTCAGCAGATCCCATATCCTCCGACTCCTGGCTTTGGGGCAGGCCCAGGCCCAGGCCCGACTGGCCCGTGACAGCAGTCTTTGGGAGACCTAGTTCGGGGAAGCGGCCTGAGGTGTCTGACAGGTGTTTGCTGCTGCCCAGGCAGGGAGAGAGGTGGGGACAACAAAGATGAGTAAAGACACAGAGACGTGGCCAGGTGCTTACAGTCAAGGCACAAATTCCAGCACGTGTTAGTTTCCTGCGGCCGCCATAACAAATTACCACCAATCTGGTGGCTTACAACAAGAGAAGTGGATTCTCTCCCCGTCCTGGAGGCCAGAAATCTGACATCACGGTGTTGACAGGGCCCCACTCCCTCCAGAGACTCCGGGGGAGAACGCTTCCTTCCTTCTTCCAGCAGCGGGGTCTCCTGGTTGGTATTCCTGGGCTCGTGGCTCCATTGCTTCCATGGCTGCCTCCATCTTCACGTGGCCTTCTGCTCTGTGTCTCTGTGTGTCTCTGCATCCTCTCATCTTCTTGTAAGGACCCCAGGCATTGGATTTAGGGCCCACGCTAAATCCAGTATGACCTCATCTTGAGGTCTTTAACTACTTACATCTCCAAAGACCCTATTTCCAAATAAGGTCACATTCTGAGGTTCCAGGTAGACGTGAATTTTTGGGGGACACTACACAGAGGAAGCCCAGTGGAGCTGTTAATCTCTAACAAGGGTTCATGGAGGGCTTCCTGAGGGAGGCGGCATCTGAGTGAGCCTTGGAGAAGGTCAAGAGTTTCAACCAGAAGGGATGTGAGAAGGGCTGGCCAGGTGCAGGAGACCACCTGATCAAAGACTGTGTCCCTGGCTGAAGGTGGGGGAGGGAGGCGGAAGGCAAAAGAAGAAAATATTGTAGAGTGGGACAGGGAGCAAGTGAGGGAGGCAGGGGCTTGCATCTCAGACTCTGAGTTGGGCCAGTACTATGAGAACAGGAAAAAGGAGAAGGAAGAGAGGGGTCCAGACAGAATCTCGTGGGACCCAGAGTCATCAGACCAAAATAGCTGCGTTGAGTGACTGATGGGGGATGAAGGTCACAAAGCCAGGGGTGGCATGGCAGATGCAGACATGGCCCATCTCTCCCATCCTCCCCCTGAATGCAGCCCTTGCTGGGAATTTTTGGGAAAATACCAGGCTCCCACCTCACGTGGCCCAGGAGCAGGGGGGTGGCCACCTGTCCTACTGTGGCACCGGGGAAGTCTTTCAGCTGGTAGCATCTGGTCCTTGGGTTTCAGACAATGGGCCTTGGGCTGTCTCCTGAGTAGACGAGCTCCTCCCTCTTTCTGCCCCACTCTCTTTCCCTGGGGAACAGAGGCAGCCATGTCTGGGGCCACCCCGCTGCGGCCTGCTCTCCTGGGCCGAGAGGCCAGAGACTGGGTTCGAGACCCAGCTCTGCTTGCAACCCTGGAAGTCACTGCGTTCTCTGGGCTGCAGCTAAGAGGCAGACCTGGAAAGCAAGAGGGGACGCGATGACCCCTAAGACCCTGGCATGCTCTCAAACTCTCGTACTGTGGATCAGCCATCCCAGGAGAGCAGCCGATTGCCAAGCTCTCTGAGTTTGGGGGAAGAGAATTCTGCAAAAAACATTTGTCCTCATCACTGAGGGTCTCGGTCTTTCTTGCTGATCTAGTCAGCAGGTCCCACTGAATGAAAAAGAAGCAACTCCGACTTGGGAAAGGTGCCCTCAGTCAGCAGGAGGCCTCGTGCCTGTCTCTGAACGTCCTCAGCAGCGACCAGGTAGCCACCCGCCATGGACTCATTGCAACTCTTATAGGAGATGTTGGTGTTTTCAACCAGTAGCTTCAAAGGAACGAGAGGCCCAAGTTCCCTGACTAGCATGTGAAGCAGAACTTTCAGTTTTTATCCTAAAACCAGCAATTGTCTATTTGGGCTTCAGAGAATGCCCTGCAAATCTAGAAATACTGAACCTGAGTCAACAAGTCCATCTTCAGTCTCAGCCCATCTGCTAATTCTCGTTCGGGCTGCAAGCTCTTCTGAACTTTGAGGCTTCCCGAGCCGGGCATTTCTGCATCTCTGCCCAACGCCCTTCTGCTCTCGGCATCCTCATGGTACTTTCTCTGCTCCATTTCCATCTCCTGATCTGTTGAGAAAAGGATCTCAGCCGCGTTTAGAGGAAGTAGACATTAGCCGTCCTTTACTACTCCGGAAGGTGATCTGGTTCTTGCAGTCCTGCCACTTGTCCCTGAGGCCTTCTCCCTCCCTGCCACCATCAAAATCCAGCCGAGTTCTAGGCCTCAGCACGGGCAGGCAGGATTCCAGACCCGTCATGTTCTCCTTTATCCTTGGGCAAGAGCGCGACCACACCTAGAATGTTATAAGATGCTCTCCTCGTTGCCTTCAGAAGACACAATCTAAAAATACACCAAGTCTGTAAGATATTTGAAAGGAAACATTTGAAACTTATTATTCAGATGAACCACGAAGGTCAGGAAGCAGATGAAGCCGAATGAAAGGGAGAGCAGGGGGGGTCTACTGAGAGGCCATGGCTCTCGAATGTACGCTCGTCCGCTGTGGGACGAGTGAGGCCCCCTGAGAGCAGCAGGAGGTGTTAGCGTGTGAAGATGAGGGCGCGTCGGATTCTCAGAAAGGGAGTGCTGACTGACGGGACCAGGGCAGCGAGCGGAAGGTGGTGGGGACGCAGTCATTCAGTCAACAGATCTGTGGCACACCGTCTGTGCGCCAGGCACTGTTCCAGGCACTGAGGATACAGCCGTGAGCGAAGCAAGCAGAACCCCCAGCATGTGGAGCTGAAAGTCTAGCGGGGGAGACGCATCTTAAACCAGATCCGCAAAATCGTGCTAAGGAGAAAACGGATGAGGCGAGGCGCACGGGGGACCTGGTGGGAACGGGGGCGCAGCAGCCCAGGCAGAGGGAAGACAGGCGCTCTGAGGAGAGGTCGCGCCCGGGGTGTCTGGGCGACTGTGAGGAGGCCAGTGTGGCCAGAGCGGAGAGAGCGAGGGGGAGGGGAGGAAGAGGGTGGGGGGAGGCAGGTCACTGATGGCAGATCACTGATGCCTCGGGTGAAAAAGGCAGACCGGCTCGAGGGTGACCCACCTCTGGGGAACTGTGACTGTGCCAGATTTGTTCACTGATTCAGCGAGCGGGACCTGGGAGCTGCCGCTGGGGCCACATGAGCAAGGTCCTCCCCTGGCGGCACTTATGTCCTGGTGAGATGACCGTCTCCGCATTGATAAAGCCCCTGATGTTTGGAAAGATGAGTCAGCTTGAGCAAGATGACTTTAATGGTAATAAAGGTTGACTCCCCCTCAAAACCAAACAGAAGCCAGTGCACTGGTGTGCAGAGCAAAGGAGGCACTTTGCTGCTCTGCTCTGTGGCAGGGCTCCTGGAGTGCTGTGGTCAGTGTTGGTCAACACTCTGAGAGGTCCTTGAGCAACTGGAGGGTGTCCAGGGAGCGGGCGCAGGATGATGAGGACTGGAAGCCACAACTTAGGTTGGAGGGCAAGTCCATGGGTGTTTCGTCGACTACTTCAGGGGCTGGAGACGGCCTCAGCTGCCTTCCAGCACAGCGGAGGCACGGGACCTGGTCCAGGTGGGGTGGAGGGCCGCACCAGGCCCCTGGGAGGGCTCGGCAGTGTAGACTGGAGCCCCGCACTGGATGCCTTCCTGCGCTTGGAACTCTCAGCAGGTGAAAGCTTCCTTTGTCCAGGTCTTTCAGGGTGTGGGAGAGAGAAGGGGGGCGGGGGAGGGTGCAGGGCAGGCCCATGGTCACATCCTTCACTCTGAACTTCAGTTGTAACCAAGACCCCCGTGCCACCCGAACTGGATGCTGGCGGCTTCCCTGGGCTCCTAGTACTCTACGGGACTGTGGTACTGTGTGTGACTGTGGTACTCTACGGGAATGTAGTACTGTCGTGATTGTGGTACTCTGTAGGACTGTAGTACTGTGTGTGAATGTGGTACTGTATGGGACTGTAGTACTGTACGTGACTGTGGTACTCTGCATGACTGTGGTACTGT